>NC_092826.1:92693532-93014421 GCF_039878825.1 Excalfactoria chinensis
TCCTTGCAATATTCTGGTTTTCCCATTCCCTCCCATAAATGAAACCAGGAAGCTGAGTAAATTGGCTCAAAAAGAAAAGTGGAAAAGTTTTTTCAAATTAAGCAGTTTTGAGTTCTATTTTGTTTAGAGTAAATGTTCAGGCTGCTGGTAATTCTATCTGCAAGCCCCATGTTTGCTCTTGCCTCACCTAAAGTGGTTTTCAGGTGTTTTTGCTGAAGACTGTTTCAAACAATGAAGTTTGAAACACAACAAACCAGTATTTCTAAAATGAGTGTTTAAAATAATGCCTACTATAACACTTTCCAATTACAATTTATGAAAGCTTCTTTTGCTCATAATACATAAATCTGGAGACTCTAAATACTTGAAATTTGGTTCAGGACAATGATAATTCTATAAATGCAAGCATCCAGGTTGAAAATGCAGAAATCACTTTCCAATTCTGAAATGCCCAATTTCTTTTAACTGCGTATCCAGCATAAGTCTCGTTTGTCAGAATCTTGGGAAAGTTTTGTTCCCAAACTTTGAAACAACTGGAGAACTCCCTATTCAACACTTTAAACCAATAGAACTCTTCAACAGAGAGCAGTTTTTTTCCTCTGTCCCAAGAAGCCATGGCAATTTATGCTTACTGCCAAGTGCTTGGTTTCCGATGGGATTCAGATAAAGAGAACTATGCCACTACTGAAAATCCTCTATACTTTTGACTTTCTAACTGAATTTCTGAATACCTAAAAATAGAGAGATTTAGTGAAAAATGTTAGACCTATTAACATTCAATTTCCAATCCAAACTAGTGACAAGTCATAAACTTGGAAGCCAGACAACCTACATAAAAATATAGCAGGAAGTTTGCAGCAAGGACATCACAAACGTACATACTCTGCAGTATCTGAGATAGTTAGTTTATAAATTAATCTGTGTTAGTTAAAAGAATGTTACACTCCTAAAAGAACTCTCACAGACATTTATTTCTGGTCTTAAGTGAGAGTTCAACTTCAAGAAAAAAAATAACAAAAAATGCTGATGTATATCCAAAACAGAACTTTTTGTGGCAGAAAACGTGCTTATCAGCAGTCAAATACTCTGAGCTTTCATATAGTAATATCCCTCTTACAGAAAAATGCAAAATGGTAGTCATGTAAATCCTCTGAAAAAAATCTTGATTTAGTGTACACTTTGGGACTTTTTTGTTGTTGTTTGTTATTAACATGGTAGCTTGATGCCTTCTGAAGAAAACTGTAAGGGAAAAAATACAGCCTCTTTCACCTTTACAAGACATAATAAACATTATGAAATGCCATCCAAAGTAATACATTTTGAGATTTTTTTTTTTTTTCAAGAAAGAAATGACAGTGTCAAATTTCCATGTACAACAATGACTTAAAGAAGATTGACATACTCCCCAAAAGTTAAATTGACTTTTCTGTGGTCATTCAGAATACAGTAATTCCAAAACTATTCTGCACAATGAAAACAATACTTCTAAACTTTCTATTTTTCTTTTAGCTGCAGATCTTTCTCTTAGCACAGAGAAAAAGACCAAAAAGACCTTTGTGGCATTTTACATGCTATAATTAGAATTTAATTTCTGCTTTGCTGTCTAGAAAGGAAACCATATCATTATAGTAAGCAGGGAAAAAAATAAAAATAGCCTGAAGTAAGAAGGGAGGACCTTTAACCACTGTTAAATTCAGCCCAAAAAGTGAGCAAGAGAAAGAAATGATAAACAAATCTATTTCTAGACCAGACACAGAATCACAGATCACAGAATAGCCTTGTTTGGAAGGGACCTCAAGGATCATGAATCTCCATGATTCATGGAGGGCCACCAACCTCCACATTTAATACTAGGCCAGGCTGCCCAGAGCCCCGTCCAACCTGGCCTTGAACATCTCCAGGGTCGGAGCATCCACAACCTCTCTGGGCAGCCTGTTCCAGCACCTCACCAGCATCCAACCTAAGTCTTACACCCTTCAAGTTAAAACCAGTTCCCCTTATCCTAATATTATCTACCCTTTCAAAGAGTTGACTCCTCTACTGTTTATATATATTACCTACTGCTTATATATTACCTAGTGTTTATATATATGACCCTTTAGGTACTGAAAGGCTGCAATTAGGTCACCCCACAGCCTTCTTTTCCCCAGGCTGAACAAACGCAGCTCCCTCAGCCTGTCTACATAGGGGAGGTGCACCAGCCCTCTGATCATCTTTGTGGCCCTCCTCTGGACCCTATTCAACAGCTCCCTGTCTTTCTTGTACTAGGGGCTCCAGACATGGACGCAGTACTCCAGATGGGGCTTCATAAGGGCAGAGTACAGAGGGATAATCCTCTCCCAGTCCCTGCTGGCCACCCATCTTCTGATGGAGCCCAAGATACCATTTGCCTTCTGAACTGCAAGAGCACACTGTTGGCTCATGCTAACTTTTTCATCCAGCAGGACCCCAAGGTCCAAGGTCCTTCTCTGCAGGGCTACTCTCAAGGACTGCTCCTTCCCATGCCTGGAATTCCCCTAGTCCAAGTGCAAAACCTTGTAATTTGCTGTGTTGAACCTCATTAGATTCCTCCACGCACACCTTTCAAGTCTGCTGCAGTCCCTCTGAATGGCATCCCTTACTTGCACTGTGTCAACTGCACCACTCAGCTTGGTGTCATCACCAAACTTGCTGAGGTGCAGTCAATTCTACCATCGATGTCACTGATGAAGTTGTTAAAGAGCATTGGTCTCGAAACAGACCCCTGGGAGACATCACTCATTATCAGCCTCCATCTGGACATAGAACCATTAATCACCACCCTCTGTGGCCTTTCAACCAATTTCTTATCCATCAGGTGGTCCACCCATCAAATCCACATCTCTCCAATTTGGAGATAAGGATGTGGTGGGGGACCACGTCAAAGGCCTTGCTCAATTCCTGGTAAATGACACTGGTTGTCTTCTCTTTGTCCACCAATGCCATAACAAATGGAAAATGTGTGTCATACTAAGATACATCTGACCTAGCAAAGAATTAACTGAAAGATTTACAGCACCTATTACAGCACTAAGATATTCATCTCTATCTGGAAAGATGTATAGTTCTATTAGAGCAGTGCTTTGCCCTAGAAAAAGAGACAGACCTTTTGGTGGGTCTAACTAGCTTGAGTAGAAATGCCACACTGACATGTAAACAACACTCAGCACAGAAACCTCTGTAGTTGCTTCAGTGCAGTGCTAGGTGCTGATTCATGAGTACCAATCTAAGAATTAAATAGAAAAAGTAACTCCATCTGTTGGAAGAGCACTCCTTTCTCTTTTGGGAGTAATATTTCAAAAAAGTTCTTCAAAGGCCGCTTCATACAGTTTGAAAAGTTTTGAAACATCTTTCACTCAACAGCAACCCTCATGTGGGCAAATTTGTGTACTAGATACCCATAGCAGGTACACCAAAACAGAAAGTCAGTAGCAGCTGGGACAGGAAGATGTGTGTTGCGTTTGGACAATGAAAGGAGCTTGGGAAGCCAGTGGGCTGCAGTGACGAAGGAATCATAGAATCATAGAATGTCCTGGGTTGGAAGGGATCCCAAGGGTAATCAAGTTCCAACCCCCCTGCCACAGGCAGGGCCACCAACCGCAAGATCCAGTACTAGACCAGGTTGCCCAGGGCTGCATCCAACCTGGTCTTGACTATCTCCAGGGACAGAGCATTCACAGCCTCTCTAGGCAGCCTGTTCCAGCACCTCACCACTCTCTCTGTGAAGAACTTCCCCCTGACATTCAATATAAACCTTCCCTCCTTGAGCTTAAGATCATTTCCCCTTGTCCTATCACTGTCTACCCATGTAAAAAAATGATTCTCCTCCTTTTTACAACCTCCTTCTAAATATCAGAAGGCTGCAATGAGGTCTCCTTCTCTTCTCGAGGAAGGAAGCCATTGGGGCATTTGTTGAGAAAAGAGCGTGTATATCTTAGAGGAATACAGATGCAAGTGCTCACCGCCGGTTCAGCTGTTCCATTTGCTGGATAGAGCCAGACCTGTGGATCCCATCTGGTGTTGCTGCAGCTGTGGGGCGCTGCCATGTGGTAGTTCGGTTGACATGGTCAACGTAGAACACCCTCCCATGGCTGTCTATCCGAGCTTCCCAATCTGGGGTTGGAAGAAAAGGAAGGGAACATGCTGTCAGTGTGATATCTTCCAAGAAAATTATGTGGGGGGATACATAAGCATACACATATAGATTCACAGAGAGAAGATATACACACAAGATAGATACCATACACATACCTATATGCGTGCAATATATGTATATATATTCAACATACATATTCAAATGCATACATATACTATGTGCTTATCTATATGTATATATAGTATATGCATATACATAAATATTTCACACATAGTACATAGGTAGCCTATGGAAGTTACCATCATAGACTACAAAAACACATTTTAAAAGACTGGATAATTTTACGATTACTACTACTAGCTGGCTGGATTCATTACAGGTCAGGGCAGCCACAGAGGACTGACACTTAGTAGAGAAGGATTAAATCTGTGCTAATGTGGCAAATCCATGTTTTCTGTTTTGTTATGTTTTAGAATAAACATGCTTACACATGTTTTTTACAACAATTATAGGCTCCCCTGAAAACTGATCACAGCCTGATTGGACATATCCATACAAATCTCTGTAGATATACACAAATGATTTTCATAAACCTAGTTCTGATGAATGTCAACTTGAATGAATGTTTGCAGCATAGTATTGAGCCTTCAATCACTGCCTCTTTTTAATGTTCAAAGTTATCCCAGGATTGAAAACTAAATGTTCTGATGGTTTCTGGAAAATGGTAATATTGATTAAAAAAAAAAAAAAAAAAAAAGTTTGTAAGAGGAAAATTCAAGTAGGTGAATTACTTAACAAATTTCCACATTGGATTGCTTGGAATGTATGGAGTTGTGATACATACAAATTTGACTTGCTACCTTCATATTTCTGCATGATCCATCAACTGATGATGTACCTATCAATAAACACACACTTTCTGCTCATGCTTATACACAAACCTCATGAATGCACATATGGTTACCTTTGGAGGGAAAAACTATTTGCTATTCCCGCACTTTTACTGTAACTAACTGGAGAGTCCATTCCTTCTACATTTTCCTATGACCAAATTGAGGTTCAGCTGGACTTCACCCTTTACCTCTTATCTGCTACTGCTACTACAAGTAGAACTGAAGTTGCATCTTTCCATGCTGTGTCTGGAAACCCATTCTTCACAGTTTCCTTCTCCAGAACACCAGCTATGGCTAAACTGAGCTCCCATATCTGGACTGGTCCTATCCTAGTGTAGGTAGTCTTAAGTCTGTGGCTGGTAGCCTGTGGCACATTATTTCTGGGAACCTAAAATGAACACCAAAAGTCCTTGGAGAGATTTTCTGTGAGACTTCATAACAGCAAGAGCCTTATACACATGCATTATTATTTTAGACTTGACTGTGTAAGTACTTTGGTAATTATAGGTGCAAAAACTACACTAACACCACGTGTACATACATACAGTCTCTCTGTGAACATCATATAATATTAAGGGGAGGGCTCTCTGGTTATCCAACTGGGTAAGGTTTCTCAAGGATGTTGCAGCTGTATCAAGAACAAGAATATAGCTTCATGAAAACAATGTCTAAAACAAAACAGTGAAAGAGAGCACATAAAACACAACAGATGCACACTGAATGAAATAGAACTTGACAGGGCAGGTTGAAGGCCAAAGCCTTACCAAGCATGCTGTCACTAGTGGTGGGTGTACCACCATGGCCATTCTGGAGCCATGCACTACCTGCAAAATCCCATACAAGGAAATTTTCTTGGCCAGATCAATGGTGACATGTTGTACCTTAAAACCACTAAGAAGGTCTTCTTGCTGTCCTAGTCATTACTTCACACTACAGTACATATGTAACAAGCTGAGAATAATAAATCTCAATGGATAATTAAGGATTTGTTGGTAATGCTCATACCCACACTCTTATCCGTCTACATAGAAGACACCAATATTGAACTGGAACCTGCTGATCTGACACTTACTAAGAATAACATTATCCAATTACAGTGAGTTTCTCATAATCCAGCCCTTTGAGTTACTTGCTCCAGAGCCTATCTTGCAGTGTAAATAATTGTAATTCAGAGTTCCTAAGCTTCTAAGTACAATCCTTGGAATCCAAGAGTAACAAAACATTTTCAGAGCTTGAAGGAATGAAAATTTCAGGTCAGAACTGTGCAGACTGGATTACAGTTTCAGGATGGCTATCTCTGCAGGACGCAACAGACATCCTGCAGCATTATGTACAGACATGAACTACCTCTATCAGTGAGCACTGCTTTATTAATTGCTGAATGTGTATATGCACCTGAAACCACATGTTGACACTCGCAGTGACATACTGAAATATTAAGAACAGTGTCATGTGGCTTTTGGGACTTCTGCAGTGATCCTAGATAAGCATTATTCCTTGCAACAGCTTTTAAAATCAGCTGAAGAGCTATTCTGATCACCTGGGAAGGCTGTTGAAAGGGTGGAAGATACTGGTATTTTGTTTGCACAAAGATGTCAGGTGAACTTTCTGCCTTCCCACAAGACAACCAGTGAGTCATACTAGTCACTGAAGCTGCATACAATACCAGATTTGTGGACAGACGGATAGATACCTGCACAGAGAGATGAACAGGCTGACAGATGAACTGACAGACAGGACTCAGGTTTTGAGCTACGCTCAAGTCCCTTCATGCTGCTTCAGGGGCAAAGGTAATCCAGGAAGCAGCCAATTCTCCTCAGGCTTTTTCAGGCAAAATAAAACTGTGACTACAACAGACTAACCTTAATCTAACCCTCACATACTCGAGCACAGAGTGGAGACGGGTCAGTATTTGTTTGTTTTCTAGTAATGCCCCTCCATCAGATGAGTCATATTTTACAACCGCATCTGAAACTGCTCTGATCTATACCAGAAGATGTGACCTCTTCTGGCAGGCCCATAATCCTGGAGTGGCAAAGTAAACAAAAAAAACCTGATTTTCCCTTTCCAAGCTCAGCCACACCTTTTGCACAGAGCAGTGCAGAACAGGGCACATATATTTTTCTTGTCTTCATTTCTGTAGGGCATGTAGCAGTACTAGAAAACACATGCATAATAAGAGGTGAGCATTAATACCGTCAGAAGGCAGTAAAAGCTCTGCAAATCTCCTGTCAGTCTCATGTAGGCTTTAACATTTGAGCTGTTCACCATGACATTCCTAATAAACAATAAATCTGGTCTACCTTAATTTCCTAAACAAAACTGTCTAAAACAAAATTTCCTCCCCAGTATCAACTGTTGTGCAGGTATGATGATCTGAAACTATTCAGAAAACTTCCAAAGAGAAAAAGAACTGACCATAGAATTGTCCATGGCCAATGTAAAACCAGTCAACAACGATCTTGCAGCACTGACATTACAATATCTTCAACAATGTGAAGAGGTTAATGTTACAAGTAAGAAAGCCAGGCTTGAATTATTTAATTGTGATTAAGAGGCACTAAAGGTACTGAGACAGTGATACTGGATACTAAGATTAAGGCTACAGCTTTCCTTTTGAAACAACTTTGAAATCTGTGTTGAGGAAACTGTGTTGAGAAAACGGACCTGGGAGTACTGATTGATGCACGGCTGAACATGAGCCGACAGTGTGCCCGAGTGGCCAAGAAGGCCAACGGCATCCTGGCTTGCATCAAAAACAGTGTTACTAGCAGGAACAGGAAAGTAATTGTCCCCCTGTACTCGGCATTGGTGCGGCCGCACCTTGAGTACTGTGTTCAGTTTTGGGCCCCTCACTGCAGGAAAGACATTGAGGCCCTGGAACGCGTTCAGAGGAGGGCTACGAAGCTGGTGAGGGGTCTGGAGCACAGGCCTTATGAGGAGCGGCTGAGGGAACTGGGATTGTTCAGCCTGGAGAAGAGGAGGCTCAGGGGAGACCTTA
The DNA here is from genome assembly GCF_039878825.1 of Excalfactoria chinensis. Lineage (NCBI taxonomy): Eukaryota > Metazoa > Chordata > Aves > Galliformes > Phasianidae > Excalfactoria > Excalfactoria chinensis. The sequence goes on from NC_092826.1 coordinate 92,701,541, forward strand.
TAGCTCTCTATAACTTCCTGAAGGGAGGTTGTGGTGAGCTGGGGGTTGGCATCTTCTCTCGTGTAATTAGTGATAGAACTAGAGGGAATGGTTTCAAGCTGCTACAGGGGAGGTTCAGGCTGGACATTAGGAAGTATTTCTTCTCGGAAAGGGTAGTCAGGCATTGGAATGCACTGCCCACGGAGGTGGTAGAGTCACCGACCATGGGAGTGTTCAATAAACGTTTGGATGTTGCGTTGAGGAATATGGTTTAGCTGGGAAGTATTGGTAATGGTTGGACTAGATGATCTTCTAGGTCTTTTCCAACCTGAAAATTCTGCGATTCTGTGATCTCACTAAGATCACTTAGCACTGCCTTCTTAGGTGATATTATCTAATTCAACATTTTCCCCATAAAATCAACTTAGTAGAGTCTATTCCCATTAAAGTCAATATACTTAAGTCTCAAAGCTTTTATACAAAGTCTCAAGCCTTTATTGGTAAAATGATGTTATAAGAAGATAATACAATAAAATTCGTATATTTAACCCTTGTGAAAACACTCATGAAAATCGATTGTAGAAATACTTGCCTTTTAAGAATAATTACAAGAAAGAGGAAAAATGCATTGAATTGGTTATGGATGAATATGGGACATGGATTCACTGTACATTTTGTTTATCTGAGGTGGTGTCTGTCTATCACTAAGCCATCTAATTGGGAATGTGCCCTATTCACAAAACACTGAGTTAAGAGTGAGAGGAAGAAAAATATTTTCCTGTTACAGAGGTAACCATTCCTCATTTCATCATTCACAAGCAAGCCACATGGGAACTCTAATAAAACTTCTCTGGGCTAAAGGTATTTGAATCATTTATGCTACTGTGCAGCTGACGCCAGCATCAGGACTATATTCAGCTTATGGAATACTGACAACATGGTTGATAAATGATGAATTACTTTTCAAGGGCACCACAGGACAAGTTCCCTCCTCGGTCTCTGAAGAAAACAGAGTGCTTTGTTCACATGCCTGGTTGTTTTTCGGATACACTGCGTGCTCTGGGTTGTAAATTATGTGCTGAAGTTGCAAGTTCATTCACAGCACGTTTCAGGGCAAGGACTGCACTCTGCTGGGCAGTTAGCGTTAATGTAAAAAGCGGAGTAATCCTCTAGGTACACAAGGGAAAAGATCCTAAGACAAGTGAAAACATCTTCAGCAGTAGACACAGAGGTAAAATTCCTGCCTTATCAGACTGCTAGTCAGTTACTCTACATAAAAATCTCTGATTTTTGTTCATATCAACTGCAAATGTCATTACTTCCAATAACGAACAGAACATTAAATTGATCACCAAATCAAAAAACAATATGATGGCATCACCATGCATGAGCTGCCTTTCACAGAATCATTTGGACCTACTATTTGTTCCTGGTGCATCCTGACTGATCAAAAGCTCTGCTGGACCTGAAAGCAGGGCTGACTGAGCACAGGGAGTGCATCCCAAACTATGTTTGAAGTGGGTTACGGAAAAACCTGAAGACAAACTTTAGAAAAACAGAAACCAACAAAACAAACAAAATCCCACAGTACTTTGCTGATAAACCAAAAGTTTTTTTGTAAGGCTTCCAGCACACCTGACAGATGCATTCCAATCTCACAATATTGACTGGAATGAGGAAAAAACTATTTCATGGTAGTTAAAGAAGAGGATGGGTCAAGTCAAAAGGATGCTATAGAGTTTGTCCAAAATATCATGATAACACCTGAAGCCAAGGTCAAACATGGGAAACAAAAGACCATATTGCTTGGGTTCTAGAGAAAGTATATACAGAACAGATGGAGTTATATAGGAAGACATACTGACCTCTACACTGTTTGAATTAACAGGAAAGGCTGAAAAAATGTAATAAATTAAAAAATGCTAAAGCTTACTTGGTGGAAGAGGCTCATCGATAGTTGGGTAGTGATGATGGTCAGGCCTCAGAGAAGGAAGCTGGCTGACTGGCTGAGAATTATGGAGTAAAGGACAATCACCTATGGACAAGATATTCAAGATATTGACAATCATTCACTGTTTTCACAACATGGTTCAAACTACTGGTTCAAGCTACTGTAAAACAAGTGATTATTTGTCACAGAGGTTTTCCTGGTATACTTGCAGCTCTATTTATTTCTATTCTCAGGCACTATTTTAAAAACAATTCATACACCAAGAATTATGAAAATAATGCAGTCAGGGCTGTGGTCTCAGGTTTTAGCCAATGCTAAGCTATTATGGGCCAGATTCTGGACTCATAGACACAAAAGTGTAAGCGGGAGAAGAATCAGGCTTGATCTCTGAGAAATATAGTACAGCTCAAGCTTCTGAAGAAACTGGACAGGAACATGCAAAATCCTGGCTCCAACTTTTCTCACCGGCAGAATACAAGGCTAAAATCTGCCATGAATCTTCCTCTGCTTTTCCAAAGAATCAGCAACTGTATAAATAGATTGGAGTGGCAGAATTATGCAGTCCCTGTAAAGCAGAACACCTCCTTCTACAGGTGTTTTTCAAAATTCAAAGTGTTCATCTTGGGTAGGAGGAGAGAGAATGAGATAAGAACCAGAAACAGATAGGAGACAGGTGATAGAAGAGGACAAAAGGTAGTGAAACATAGTCAGGACCTGAGATAAAGAGAGAAGACCTGAGATACAGAAGGAAAGAAGAAGGAAAACTGACACACAGTGGACAGTGCAGCGGTAGTTTTTAGAAAACAGTAATACTGTATATATGCTTATATATCTGAATATGAAATAAATGAAATATAAGTAAATGTCCAAATTCATATTCTTTTGAGAGGAATAACTTAAGATCCAGATATTTTTTTATAGAATTCTTTAAGATATAAAGAAGTTTATTGTAAGGAAGAAAAACTATTTGTCATCTTAGACTTAACTATGAGGATGAGGAAACTGCAAGATAAAAAGAATACAGATTCTTTCTCATTCTGTCCTTAAAACCTCAGAAACCAAGATTATTTATCCTAGTAACAGACACTTAAAAATTAAAATCAGACCATTCAGCTGAACTAAACTGTGTGCTGGCTGGTTCAGCTGTCTTTAATATAAGTGTTATTTTAATATCCTAAGAAAGAACATTAAAAAACAACAACAACAACAACAACAACAAAAACATACTGCTACTAGATATATTAAAAAATGTCTAAAAATAAACACAAACAACAGCTACAAGGCAGGAGCCAATTTTGTGTAAAACTGAAAAAAAAGTTCACACCATCCAAAAGCGAGAAAAGATACTTGTCAAGAATATTTGCTCTTCTAGGTCCTTTGATGATACCATATGGCATCTTAAATTTCTTCTTTACAACACTTGTATATGGGCATATCTAACAGTCTTTGCTGTGTGTTTTGAACAGACAGCAGAGTTATGTAAGTTATTACTCAGTGCTAAAAGTCTATCTTCCATAGCCTTAAAAACTGCTATTTCTACAGGTGTTGTAGCACAATTTACCAGAACATTCATCTATGTTTCTTTACTTACCTCACCATAATTGACTCTCCCCTAGTCATGACAGTTATGCCAGTGGAATCATGGTAGTATTGGTCACCTGGAGTGGAAGGAGGTGACCACATCTACTGTATGTGTAACAGCCACCAAACCAAGGATCAACATGCAAATTTACTGAAGTACCGCCTGGTCATACCAAAAGAGTATTAAGAACAGGGCTGCCCTTCAGACATTCTCTCTTTCAGCCAGCCAAGGCAAAGTTGCTGTGCTTTATATAGACTTGAGAGACAAAACTTTGAAGTCGTGCTGAATCCATACACAGAAGACATCCTTTCCCTAAAACCCCACTCAGATGTGCACATGGTCCAAAACAACCATTGATTCTGTAGCAACTGTCTCATGCACACGCACACTCATGCCCTCCTGGGTATACAAAGACCCTCACCTGCAAGGAAGGTCCACCCTGCTGACAATTTCTATCTCTCTGTACTTCTGACAATTAATTGTTTGGGATAGAACTAAGGGTTTAACAATCCCCTTACACCTTTCCTTCTGCAAGAGCAGTGAAAGATCAGGGTAAATGAAGTGGGAATGGACAATTGATGCTTTAGCTGGAGTTTCCTAGTGATCACCCATTACATTATTCTCTCAGTGCTGTTTAAATTTGGTGTCACTTATACCAGGAGACAGCTGACTCAGAATATGGGAATGCAAATTCTACCTCTTGACCATAGCAGCCTCTGAGGCCTTTACTTCTTCAGCCTGAGAAAAATGATAAGTGAACTGAAGATGAGTAACCAAATCTACCCTTCATGTAACTCCATACAATGTAAAAAAAAAACTTACCAAAGGTATATATTTAATGTTGAGGTTTGGAAAGACTGGGAAAAAAGAATACCTACATTGTGATAACAGAAGTGATTTTTCAAATTATGTTTTATCTCCAGAGAAAGATAAGACAAGAATTTTGTTGGATATTGTTCAATCTGAGAAAAAAAGTATTCTGAGTTGCCCTGTGGTCTGTGAAATTTGATGTAGATTTCTTTGAAAACAAGAAAAATTATTGAGAAATTTGAGTAAACAGGCTTTGTAAGAGGCAGCTGTTTCATTTCTAGCTTGAAAACATTTCCTTTTCTCCACCTATATGACTGGGTATATCATATACAGACACTGGCTTGGGTCCTTTGCTGAAGTAAATCAGCATGTCTGCCCCTTGACAAGCACAAGCTGATCCTCTCACTGTCTAGCAGAGACATGGCAGTACATCAGATATGTGAAATGAAACAATCCCAGGAAATAAGGAATGGGTTGGTGGATGTGATAATGCTAGTCTGACACATAACTTCAGCTAATCTCGATTTTATAATGATGCATGTATATCTACAGGAATCCATATATACAGATCCCCATCTGTATATGCTGGGATATTTAAAGACAGGATCAATTACCCAGCCCTCCCTAAAATATCACCCAGTTCAGAGACCCCAAATTTTTTATGAAATCAGCCATGAGCTATCTGAAACCTTGATTATTTGATGCCTTCTGTGACATCCATATAATCAGGGTTGCTCAGTGCATAGATTCTCAGGATCTAACCTTCTCTTCTGCTGCTTGGACCTGCTATTGGGGTGTCTAGACTTTCTGCGGCTAGTTGTGGGTTCCCACCATGAGCTACTAGTTCATCTGGCCACTGGGAGGAGCCATCCACTTGCTCCCTGTCCAGCTCAGGGCTCTGTACTGAGTCTGGCACCGATTCAAAAGCACTATTCTCCTCCTCATCATCATCCTGAGAGGAAAAGACCGTGCTCTCAGAAATCTTTGCACTGTCAACAGAGGAGAAGCGGGTATGGCTGGAGAAGCGATTGTTACTGTCATAGCAGGAGGTGCTGTAGCAAGAAGTGCTGTAACAGGAAGTACTGTAGCAGGAGGTACTATAGCAGGAGGGGCTGTAGCAAGAGGTATCGCATGCCTCACAGTCATTGTCACCATTGGGTCTGGAGCTTGACTCGCTTTCACTTCCTGTCCTGGGGTTTTCCCCATCCACCAGCCCATCATTTAAGTCAGAGAGTTGCTCATCTAAGGTCCCAGGAGGCACTGTGCACTGGCTGAAGTTCTCTTCGGCCTCATTTTCTGGATGAGGCTCTGCTGCCATTGTCTCACTCTCACTGACTGTCTCCTTCTGCAACACCTCCTTGACTGTGGACTCTTCATCATTCTCCCCACCATTGCCAGCATCTTGCTCTTCTTCCCCATCACTGCTCATCTGTGCTGAGGGCAGGCTGTGGAGCAGGTTGTGGATTCGTATATAGTGAGTGCGAGGGGTCTCTGGCTCACCACAAGCTGAAGCTATAACTGTCTCAAGTTCAGACACAGGCAGGGAGCATGGCCTCATTTTCCTCTTTGCTGTGGTTCTCAGTTGACTCTTGCTGTCTTCCTCCTCTTGGGCTGAAGCCCCTTCTTCTTCCTGACTCTTCTCTAGGTCTTTGTCAGCATACACATCTACACTCACCTCATTGACATCTAAAGTTTCTGTGCTGTTCAATACTCCATCATCTTCTTGAGTACCAGAATTGACTTTGCTGTTTTCTCTAACTTCAGTCTCGGAAGGAGACATGCAAGCCTGCAGACCCAGCTCCTCCATGAGGTCCGTCACATTTAAAGAAGGCAGCACTTCTCCCTGGATGGATTCCAAGGAGTCAGGAACTGGCACGGCATCAACCTCCTCATCTCCTGCTAGCTCTTCATTTACGTTGTTCTGGTTGACTTCCCTGGGTGGTTTGACAGCCCCTGGGCTATCAATATTGTTCACACTGTATCCATTTAGCTCTTCTGGAATTGTATTTTCTGAGGTCACTGTGTTGATGCATGGAGGCTCACCGAGGCTTTCCTCTGTGGGGTTGTTCACAGGGCTATCCTGGAGGTCAGCTGGCTCAGGATCTGCACTAATGGTGACCTCTTCATCATCTGTATGAGACAAAAAAAGAAATTATTCTTTTAACACAAAATGTTGACTGAACAAGAAGCTTGGCTGTGAGGACAGAGGCATCCACAGCAATATGAGAAAATAAAAACATAAATTAGAGACTGAAATGAGTGGTTAACTGAAAAAAGGCTGATTTTGTTCTAGGCAGCCTTTGTGCAGTAGATTTAATAATCACAGAACTTACTCATGGTGGTAATGTGTATGCAGCATACTGCCTTCCTGCCATATAACCTGAAGGTAACACCTTTCCTGAAACTTTCCTTTAAGCAAATGGGCATGGGGAGGAGTAGCATGGTATTGACAAGGATGCCTTCTCTGATGCTTTAATTACATTGCTCTTGTCATACAGAACCTGACAAGATTTTACAACAGAGAATTTAACAAATTGCTTAGCAACCCCCTGAAGTCTGGAAATTTTTTCTTTGATATGATCTCCTCTCAGGTGCCAGACAACCTGACCTTTCTGATCAAGTCAAAAGAAAGATGCCATGTTTTTCCAGTAAGGGGCTGGTCACAATTTCCTAGCATTAATGCAGCTGTTGGCTTGACAAAGTGTACCTGAGGCAGAATGACTTTAGAGAAGAAAAAAGCCCCTGAGCATTATTTATTATTTATTATTACTGAGATTTTCACACAAAACCAAGATTCAAACTGACACCATTGTGACTGAAAGGGAACAATACACTTTCTTTTACTTTTTTTTTTTTTTTATTTTTTTAGATTAACAATAGTCAAAACGAGGATGTCTTCAATCATCTTTACTATCAGATTATTCACTTTTACTTATAAAATGCTCAAATGTTGATGGCTCTGCAAATAATAGCCCACCAAACACTTCCTCAGGACAGATGACAGAGAAGCAGGTGGGACCTTAGTTTTTCATCCTCCTGTCTCCAATGACATGAGGGACTATGTGAAACAGTCAAGAACAGGAGGACACATTAGCAGCTGTAAGCTAAGGGGAAGTAGGGAAAAAAACTGCAACTCACGATGCATTCCTTTCCTCATGACCATACCTAAAGTCCCAGAGCTGACAGGAAAGAATTTAGACTTCTGAGGAGAAATGAATGCAGAGCCAAAAAAGAGCTGGAAAAAGGATGCATTAATACTAAGAATTACCTTGGTGAATGGAAGAAGTTATCTCAAATCGGAACTGCAGCTGGCCACTGACATGATCTGTAGGAAGCCTGCGACCGAGAGTGTAGCTTACAACCCTGTCCCTGAAAGAAAACAAATACTGTCACAATAGACTATAACCTACCAAATAGTCCATAAATAAGGCTGCTGTGTCCTACAAAAATACGAAATGTGTTTCAGATTCTATTCAACCCAGCCATGAGGGCATGTTGACTTGCATACAAAAGAACAAATGGCAGAGAAGGAGAGGACAATGTCTTCAATTACAATGGAACAGCTGAGTCAGTGATTCATACAGGCTTCTGGGATACACAAGCACATATGTATATATAGAGAGAGAATGGTGGAAATGGAACTTCTGCAGCATGGGCATGGAAATGTCAACATGGGAACCAAACAACTCCCACTTCAGCTATTGTAACAAGACTTCCTTGCTGACCTGACCATATCTACCCTTATGCATAATCTCACATTTCTGTATTTCTTTTCCTTCATCATCTGAACAAAATTCAGCTTTCTTGTACTTTCTTTCAAAATTCTGGACAGATCAGGCCCCACTTACCACCTTCTCTTTTTAAGCTGGTTGAACTACTCTTCATCTCTTTCCACCCCTCTTACCTCTATGAAGCTGAAATATCAGGAGAACACCTTCCTGACAAGGTTGATCAATGATTCCATTCTGTCCTTGTGCAGGTCCCTCCCTTTGCCACACTTCATCCACCCCTCAGAACAGAATGAAACTACAGAAGAGATTAACTTCCCAGTTGCCCAAAATGAGGTCGAATCAACGTCTGCAAAGCATTTGTTAAATGCAGAAGCTTCACAGAATAGTAGTATTTATATATCTTTTAAAGAGACATAGTCCCCAGTTGGGCCCAATATAATTACTAGGGTAGTTTCACATGCATTGGAAATAACAGAAATGAGATGATCTCTAGATTTAAGTATGTTTCTGAATTTCTGAATTCTCATTGGGCTTGCCTGAGATTTAAAAGCCACTGTGGTATAAAAACTAAGCCAGATCTAGGTACAGGCTGGAGGCACTGCTCTTCGCAAAGTATGTTCTGAGATAGACAGTGTTTTCTATAAGGAAGTAAAATAGGAAGATACAATCAATCAGATGATGATGACAAATCTTTCCACGTTGGGGAAAGCCAGTGATTTCAGTTACAAAGCTCTACTTTCCCCAAGCTGATTCTTTTCCATCTGGTTTCTAAAAAGCCATTCTGTCTTCCCTACTTGAGAAACATGGATGTAATTTAGTCCCTTCTGTTAGATTCAGCTGTCAATATCACAGCCAGTTTCTGAACTAGCTGTTCAAAAACACTTCCAACAAACCCAGCATCCTGCTGTTCAGCTGAACTGAGATCCAGTTTTCAGAAATGCCTTCCCGGCAACTGCACCATCTATGCTCTCTTCAGTAGCTTACTCTTTCTCTCCCTGCTCCTGAAGGTCTAAACCTCAAAGTTCAGAACAAACATTTTGGCTTTGTCAGCATGCTATACATCTATCTCAAGTTGAAGTATATTACTGCAACACTGCTGCACACACTCTCCCTGGACATTCTTATAATAAAGAAGCAGGGCAGGGCAAGGCTGCTAATATGAGGATATTCCTTGGCAGCAGCAGGAAGGTCAGAAAGACTCAGTTACAACATATATTTCTACAGTATTTCCACTGTCTAGAGGGAGGAGGAACAGATCTGGCAAGATTTTAGCCCAGAGTTAATTCTCTGAAACATGAAAGTGGACTGCTGGTAGCACTAAAACATTGTTTAAATTGAAAATATTGCACTCTCCAGATTTGTGGCCGGGATACACACAAAACCTTTCCTAAATGCCAGTTCTCATGTTTCAAAATGTAACAGATAAGGTTATAGAGAGAAATCAGTGGTTGGCCCATAGTCCTATACAAGAAGACAAGTCTCAGTTTAATAATGCCCACACAACATCATTTTGTAACTATAATGATGTATCACCAGGAACTTCAAATTGGCAGCACACTCCTTAAACAACCCAAAGTACAAGCAGCAAAATTACCCTATGGCATGTCTTTCCAAGAGGCGCTGAACTGGCATAGAGAGCTTTCCCAGGAAACGCTTGATGATTGGCCGGCTCTTTGCAAATTTGTCTTTAACTTCTATTTCCAGGACGTCCGTGGGTAGGGAGACAAAGCTGAATTGCTGCAATAAAAGAAGAGTAAAGAACATGAAGCCAGTGGCTGAGCAACAAAATACTGCTGTACATGATCAGCTTGCGGGATTCTCCGGCTTTTTCACAGAACAGAAACAAGCCTTGGAACCCAAGGCATAGGCCTGTAAGTAAAAATAGCTTGTCCTCAAAACAATCAATTGAAAACATCCTATAGGTACTGTGTAATACTGCAGAATCAGGCTTGGAGAATGCAAGAATTTCAGATATTCCTGGCATATTAGCAAGCGAAGGCTTGTCTATGGTAAGAAGAGTATATCTATGGGATCTAATGAACTCCACTCTAGCAGTGGTTATTGACCTAGATGTAATTGTCCAGATGATCTTTTTTCCATTTTTCCACACAATTTCTAAATACTTTAAATAGCTGCATGTAAGTACAGCAAAACTGCAAGTATAGAGAGATGTTTAGTCAGCATTTTCCTCCTCTAGACTGCCTATTTGTGGCAACTCAGCTTTGCAGCACACCTCAGCTACTGAGTAGTGGGGAACTAATTAAGTGTCTCTCCAGGAGAAAAAGAGATCTTACCTCCTGTGCAAGAAGGGACAGGCAACATGTGGAGAGTACGAGGATGTTGCTAGCATAAGCAGGGGGAAAATCAGAAAGGCTAAAGCCCAGCATGAACTCAATCTGGCCACTGTTGTAAAGGACAACAAAAAACAGTTTTTACAAACATATTAAAAGTAAGAGAAAGGCCAAGGAGAATCTCCATCCTTCACTGGATGCAGTGGGAAACATGACCACTGGGGATAAGGAAAAGGCTGAGAATCTCAATACCTTCTTTACCCCTGTCTTTAATAGTCAGACTAGTTATCCATGGGGTTTCCAGCCTCCTGACCTGAAAATCTGGGGTGGGAGAAGAATAAACCCCCCCATGATTCAGGTGGAAACAGAGACCTGCTACTCCACCTAGACTGTCACAAGTCCATGGGGTCAGATGGGATTTCAGCAAAGCTTCTGATGCTATATATTACAGCATTCTCCCAAAGAAGCTGGCAGCAAATGGCTTGAATTGGTACACTCTTTGTTGGTGGAGGATCTTATAAGGAGCAGCTAAGGGAACTGGGATTGTTTTATCTGGAGAAGAGCAGGCTCAGGGCAGACTTTACAGGTCTCGGCAACTACCCAAAAGGAGGCTGTGGTGAGGGGGAAGTCATCCTCTTCTCCCATGAAACTGGCAATAGGACTGGAGGGAATGGCCTCAAGTGGCACAATGGAGGTTCAAGTTGGATATTAGGAAGAACTTCTCTGAAAGTGTGGTTAGGCATTGGAAAAGGGATGTGTTGGAGGCAGCATCCCTGGAGGTGCTTAAGGAAAGGGCAGATGTAGAACTTCAAGATATGGTTTAGTGGGCAATATTGGTGGTAGGTAGATGGTTGGTCTAGGTGACCTTTGAGTTCTTTTCCAACCTTAATTCTATGGTTCTTTTTTAGGACATTCTGGCATCCTCCTGAAATTTCATTCCTAGAAAAAGCCAGATTTGCTCTAGAAAGACAAGCAGATTGTCTCTTATCTTTCCCCATTTGCAACAACTTCTACAGGCATTTGTCAGTACCAGTACTGTTAGAGTCTGAAGGTCCAGAGATTATTTTTTTACTTGTAAGTTGTTCCTACAAGTTTGATGATGAGCCAGTTGGAAAGGACAGGCCCTGTTAATCCCTGACTAAAAGAAATGCTGCACAACTACAGCACACCTTATTAGACACTGGAGAACCTGTACAAGGCACTGTTTTAAAAATGCCCCAGTACAAGAGGAAGATTTAACTGATATTTCCTCTGGCACCAAAAATCAAAAAGCTGTAATTAACTTTATCCATAGAAATACAGTGAAGGGAGAGAGAAGCAAAAGTGACCTAATCGAGAGGCCCACATTAACATACAAACTCTTCTTGAGCTTAACAAACAGTATTGTCAGTTCTGGCTTTGGCAAGCAGTAAACCATTACGATACTCCTCTAATTTACAGATTGTACACACCTACCTCCTGTATTGTCTTGTATTCCTGTATTCATGCTCAAAGAGATGCAAATCAGAATCAAAGATACTCCGGATCAGACGACATATCCAAATTCTTGTGCAATCTCAATGAGCTAAACATAGGTCTGAACTTACACTGCTATCTTTATGTTGGAGTAAGACCTGAAGGGAAGACTCAGAGAGCAAGTTGCTTTTAAATGCTAAGGTTTTCTTTTGCTGTTTGTTTGTTGTTTCTTCCAGACCCAACAATGATTTTACATATGAAGATAATTCATTTCTTTGACATGAATAGATCTTATGTGAGTTTTGTGTATGATTTATATAAGGTGAAAACTGAAGATAATGCCAAATGCTGACCTGATAGAATATATCTGTAACTATCCATAAGGTAAGAAAAACATTTCCAGAGTCTGAGAATAGTTTACACAGAAAGCAAATTGATGATGATGATTAATCCCCATGTTTTCTTTTCAAAAATGTTATTTGCATGCCTGGATATGGATTGTAGTGATGAGCTCTCAAAAACACTATCAAGAAAGTTGCTAAAATGAAAAGAATAAGTCTACTAGTACTGATTTAAAAAGTTAAGTGCCAGTGAAGTGCTAAGAACAGTCAGCATATTAACTGGTGAAAGTAAAGTAAATTATTACATTGGTGACACAGAGCATTAAGCTCTTAACTTGGAGTTGAATACGTGACACAATTAAACAGAATATATTTGTGATACCCATCATGTCACAGGACAATATATGCAGAAATGAATCTTAAAAGGCTGTAAATTACTTTTGATGGGTGAAGACAGATTTAATCATTCAGATGAATATTTCATTAGTGGCTTTTTCATTTGATATACTCTAGTGAAACAAATTCATGCTCTAAGTACTCACCATTCTCCATCTGTATTATTCTGCACCCATTCAAAAATCTCTAGTGCATGTCACTTCTGTCCCACACAATGCTTTTCATATGAGCAACTGGATAAGTTTGAGAATTCCAGTTTCTTAAACTTACTATACTACTTCTCAATGACAACACAAAATATTGCTGCTGAAGGGTAAGAAACCCTACAAATATTCTTAGAGGGTCTTTGGCCTGGGATTCAGCAGTGACCACAGTGTCAGAAACTGTGTGGTACCCTATTCTGGCATGGCACAGTGTTTCTTTTCTTACAATAAAAAGGGTGCAAAGAACCTGTGCTGCTGTTTTAACATTTCATACAACTCTTTACATTGAACTTCTTTGAAGTTGAATGGGGCCTTGCATATTGACTTTCTAGATTTTCCCCCAGATTAGCTCTCCCTCTTTCTTGGGAAAAAAGCCCCAGAGAAAAAGACCCACATATTTCATGTAGTCTACGAAATTCAGTGTTACTGGCTAAGAGACCCATGAATTTTCTTTGATGCAAGATGTCTTTCACTTTACAAATGACCAGTTTCATCCTTAAGACATTAAACATTTAAAAGGACTCCTGGAAAAAATGAAGCACTGGCAGTGCTTCAAGAGTCATGGTTTTTCTTCATCTCTTATATGCTTTCCACAAATTCATTAGTATAGAATAGATTGGAACTATATGAAGACTCCTGCAAGTCCTAAAACACAAGATTAGCAAGACTGATAGTATTCTAGGTGCAGAAGATGACATCAAAATGTGTTTCTGAAAGAATGACATATTAGAACAGTCTAGATAATTTTTCTCACTCCTTCCACTTATTTCTGAAAGAACTAAAGCTGTCCTGGGCTTTCACACTTCAGTCATCACAGGATACTAAAACAAACTGCAGCTTTAAAATCACAGCTTTTCTGTTTAGTGAAACTATGTTTGTTCTACTCTTTATGTGGCTACGTGTATTGGAATACTGAGTACTGAAACTGCTACTCACAAGGCAGTGCCATTGAAACCCCTGGCAAAACACTGAATTCAGGATTTAGATTTCATAGCATCTGTGCTGGACTTAGGTACAGCTTAGGTACAAAGGCCTGCCTGTCTCTGCAGCCTATTCCATCATATTTGCCAAGAGGGAGAAAGATCATCTAAGTAAACAATAAAAATTTGAATTCAATCAGTGTCATACTCCTGTTGTTCCTTCACATTGAATTTCTGATGGAATAATGCATTACATGAAACATTGGTAGGATTGCCAGTATCTAGATCTGGGCCTTAAATCTGATCAAAATGAGATAAAATATAATCCACATCCAGTTTAAAATCATACAATTATTCCAAAAAGGGTAAAGCTCAGCACTCAGCCAGCCTATTACATTGATACCACCTTGACAGATGCAGCCAGCATCCAGACCCCCTGCTTCTATCCCTGTTGACAGTAGTACAGAATCCTCCTCTCTCTAAACCACCATCTCTAGCATTTGAGTCCCGGACTATTTCCTTCTTCTGATTGGTAATCTGAAGAGATAGATTTCATGAGAATTTTTTCAAGTGCACTATTTTTCAAAGGTTGCAGGTTCTCTGAGGTGCTGTCAGTACAAGTTAAAACATTTGAAAATACTTCAATTCTGTTTATCAATTCTGATACATTAAATACTACTTGTCAAGTGCTCTTGCAACAGAGTACTGAACACCTCTGCTTACACACATCAAGTAATTCACCAGAAAAATTTAGCTATCTTCAGAGTGATAAAGCAGTCACTCAAAGCATTTATTTGTATCTCAGCTATAATCTAATAATATTTGTAAAATCTGAGGCAACAACCAGGAAAGCTGCAAGGAGTTTAAATGGTTGCATCCTGCACTCCAACTGAAAGGCAATCTACTCTTCCAGAGCTAGAATTACTGGAGTTGAAATTTAACAGCTAACAATTTCTACTGCTATAAATACATTGGACAGTTGCAACAACCAATTCATTGAGTAATCTCACTGCCATTCCTACTCACTAGTAAGTAACCAAAACTGAAGAAGCAACTGGTTCTAACAAAATGCCACAGTCAAGAAAGAAATACCCCAGATAGTTCTCAAGAAAAGTTTGGATGGGTTAACTACTTAATTTGCAAGCCCACTGTCAGAATTTGCCAGCCAAGCTGAGGTATATTAACTACTTCTTAAACCAGTTTGCTTTGCTGCTTAAAATATTTAGTGATTAGTACTGCTTGCCTGGACTGTCTATGACTTAGTGCTTGCTAACAAAATCTAAAGAGAGGATTTATCAAAAGACTGTGACAGAAAATACATGGTCTTAACACGAAACAACATGTGAATAGTGTCATTATCCTTCCAGTAACGGTATTAGAAGGAAGATGATAAACATTCATCTTGCTCAATTCTACTAGATGAACAGAATATTAGACAAAAGTATACTTCCTTAAGAGATTTATTTACATTTTACCCCAAAATAGAGTGGTAGGACAATTCGCTCACAATGACCTTGCAATTAAGTGAACTGTTAGCAAATTTTGCAAGCTGTTGAAAAATCCCTTCTAATGGCCCACAACATCCATGGTGGATGTTGATGGCACAGCTGTAGAAACTGAACCTTCCTACCAATATTCTATCACAATTTGTTGCCACGTGACAGATGGCAGCAGGTGGGCATCTAAGAAACTGGCATCTGACATGGGAGAGTATATAAAGCAAAGGTGTGGAATTGAATTTCTCTGGGCAGAAAAAAATGACATCCATTGATGCCTAATGAATGTTAATACAGATCCAACAGTGGATGTGAGCACAGTGAAGTGGTGGGTGGTGCATTCCAGACCCAGTGGGTCATCTCCTCTGGTGCAGGTTTTTACAAAAGTAGCACATGGACTTTTGTTCCCCACTGGCAAGCATGCTTTGCTCATGGTGACAACATTGAAGAATACGGTTACTTTTGGAGCAATCTCAATATATATATATGGGCATTAGGTGACTCTGACTTCAAAACATTTCAGATACAAACAAGAGCTACTGAAGTCAAATGGATGACACAGAATCACAGAATGGCTTAGAAGAATAGTTAGAATGGGTAGAAGAGATCTTAAGGATAATCTAGTTCTAACCTCCCTGCCCTGAGCAGTGTCACCAGCCAATAGACCAGGCTGCCCTGGGTCCTATCCAAGCTGGCCTAGAATGCCTCCAGGGATGGGACATTCACAACATTCTTGAGCAACATGTTTCAGTATCTCACCAACTCCCAGATAAAAAAAAAATAAAATCCTGCTAACATCTAATCTAAATCTCTCTTATAGTTGAACAAAATTCCTCCTTGCCCTACTATCATTTGCTCATGTAAAAAGTCAGTCTCCTACCTTTTTATAAGCTCTCTTTGCTACTGGAAGACTGCACTGAGGTCTCCCCAGATCCTTCTCTTCCCCAGACTAAAATGTTAAGCAACTTCTGACCTCGGTGATATCAGCACATGTGGATAAAAAGCAGAGTAGCCCCAGCCATTTTCATTGTCCAACAATGCAAATTTTCTGCTTCCAGATAGCAAAGATACCTTCCATACTGTGGCTTCTTCCTAGTAGAATAAGTTTAAAAATACAAAGTGAGAGCTATAGATTACCCTGGGAGGTCTCTCCCAAAGCTAGCCTACACTGCAGCTGATAAAGTAAAGCCAAAGAGGTTACAAGGCAACAACCCTATGAACCACTAAGTAGGTCAGCAACACAACAACCTGGTTGGCTTCTGATCCCTGCTTTTCATATTGTTTCTGTTTTTATCCACTTGTCATCTAAAATATATTCCCACCATCACCTTCACCTATAGCTGCCATCTTTTAATGAGTGACAACTTTTCTTCCCTCAGCTGTCTACAGCCTGTAATGGATGGCACAGCAATAGTCTTGATAGGTTATAGGGGTATCTCCTGCCTGATCAATGAGTATCTGATATGATAGAACTAGTCCAATCTGACACTTAGGACCAGACATGGAGAAAAGGCTGGGATAGGTGTGATAGTCAGTGCCAAGGGGAAACCAAGATAATCTTATTATCAGTATACTAAATACAGTCACAGAGACAAACATTGCCTACCACTGACAGTCATTGGCAATTGTTTTGTCTTGTGCCAATCAATTGCTGGAAGTGGGATGGGGCTACTACAGGCAAGAGAGCACCCTAAACAGGTTGTCTGGATACACCTGACATGTTTTAGATGATAGCAGAGTTGAAGTACATAGGTGCAAGCTGTCCAAAGTCAGCTGTTTTTCAGAACCTGATCTATGTTGTTTAACAGTACAGATCTATGTTGTTGTTTTACAGTACATATATTGTCAAAGAATGCACCACATTGAAAGTAGAGCCAGGAGTATGAAAAGTAGTTAGACCATTAACTATGAATCAGCAGTAAGTTCTGTGTGACAGAAACATGTTTTTATTTTCTACAATTGCTTTATTCTCATTACTGACTGTAGAGGGGCTGTGGCACAATCATTAACTAGTCCGAACCTTCCCTTGAATATTTACTAGCTTTTGTAATTTCTCACTACAATTAGCAATTACAATTAGCTTAGCAGAACTGGATGATATGCTTCCATATGGGAAAACACAGAAACATCACAGAAGGACTCCTCTCAACCACTGTAAGATACCATATGGTTTTTAACCTGCTTCACTGAACAGTTCTCACCAAAGGCTTTCACCTCACTTTCACTTGAGTATTGCTACAAGCATCAAAATACAACTAATGCCTTAGTAAGAAATTTCCATTTGGTTACGTCCTCCTGTATAAAAGACAGTGAAACATAGCAGTAGAAGAATAGCTTTAATTCAGGGTCACTAGTGCTGAAAAATATTTGAATAGCCTGTGAAATGAAGATCATTAATATTGCATGACATAAATGAAATATTGTTTGAGGTATCACAGTGCTCTCAGAGTGTTCTTTTAGTGCAGGTGGTTACTATGCATATTAAACAACTTGATAAGAATATGAGGTGGAACAGCAAAATGAATAATGAATATAAGTAAGTAAATGAAACATCTTATTTTACTTTGTAGGATTGTATTTTGATGGTGAAGTCCTACAGAATTAAGTCAACACTTTCATTTCTGAATTCGTTCAAGGGTAATCATATACAAGAACATATACAAATGTAACAGTTTGTAGTTTTACTTTTCTGTTTCAGAATTTATCAAGTTTAGGAGCCAAAACTAATTAGATACGTTAAGAAAGAGAAAGAAACTGAAAAAGAGATCTTCTAGCTTCTGCTTACATGGCTATTAGAGAACCTAAGGAAAGAATCACACTTCTGAAGTAATACATCACCCATAGTATATTGGGGAAAAATGACCCGTGATGGAAGCAGTTAATGAAATAACTATGATTTCTCAAAATTTTTCATTTAAAATGTTTGTATCCACCAGTGTTGCTGAAAAGGTGGATGGAAAAATAGCTACCATCACAATTTAGCAGTTGTTTGTAATTCTCCTTCACTTGTCCCATAAAAGGATAAAACCAAAGAAGCCTAGGAACTTCTGTGCCAGATATGCTAATGTGGGTTTTTGTAACAAAGACTTCAGAGCAGTTGATATGTGTAAACTGCAACCCAAGTACAAGCAGTTAAAGATTTCCACATCAGCCAAAGAAAATGATGGATAGTATGCTGATTGACATCTCTGCAGTTGTAGACTCCTTACACACTAAAAGGCTAAGAACAGAAAGTGAGAAGCTACGTATTTGTACACAATCAAGAAAACAGAGGGAGAACAGAGAAGGCAGAAGTCAGCTATGTGTTTTTCCTTCCCTACATTCACTATTTGGTCATTTCATTGTTTCTCCTTTTATTACTGTCAAACTCTTGAAAAAGAAATGTCATCTCACAAACTAAGGTGTATCTTATGACCCTTGACACTTAATAGGGGCCACATTCTTCCTCTGTGGTTATTTTATCCTCCAGCAGTGCAAAAAGACGTGAGAGCAAATTACTTTCACTGGAAGTTATTTTTGGTAAAAGACGTCCAATCAGTATTAAGTACTTCAAAAATGATAATTTTCAGCCTCTACCAGCACAGCTGATGTCCCTTTCCAAAATGAACAGCTTGTGTCATCTCAATAGTTTAGTCTGGCCAACAGTGAGCAGCAGGATTACAGGCACATCCTATGTCCTTTGAGCATCAATTTCTGGCATCAATGCTTTCTGTGAACTCCCACAATCACATACACCACACAAGACACATAATGCAGCAATTTTCCTTTTTATGCCTGCTTACCTCTTGACTGGTGTCTTATGCACTTTACTGAAACATTTCTGCTAATGACCCCCAGTTCCAGCAACTCTGACCTGGGATCCCTCTTCTAGACACATCTGATGCTTAGGGTAGGAAAGAAGACACTGCTTGGTGGATGCCTCACAACAGGGCCTTCCTCTTAAGCAAGCCCTGTAGAAGGCATTTGCTCTCAGACGAGCTTGGAGGTGTCATCTCCTCCCTAACTAAGGTTCACCTGTAGCATAATCTGATGTGATACTTAATTTCTTGATCATCCTCCTCAATGGAACAGTATTCAGTGATAATTCTTTAATCTCCTTCCCCACTCTAACTTTCATGCCTATGCAATTTGACCTAATTATCCCTAAACTACTCCACAATTTACATTTTAATTTGAATAAATCTATTTAGTACTTATTTACTTCTACTCTTTCCTGCATTGAAGATGTTGGTCTGAAAGAGAATATCAGTAAATCAAACTCATAATGTTGTTTTCCTTTAATTCCAGAAAGATTCCTTATTCTTTGCTGTCTGTTTCCATTTTGGGTGTAATTTAAGAACAGCAGGGAGCAACTGAACTCTAAGATCTCATTAATGACCATGAAGCCCTTCCAACAACAAGCAGCAGACCAGAGAGCATTTCTTCAATGTGATAGGCAAATGTGCCAAGGTTGATTTCAATTTATACTACCACTGACATTTTTCAAACACACAGATTATTTTTATTTGCATGTTACTCTATTTTACTTTTTTGCATGCTATTCTATTTTACTTTATATAATGTTTCTTTTCTGTGTAAGAACACTATGACAATCTAGCAGTAATCTTTCACATTATTAGAATATATTTTTCAACTCTGGGTTACATTTGCCTTCCATAATTAACTTCATAATTGACATCTGCAAAGAACAACCCATACTGAAAATTTTAATTTATCACTTGTAGCTATTATTTAAGCATTTTGCATTGATAAGAAACCATGACACACGCCAAACTTGGTTAGATCAACAACTGTTTAGACAAGGAAAAAATCACAGACAAGAAAAAGCTTAAAAAGTGAAAAGAATCTATAGCCAAAGTTGTTTCCATGTTTTAAGACAAGTCAATACTTAAACTGCTTACCTCTCCTTGCCAGATTGGGTTAACTGTATTGCACATGATCTTAGACCTTTTCTCCTGTCCATGATGAGGAAGTGCTGGGAAGATGCTGTGTTTCCCAGGCTGGATGGAAATCTTCAGATAAGGATCTGGATTGAAAAACATTCCTTTCTTCAGACCAAAAGCCTGAAAATCTGAAAGAAGTTAAATAAGGTAAAATAAACTGAATATTTTTTCACATTAGAGGCAATTCTCTAGGAAATCAGGAAAAATAGACAGGAAACAGATGAGGAATTTAGACAGTGAGGTCAGAATAAAAAGACAACCAAACAAAAACTTAATATATTTATTGGAAGGTAACATAGGGCTGAATCTTAATATTTAAAATTTATTATCTAGTTAAACAAAATTTTACAGCCTGATTGTGCAGAGTAATATGGCTTCTAAATCAGTACTTGTGGAACTAAATAAAAGTGATCTGAGCTAATCAATTGCACACTCCAAATCCCAAACAAGCTCTGAAAAAGAAATCCATTCATTTTATGACATAAATATGTCCATTATGATACTTCTCCCATGTATCAATTTTCTACTTCTACAAAATGTAGCTTTTACTACATTATTATTACTTTTTTTTTTTTTTACATGAGAAACCATTTTACATTTTTTCCACTTTAAAATGCTTCCTTTCATGCATGGGTTAACTCTACCTGAACTGATTCAGGAGAACTAATGTATATAATGTCCAAGTTTTGAGTAGGACATTCTAGCTGCAGAACTCCCTGATATATAAGTTGTGCAGAGAAAATCACCAGGCACTTATTTCACCATTAAGATCCTGAAGAAAGACACAAGTTCATTATGATTTCCTGCAATGAAGTCAGTGAAAAGCAAATATGCAACTGTTATTAGTTTTGGTTCAACTGCGATAAACTACACCTTCTGGCCGTCATTCTTCCAGCTGCATCTCTAAGCTTTCCTAGGAAAACATAAAGCACTTGCTTTTATTAGTGATTTTAGTAGCTGTTTTTGTTGTTGTTGTTGTTGTTTGTTTGTTTTTTGCCACCATTCTTTGCATGGAGATCTTTCTCCTCTGTTTATAGCTTTACACAGGGCTAAAAGTACTGACCTACATTCTAGCTACTTTTTCTCTCTTGCTGTGTTGAAGATGTACAAAGCATTATACAAAACTATTCCAAAACTGCTTAAATGCATTCCAAAATATTCAATTTAAACTTATACTATTATTATTATTATTTTAGGGAAGGTTTCCAAACCACTATGTGCTCTAACAGTGCTCTAACTCTTTTCTGATTAAACCAAAATCATCAAGTCATTCTAACAAGTCAACAGGAGACCATGTGAAGCACTCCCAGAAGATATTCTAGATGAACTGAGCTTTCCACACCAACATCGACTTTTTATTATTTTTTTATTTTTATTTTTTCAGATTCAAAGGGTTGTTTTTCACTTTCTTCAACTATGGTAACAGTGAATGCAATAAAAAGTGCAAACTAAAAAGTAAGTTGATTTTGATTGCATATTCCATCATAAAATTCATACAGCAGATCATCAAAAGCTGTTTGTCCAGAAACTGACTGTATTAAAGAAATCTCATTCTTCTGATGTCCTCTAATAAACAAAGAAAAAGATAGGGTATATCATTACTAACATGTGAAAGTATTTTGCTGACACCATGTATTACCATGGTTATAGAAATACTTTTACACAAGTAAAAAGATATGGTTCAAACTATTAACACGGGTTTCTTCTCTAAGTGTGCAATTTGTAAGTTACCAGCATGTATCTAATCTATCAGCCCCTGATTAAATCCTTTATGGCAAACTCTTTTGCTTCAAAAGTTGTACTGTTATAAGTGCATTCCAGAAATAAAAACCAAGATTGCAAAAGAACTACAAATGAAAACGCCCAGCAGTGTAATAGTGTCAGAATGCTAAAATATGAGAGAAAGAAAAGACCTCTTGGATCTTATTTTGTTTCCCTCTGATGTTTCCTCAAAAGATTCTGAAGCCAAAATATTTTTTGCTGTATGTTTAATTTTTTTTTTTTCCTTCAAAGAGCAGCCATTCTATCTTTCTGTACCACTGTGCAAACAGATATTGATAGATACATATATACTAGGTATCATAAAAAACCCTCAATAAATTATGATAGCCTATCACTCTATTTTTGGGAAATAAACAGTCATGAATGTAAAGGTACTCCTAACCTTAATTAGTAATTTGATTATTATATTTGGATAAGAAAAATGTTTTAGCTAAGCACATGAGAAATTTTATCTGTCTGTATTATTTTCTTGCTTAGATTGCAGAATACAGCAAATTATGTTAAAATGTTAGAAACTTCTATTTTTAAAGTCTAGTGCATACAAGGATAGCAGAAGTAGCTTTCTCAGGCAGAGAAATAGTATGTAAATATCTCACCAAAAATTCTGAGCGCCGTGAAAATTGGCATCAAAAATCCAAAAGCTCAGAATAAAGATACATTGACACCTGTGTATATGCAGAAGAAATGAATTTAATTTGAAGTGGAACTGATGAATGCTGTAACTTGCTGTAACTACAACACTCAAGTACACTCTTACCACTGCTGTGTAACATCTGATTGGAAGAACACCACCTGTTCCACTTTCTCTTCTGTGTTGTCTTTAGCAAAGGTTCTGAAGATACTGAATATTTAGGGTTAACTGAATACAAATCTTGGTAAAACCAGTGAATCCAGACAGCTGAGATTTATCTTGCTGTACACTGCAGTTTTAGTGTATTTCTTGAAGATGCTATGAGGAAAGGCTACCAACATAACTCACCCATGCTTTCCAAGGGTGTGTTTTTAGCTAGTTTACTTAAGAAGTTATTAATATATCATGTCACTTTCCCATTTATTCACAAGTCACACTTTTGTGTCAAAAAGGTTATACACATCTATCAGTCTGATAATGTGAGGCCATCTGTCTTACAAAAGACGATGAAAGGAAGAAATCCAGGTGTACAGGCAACAACTGCAAACTCTTTCACTGCTACAGACTTTCAGTTAAAAAAGTATGTGCATCCTATGCCAGCTAGGCTCACTTCACTATATACAAATGGCTTACACCAAGTGCTGCCTGCTGCTGCCCCAAGGGAATTATCAATTTGTTCCAGCTTCAGTGTTTCCCTTTCACACGTGCTGATTTCTGGCTACCTCAAGGAGACTTAAGGAAGCTTTGCTCTGGGTTATTTTCAGGCATGTAGCATCTGCCCCTAAGGAGGGCCATACACTTCATCTACCCTGTAAAGACTCATCCTGTAAACCCATTTTCCATGCAGCATACCAAATTTTCTGGCACTGATGATGACTAGCTTGTATCTTTGTGGCAATTTGGAAATCAGTGTGTGTTTAGTGGGAAAACATGCAACTAGATGGGGATGTTAATCTGTTAACAGCTGGAATCTGTTTGTGTTTACCAGGTCTGATTTTGTCTCAGTACAAGTGACTAAGCTTTCTGAAGGTTAGAGGAGAGAGTATGACAGTCACATTTTGTCATGCACAGCAAGGAGATTCTTCAATCATAATGATCAGTAAAATAATTGTGAGGATAATATTTTAGTTCCTTGCAGATATAGTAAAGTACTGGACTTGATCCATGTCATAGAAAAGAATGGAGAATAAGAGTGACAACCAGGGTATGGAAAGAGCTATTTTCTAAGTGAATTATGGTCAGTCTGTTGGTAGGCAAGTTAATGAAGTTAGAAGTTGTTCTCCCCAAGAGCAGAGAAGCTTTTGTCAACAGCTGTAGAAGAGTTTTCCTAGAAAGTGCACACAAGCATATTTTGTGCACTTTATAAACACATCCCAAGAGGAACAAGTCCACTTAATCTCTTGATGGTGCATTTACTGAAGTAGACAGAGTTTATAAACCAGAAAAAAGGTTAAAGGCCAGTGAGTTGCATAGCTACTACTTTTATGAAGCTGTTATTAATGTTCTGCTAGTTGGTAAACTCCATCCAACAAAAGACAGGTACTGAATTTCTTTTGTGTTTCCAAGCACCACTAAATTGATTGCCATTGCTGCTTTGCAGCTAGCTTTGTATATGTGAGAGAGATTATTAAAGCCCCAGCAATTCCATGGTCAACTCACTGAATTCACATTTTTCTTGTTAGCATACTAGCCATGTGTGCTCAGAACCAGGAAGTGTTATGTATTGCGCATAAGTCAATTGATCCTCTGAGAAAATCAAGACATTCTGAGTTAGGCCACATTAAAGATCATCTATTTCTAATCCCCTGACAGAGGCAGGGTTGCCAGCCACTAGATCAGGTTGCCCAGGGTCCCATCAACCTGGCTTACAAAAAATAATAATGTAAGTAGAGAGAATTGGCTGGTACCTTTACACAAGGAGGTTATTAAAGATTGAATTTAAAAAAATAAACACAAATTTAGCTAAGCAGGATAGATTAGCCTGAACATCTTTGTCAAATGAGACAACCAGACAACATATTAAAGACAGTGAAAAAGAGGAAAAAAATATTTTTCTAGTAGGATGTGCTACAAAGGGAGTATGGAACGGATTCTCATTTCTATGAGGAAGAGGCAGTGGAGGTGTAAGGAAGGAAACAGGTCTATTTATGAATGAAAAGGAATTAAGAAATTAATTATTTATAAATGGCCAAAAGGCTATTTTTAAAATTTCCTTAATCAAGAAAGAAAGCACATTAAAAGTATTAACAGCTACTCTGAAAATTTTAACAGTGAAGGTTTCATCGTTGCAAGCTGTTAGACACTGGAGCAAAATACCATCTCTTATCTTCCTCTGAACCACACTAAACACCTGTCTTAGCCAATATCACACAAAGCTCCATACCACAGGGTAGGACTATGCATGTTGCACAGGATAATGCAGTTGTTAATTTCAAAGACTTTAAACACATCAATCTAGAGCACTGCAGTACCTAGATGCTGGTGTACCAGAGGGGGTAGCAAGTCACCTCAGCTTACCACAAGCTATGGAAGGTAAAACAACAAATAAACAAGTGAGTGAGTGGTAACTTTATGGTTTATAGAGAATACATTTGGGCAAGTCAGTTTGAGTTGGGGGAGGGCAGAAAAAGTGGCAGGTTTATGGCAATATTCATTAAACAAAACTTACTGGCTAGTATTCCTGTTAGAAAATTGGTCCTTAGGGCTTCAAGAAATGTTTAGAAGACAGACCATGCTCTATATCTGCATTTTGATCTAGCATTTCATAGCAACTACAATTTTCAAAATAACCTTTAGTGGACCTAATATTATTTTCAGTTGTTATTTAGATTCTGAATTCCAAAAACTGAAAAAATGTTATTTAAATGTGTGATCTCAAAGATATAGAAAATAGAAATTAAAAAACAAACAAACAAACAAACAAACAACAAGCCCTGAGTGTCCTATGAGTATTCTCGTTCATTTTTTAAGTTTGTGACATACGTAGATCTTCTGCTCATTTGTTCCACAAAATCACTTAGTAAATTAGAAGTGGGAAATATGTGAAATATTAAAGCTTGAAAAAAGTTATTTAAGGTGATACATTGTTAGGAGGTGTATCACACAAATAACACTTTCGAAATAGCACATTTCTTCTCTCTGTACTTCATGCAAGAGAGCTTTGACACTTTCAGCAGCTTATCAGAAGTGTGGTACTCACTGGCAACTAAATGCAAAGCTGCTGAATAATTTTCCTTCAAGACTGTATTCAATCTAACTAAATTAGGCATGTAATATTTCTCTTAGTACTTTAAATAAAGAAAGTTATAATAATACAGTTGTAGAAAAGATTAAGAAGCCTGATCATGGAAAATTTATAGTATCATAGTATCGTGCGAGTTGGAAGGGACCTTAGAGATCATTGAGTCCAACCCCCGGGATTCGAGCCCTCTGTGTAGCAGCGCGGCACTTGTACCACTTGCGCCACAGGGGGGATTCAAACCCGGGCCTCCGGTGTTGCAAGCGGCAGTTCTTCCACCGTGCGCCACCGGGGGCACACAATTATCTTCTTTGAGATCAGTGTTGCTAATTAACCAATTAATTTGAACTAACTTTTTACAGGACCAGCTTCCAAAACCAAAAAGCAAATACTTTTAGAAAACAAAATTTCTACAGATCTGTTTTGGAGAAGTTAGTTATCTCCTTTTGCTCCGAAGCACCAGTTTACTGTTTCTGGTCTGGAGATAAAGTCTTATGAGGAGGAGCTGAGGGAACTGGGATTGTTCAGTCTGGAGAAAAGGAGGCTCAGGGGAGACCTTATCACTCTCTACAACTATCTAACAGGAGATTGTAGTGAATAGGAAAAAAGGTAATGGTCTCAATTTGCACTAATGGAGATTAATACTGGATATCAGGAAAGCTTCCTCCTCTGAAAGAGTGGTCAAGCATTGGAACAGGCTGTGCAGGGAAGTGGTGGAGTCATCATCCATGGAGGTGCCGAAGAAACATGTAGATGTGGTGTTTAGGGACACTGTTTAGTGGATACGGTGGTTGAATTCAGAAATCTTAGAGGTCTTTTCCAATCTTAGTGATTCTATGATTCTAGGATTGGAAGGGACCTTAAGATTCAACCCCTTGCCATGGGCAGGGTTGACATCCACTAGACCATGTCGCCCAAAGCCTCACTCAGTTTGGCCTTGAAAGCCTCCAGGGATGTGGTGCTGATAGCTTCTCTGGGCAATGTGTTCTAGTGCATCACCTCATGCACACTCTTGCATGGATAAATATAAATAGAGAGCCATACATGTACACATAAACACACACACACATATACATTAAGGGTTTTAATAATTTCAGTTTCCCACTCTCGGGGCTTAAAAATTTCACACTAACAGTACCTTACCTGACAATGAAAAACTTATCAGCCTCCGATTTCCCTGTCCCTGGATTGAATCTTCATTGGTGATGCTTTTAAAAATCTGCTGGAAGAAGAACAAAGATTAGAGAAGTATCTCTTGAACTGCTTAGTAACTGACCTTTTTACAAGGTAACAAAAAAACAGTTTGACAGCCATTAATCAAAACAATGTTTTCATCTGAGTAACAATTTAACCACTAGTGGCCTAAGTTGGACCATCCTGGATGCATTTCACTAAAATAGAATGATACAAGAATATTATTGTAATTTTAATATAGTAGATCCTCATCCCAAAAGGGACTATTTATTAAATGAGATAGAAGTCGTGCATAAGGAGCTCTCACCTCTATTAACATTATCTGTCTTTATAACATAATATTGATAGGGTTGGAAATCTTTCTCCAGGCAGTGTATTGAGCACATTTTTCTGAAAGCTTATACTACCGTATGCAAACAACTGTGTATTATAATAGTAAGTACTGATGGTGAAGCTGAAAAAAATGACATAAATCAACAGGTGACTTTTTGAACTCACTTAAAACATATGGGCCAGGTCCACAGACTGCGTTTAACGTTAGGCTGCTGTTATATAAATTAAAACCCATGTTGCCTTCTGGCTGTGATCAAAGCTGGGAAGCAAAAACACCCCCATTTCAGCATATAAGGCATAAATAAGAACCTGCATCAGCTGTAGGACAGAGTTTTCTCTGCTGCTTCCCTGAACAGAGTTGAAGAAATGACTCTGTGAGTCAGGATCTGAGTTCAGCAGGGCAGTGCTGCTACTGTCACTACCTCCCACTGAGCCAAGCCAAGTGCTGCGCTTCTCCTGGGAAGTCACAGCTCCTCACCAAGCTTGCAGTCAAAATAGAAAAAAGAGCATTTATGCAGTAAAGTTCCAATTTCTGTCAGAAATAAATAAATAAATAAATAAAATGAAGTCCCACTCAACTGTGACTCATTGCGCAGTATATTAAATAATGTGTATTCAAGCTTAAATTAGAAAACAGTCATCTTTGTTTCCCTCCTGGAAGTTCAAAACAGAGGAAGGGGCACTGCAGTCCACTATCAGGGAAACAATGAACACAGCTGACATGTCAAGACACAAGTAGGATACAGACCATAAATGTACAGGGTGATTTCTGTCACCATTTAAAAAATGGGCTCTGCTGAACTTGATTTTTTGCCATGATCAGTTTGTTTCTTATATGTTTTTTGTTTCTTAGAGACAATTTAAATGAGGAAATGAGTATACCACACTATAAGCAAATTCCACCATAACATGGATCACAAGGATCATGCAATTACATCTTTGGAATTCTCAGGTAACCACATTTGAAACTACTTATTACAGCCACCACTGGCTTCTGGAAAGATACAACTTGATATCAGCATTATATGTGACACTGAAAATATTGTGATAAGAACTCCATAATCTTTATTAGCCAAAGTTGTGACTCTATCAAGAAACAATGGCATTTCTTTGTCAAGATGTATTTTTCTCACTTCTTCAGTGGCTGACATTTATTATACATAATCCTTTAATGCTTACTACTTCTTGTATTAGCACAGTTCTTTTCTAGGAGAGTGCCTAGGCCAATGGACAAGACTTCATTTTAGTCAGCTCAGCAAATTTTAAAGTTGCAGGAAACATTTTGCAGCCAATCTCTACTCCCAGTAACTAAAAACAAAAACAAACAAACAAAAAAAAGCCTGGGATCCTTTCCTACAGTTATTTAGCTACTGAAAATACAGCTGTAATGTTCATTCTGAATGAAAGTTTACTTAATACTTTGTTTTAAATTCTAATTTAATAAATAAATAAATAAATAAAATCAATGAGGAAATGAATGGTTGCACTGTTAAAGAATTAGACATACAAACAAAGCTTTTTCAAAACAGGATCTCAGATATAGCACTTCCTACATGCCCCTCAGCTTTCCCAGTTACCATTCTGAATAGCTCGATCAGTCCAAATTGATGTCCTGCTTCCCCAGTGTCTCAGCTAAAAGCTTCTGCTCTGTGGCCTGTTCTGTGCATGTATGACACACCTTCTCATCTCAGACACAGGTCCCAGAGGCTTGGCGTATGCCCAAGTGGGCTCAAGAGCAGCTTCACATC
Source organism: Excalfactoria chinensis (assembly GCF_039878825.1). NCBI lineage: Eukaryota > Metazoa > Chordata > Aves > Galliformes > Phasianidae > Excalfactoria > Excalfactoria chinensis. Next base: position 92,730,565 of record NC_092826.1, read on the forward strand.
CTTTCTCAAAAGAAAAGAAATGTTTCTGCATGGACATGCCTAGGGAAGGGTGTTGCAAACACTGGGAAAGAAGTGGTTTTACTTTAATTCTGATATTTTGAGGAGTTAAGATGACCAGTGGTGGAGGAAGATTAGTTACACCAATAGCACGGCATGATTTTGCTTGCTGTTTAAGGGAAGCTGAGCATGTAAGTTCTTCCTGAGCTTAGGTAATTATGTTTGCCCCACTGTCTAGGTGGAGGTAAGCTTCCAGGACCAAACCAAAAATCAGAGGAACCTTGAAACAATGTGAGAAGTCTTCCAATGTAAGTCAATTTTTTTTTTTCTTTTTCTTTTTTTTTTTTTTTTTTTTTGGGGGGGGGGGGGGAAGGGGGGAGGGGAGAAAAGAAAAAAAGGCTATTGGCTTCAGTTCAGAGTCACCACTTTCTGTAAATTATCAGGTTCTCCTTGGTAGTGAGAAAAGGCTACAGGCACTCTGCACATCTTCACAGGATATGTAAGGGAATGAACATGCTCACTAACAACCACCAACAACCACACAGACTGGGATCTGTAGAGTTTTGATGCCTGGGATGAGAAAATGCATGGATTCCTTCTTGCCATTTATCATGAAAGAAACTTAGACTAATTTTAGCAGATACAATAAAATTTCACTGGGAGCTTTTTCACTGTAGGTGAACTTCGAATTTTGTCACCATGATGTTAAAAAAAGCTCTTCTCAGCTGCCACTTAAAGCACAGTTAGTTGAGAATGACATTCATCTTGACATCTCACAGACTGAAGTCCGTGGTATGAAAATGAACAAACATAATCTTTCCCCATAACCTTCACTCTTTTATACCCTTGAAATGAGAGCTCAGAATGAATTTGTATATTGTTATTGTTTATAATATAATGTTTGAAGACTGTGCATCTCAGTGTAATTACTTTTAAAGTCCTGATGTGAAATCCTATTAATATGCTTCTACTACATGCTTCTCTCATACCTAGACATGCAGAGATAAGATCTGAGTAGCAACTTGAAGCCTACCTGAATCTTTCAGAAGGCAGAAAATTTCCTGATCCCAATTCACACCTCATAGAATCACAGAATCACCAAGGTTGGAAAAGACCTAAAAGATCATCCAGTCCAACCATCCACCCATTACCAATAGCTTCCACTAAACCACGTCCGTCAACACAACATCCAATTGTTCCTTGAACACCTCCAGGGTCGGTGATCCACCACTTCCCTGGACAGTCCATTCCAGTGCCTGACCACACTTTCTGCGAAGTAATATTTCTTAACGTTCAATCTGAATCTCCCCTGCTGCAGCTTGAAACCATTTCCTCTAGTCCCATCACTAACGACACGAGAGAAGAGGCCAACCCCCAGCTCACTACAACCTCCCTTCAAGAAGTTATAGAGAGCAATAAGGTCTCCCCTGAGCCTCTTCCAGTCTGAACATTCCCAGCTCCTCCAGCCTCTTCTCATATGGCCTGTGCTCCAGACCCCTCACCAGCTTTGTTGTCTTCCTCCTATTTTCCTTGCTAGTGATGAAAATCACTGGTATTTTCATGAGTGTGTGCACTCAAAGCAGGTAAAGAAGCATCAGTGCTTCCTTTAAAATATTCTCCATTAAACATAACCTGAAAAAATTTATTCCAGCCTAGTACAGAGCTTCTCAGCCACTGAAGCATGAGCAATTGGCAACCTCCAGAGTATGCCACAGCTATCTGCAAAAAGCGCAGAGGTACGTGAGGCCAAGTCAAAGCTTCTCATGACTTGCTGAACTCAGGAAAAAAAGTCCACATTTCGTAGTTCTTTTCATTTTCATTTTCTGAGAAGAGAGAAAAAAGAAGACAGAAGGAGATGACTGAAAGCTAAAAATAATGTAGTGTTTTCCCAGCATCACTTTTCCTTGTGCGTAGTTCCTGCAAATGCTGCAGGGAAGTTACGTGACTCTGAATGAGAAAGGAGGCAGGCTTCACATAGCCAAAAAGAGTCCCTGAAAACCTCTCTCTGTTTAGCCATGGTTATGGAAAAAAAAAAAAAACAAACAACAAACAACCACACACACAAAACAAACAAACAAAAAACAAAAAAAAAAAACAAAAAAAAAACCCAAAACAACAAACAACAAGCAACTTGAGAAATCCTACATTACGACAGTACCTCAACTACTGAGGCAAAACCCTAAGCGCATCCCTAGAACATTGTCTAAACCGAAACTAGGAAACAAAAACTCTGACTGTTAATTAAAAATATCTCCTAAAGTGCCTTACCCTTCACAAGACTATTTGGATATATGGAGGAGTAACAAGAACTATAGTCTTGCTCCTGACAGTAAAGAAGCTCCAGGGTAAACCTCAGGTACTTCTATTCGGTTTCCCTCTACGATGAGTAAAATATTTTTGGGTAAGAGTGCAACGAGTATGCAGGAATGTAAGAAGCTGTAAAAATTTGTCTGGTGTTGCAGGAGAAATTTCCTTTTATGCAGCAGAGTGACCTGTAACAGTGCAACATGCTAGTAAATCACACTCTACATTGTTCTCCAAGTTACTCTTTGTTTGTGCAGACCAACTTAATTATTTTAAAAGTCCTGGTGATGTGAAACAGAATATGACTTTATTACATTCTTCTACCACACGTAGATAACATAGATAGCAAATATAAGCAAATAGTCCTTTTCCAACAACAGAACAGATAAAAACACAGTTATGCCTTAGTTTTACTATTTTTAACAGGCTTTACTCTCCAGAAGGGCATTCTGGGACCATGTGACCATATAGACAACAGAATTCAACAAAGCCAAACAAATTATCTTTTACCATAAATAGAAGAAACATTTAGTTTAAGAAATTTTACTCTTTCCTAAAATTACAGCACTTGAGTAGCCACAGCTTCTGCTGCAAAACAGTGGCAACATTTAATGACCATAATCACTATTCTCACATGGCAAGTATTTCTTACATTTAAAACACTGGAAAAGGCAGTGGCATTAGAAATACCACTGCACTAGCTATTTGTATTAATGTTGAGTTTATATATGATGAACGATATCGATGTGACCTTTTGCTCAATCCAATTAAATTCCAGTTTTAAACTATACTAATTAGCATCTAGAATACTTTATACTGACAACATGCATTATTATAGTAGTAGTGTCTAATGTAGATTAAATCCTCAGATACTGTAAACTTTTAGGGCTCTACACTGGATCATTCTACCTACTAGAATGAGTTAAAAATAAAAATTAGTTCTAATAATTATCAAGTTATACAGAAGGGCTTATGCTTCTCAGCAGCATTATTCAATTTGTATGGAAGATGGAGATCTACCGAGAAAGAAACCTAGAAACTATAACGTGAAGCAGCAAAATATCTTCTGTTTTATGCACCAGTTCTGACAATCAAAAGCAGCAGATGAAAGCATTGCAAAGAAGAGAATCTGGTGACCTGTGTTTGATTCAAATCACAAGTGAAAAATAGCCTCAACTCAGTCCCCAGCTATTCAGCAGCAGGAGAAAAAAGAAATAGTGCTAGATGTGTCAGAGCAAAGGACATGGCACTGCAGAGCTGGGTGAAAAGACAGGTCTGACCAGTAACTGCTTGTCCTCTCCTTGCCTCAAGCTCCAGTTCTCTGCTCTCTGCTTTTCAGGAGCACTTATTTTGCTTTCATATTTAAAATAAAATAAGCAAGAGTAATAGCCTGAATTCAATGGTCATAAGGAAAAGAAGCTGATGCTTTGTTCTGCCTTCTTTCATCAGTTTGCATTTTTCAGTTCATCTGAGACATAAGACAGATCCAGAATTCCCCAGAGAGACACAGATAAAAGTACCAGTATCCAATCTGCCCTGCTTTCCTGTTGTCAGTTTAAATCAGCTTTGAGCTATTATTATAAACATGAGTGTGTACATGGCACAAGTGATAAGAAGATTTACTTGAAAAATCACTTTCCCATAACATAGCTCTGTTGGCTTTTATTGTTACCCTCTTGATTTCACTAAATAACAATCTCCTAAGTGAGAATTGTCTTTCCACAGTAAATGAATATGAGGCACTGTCCCATATTCATGCTTTACGTTTACCATCCTCTCCATAAAGGAAATTGTCTTTCATGGATCTGTGTGAATATTCCTATTTTCTCCCAGTGCTGAATGGCATTGGTTCAGGAAGAAAACTTGACCAATTAAACACAGAGTGAATAAGTACTTTTTTTCCTCTGTCACTCAACTTCTACTACCTCTTAGGTACACGGGGTGCCCTGCAATGTAAGGGGTGAGCTGTGGGAGGAGCAAAAGGAGATCTGAGCTTCATGACTGTCACTGACAAACTTATGACTATAATTCCAAGCACTGCTTTGAAAATCTAGCCCTAATTAGTGGCAGTGCTTCAGCTACAGCCCTCACTGTCTTAATAGAATTATCCAGCTCTTGAATGCAATGTATTCCACTTATCCTGTTAGCCCATTAAGCCACTGCACTGGCACCAAATTATTTTTCTATCAGGTGATTGCAAATCACACGCAGCCAGTTTCTCCATTAGCAGAGCCTAACTCCCTGATGGCTTCCCTGCAGTTGCCTTGTGTCCCCAAAGTATTGTGAGCCCACACATGTATAGCCTTCCCTCTCAGTTGTGGTCAGTCCTGTTCCAGCCTTGTAATGTAATGCCTTCTCAATGCTATTCCCTAATTAAGGGGAGAATTTGCTTTTCTGGAAATCTAGCAATTGCCTTCTGAAAGCAGACAGCTCTTCTTGCAGCAGTGCTTACTGATTATTTCTTTTATTTCCAGGATACTGATGTTTTTCATTTGAAAAACTTCTCTCCTGGAAGCCTTTAAAGAAGTTAGGAAGCAATCAAGCAGGTAAACTATTTTCCTCTCCTCTCCTCTCCTCTCCTCTCTTCTCCTCTCTTCTCCTCTCCTCCTCTCCTCTCCTCTTTTTTTTTTTTTTTTTTTTTCTTCCATTTAAATTGCTACAAATCCTTTCAGCAGATTCTAGATAACGAACCCTGGAAGTTAAACTAAGTTACAGGACAATGTTGCTGTTTAGTCCTATCATTATTAATGTAAAGTACTCTAGAAGACTCTAGAAGGCAATTATCAAAATGTTTATGCCAAAAGGACATGCCTGTTTCCAAACAGGCATGAATATACTTCATACTTTCCATGTGAGAAGAAAGCTGTTCTAACATAACAAGAAGCTAGAAGAGGGATGTTATGAGCAACCACTTTCAATTAAAACAAAATCAAGGACTGAGGCAACAAATCAGAACCTTTCACAGAGTCCAGTATCTTTTTCTTCCTAAATTTTATTAGATTCCCCTTTTTCATTGTTTCAGCAGTTCTGCCTAAAAAATGTCAGCTATCCTTTGGCAGCAGAGGAAAAGCTTTGATTAGAAACTTTGATCTTCCTACACTCTTTGAAATTCCATTTAAATAAATTCTTAGATTTTCAGATATTTGGACTGTTGTATGAGCATGTGAGATAGGGTTTAATATGTGCTTTCTGGGTTGAACTCTGGATTACATCTAAAAGACAGTAATTTTTTCATGGTATGTAGCAAACTTCTTGAGATGAGCTTTCTGCAACATAAATCACCAAGCACCCATTTTGGTTCTCTGTGCTATCTGACATTAGAAGGCCTTTAAGCACTAACAAGTCTCTCAGCGAGTTTATAGCAGTCCAAAGAATGTCAGTAGTTTACACCCTAATGTGAAAAGTGTACTTTTACAGAAACAAAGGGCTCTTTCCCACTGTCCTTACATCTGGTCAAGTTAGCTGGAAAGAAGGTTCCTTGAAATTGCTAAATAACTTGGTGCTCCCAAGAGCTACCATTATCCAAAACCAAACCAAAACAACAAAAAAAAAAAAACAAACAAAAAACTAAGAAAATTTGGGTTTAAGATCAGATTAACATCAAGCAGCAGCCTAATGCACAACAGGATCATGCCTGTAAACTTAACAGGTCTGTACACAGAGTATTAATGTGCTTAAGCACTCTTACAGCAAATAACTGCATTTAACATCCTCCGAAGAACAGCTAAGACAGCCTCTACAACACTGGGAACTTCATCATTTATAAGCAAAACAAGACCAGTAAGCACTGTTTCAATCCCATAATTCAGCAAAAAAATTGCGCCTTTAACTGTAGAAATTTCAAGAAAATATTCTATTTGTACTGAGAACTAAAAAAATGCCACTAACACCTTTCCTTTTTGAATGAAGGAACAAGGAGGGTGATGAAAATGTAGGCATAGATGGTGGAAATACCCTAAAATACAATGCATCCATGATGTCTTTGCAAGTTAGAGTGCAGTTTGTTTCTTCAAGGCAAGCTTTAGAAACTTGCTGCTCTTCTGATGTAGTTTGACTGGGACAACAAAATAGAAGAGTAATGTTCACGTGTGTCAGAGACACCTATATCATTCAGTTGAGCTGTAGTTGAGGGGACTCTGGTCAATCATCCTTCAAGCCATAAAAAAGCAGCAATGCAGTGAATGCAGTGGACAATGCCCATTCTTCTGAATGAATGCCCCAAATAGCAATTCACTGTGAATACCATTATTTTCATAATTGAATTACAGATTTTTTACTTTCAGCCTTGGATACTACTTTAGGCAAAACAGAAGTGACTACAGAGATTTAATAAGAAGTATCTTTCCTACTTCAAATGTCCCTCAATCTTGCTGAATTACTAATAAAACATTTGCACCCCATAGAGCACTTTTTTTTTTTTCTTTTACTCATGATGGTACAGAAAGAATAAAGCTTAAAAGAAAAAAAATAAATCTCATTCTTTTACAGTATCTACAGTTTCTTACTTAATGTAATCTCATTCAAGCTCAGTGTTTTGGGTGATGCATCTGACTCAGTGGAAAGTGTCTATAATGTTTCAGTAAACTCATGGTCTTCTCTTACCTTGTCATGGTTTTGCAATTTTGTAATTTTGCTATCAGTATTCCACATCATAACATCATGTTAAGCATAGATAATTTTGACGAATCTGCTGCTCACAAAAGAAGACTGAATGTCCCAGGGAACACCACGGTCAGTCATATGACCAGGACTATATAATCTCACTTCCGTGCTGAACTCGCTCTCTTGGACCTTGCCAGCCAGGGGAGAGCCGTGTGGGAGCGTTCCAGCTGTTTCACCTAGAGTTACAGTAGGCCTCTCGGTTTCGGGACTCACTCTCTCTCATTTTACTTGATTCGTTAGCCTTAATTCCAATTATATTTGTATTATATTGTGTTATTCTGTATTCCGATATAGTATTTAGTAAATAAGTGTGCCTCCTTAGATCGTTGCCGCTGTATTTATTTTCTTTTCCCCTTTTCCCTGTCATCATTTCCCTGGTGTCAGTTTTGATGGAGATCAGTGCAGAATTTGTCTCAAACACTTCAGTCAATCCTGGGAAATTACTCCAGTAGACCAAGGCAATGCAGAGGTTTGTACCTGTTCTGATTTCTGCTGGCAGAGAGTTAATTTTCTTCATAGTAGCTGTTCTGGCGCTGTGTGATTTAGGATGGAAATAACTGGCTCTCTTACAGGTTTCAGCTTCTCATGCTGCCCTGTCAGCAAAGGAACTAGGAATGCACAAGGAGTAGGAGGGGATAGAACCAGGACAGATGACCTAACCTGGCCAAAGGGATATTCCATACCATACGGCATCATGCTGATCTATAAAACTGGGGGGAAGGTGGCTAAGGGAGCTACCATTGCTTAGAGACTGGCTGGGCATTGGATAGTGGTGGACTGTGTGATGGTGAGCACTGTATATTACTTGCTTTCTTTGTTCTCATCCTTTTCTTTTTTCTTCTTCTTCTTTTCTTGTTTTCTTTTTTTTGTTTTGTTTTGTTTTGTTTTTTAAAATTATTATTTTTTATTTATTTTTTAATTCTTTTTCTTTCTTATTAACTCATTCTTACCTTTCATGTTTTGTAATTCTTGTTATTAGTATTCCACATCATAACATCACGTGGAGCACAGAGAAGAACTACACATCCCAGAGGACCTCACGGTCAGAGAGGAAAATACATCATGGAAGTGACGCTGGCACTCTTTCTCTCACTGCCTGGCAGCGGGTGTGGGTGTACTTCCAAGCCGTGGCACCTTCAGTTTCAAAGTAGTCTTCTTGGTCTTTGGAAAACTCTCTCTCTCTTACTTTACTTGATTTATCAGCCTCAATTTCAATTAGATTGTATTATACTGTGTTATCTTGTATTCCGATATCATAGTAAGATAAGTTTTCCTTCTTAAATAATAGCCACTGCTCTGTTCATTTCCTTGAGCCCAGCTCCTATCTCCCTACCCCTTTCCCTTTTCAATTCCCACTTTTGGGGGCTGGGGCACCCACGGGCATACTGCCCCTCTCTAACAGACATAGATCAATCTAGATAACTCTATGACATTACCTCAATCCACAAATTATCGTTCCCAGTCTGACTACAGGTGTGTGTGCAAGCAGCTGCCTATTGCTCAGCAGCCCAACAGGTTAAACCACAACACCACATGCTACATACAGCCATATTCATAGTCCTAGTCCCCATCCAGTGGTAAGGAGCAGTACTCATATATGGATGAGATATGGCTCCCACCTTCTCAAATACTGTCCACTAGAGTAGTTGAAAGAATCAAACAAGATACATGGTTCTTTTGTCTCCCATCTTGGGGCAGCCTGTGCTGCCAGTCTAGAGTAAAACACAAAAGGTGATGGTTGAATATGGTGCCAATATCCTTTATTCAAAAAGTGCTAAAAGCCACTGACTTATGGCTTTTATGCCTGTTATCAACTGGCTGTCTGAGAGGCAGTGAAGTGTTCCTATAGTTTGTCAGGGCCAGGGCACAGCATACTTTTCAGGTGGCCCAGATCTCCTAATCTAGAAGGCAAAAGCAGTCAGCAAAACTGTGACAGAAGTAAACCAGAAAAGGAAAGAAAAATGCCAAAAGGAGAAAAGTGAAAAGGCAAGACTCTATAAAGAGTAGAAAAGAAAGAGTAATGGAGAATGCTAAGAGGAAACAAAGCAATTTCTGAAATTCTAGATCAAAAAACATTCTTTCCCCTCTTTCAGAAGAATTACAAACAAACAAACAAACAACAACAAAAACCAACCAACCACATAAACAAAAACCAACCAACCAACAACAACAACAAAGAAAACCCACCCCAAAACAGCAACAGACCCAAACAACACAAAAGATCAACAGTGATCAGCACAGCTTTGTTAGAATTCAAATCTGACAGCAGCAATTTTCAGACTTTCTTACTGGCTGGGAGAGCTTAGATCCTTTAGGTAAAAAGAAGAGAAATAAATAGGCTTCTAAAGAAAGCAGAGTTTTCTTACAACTAGTGGCGCCACCAGACATATCCAGTACTAACCTTTTGTATCCCTGTAAAACACTGAACAATAGAAAATTCAAAACTGGGGAAAGCAAAATTTTTTTTCATTGCAAGGTCTAATTAAAGAGCAAAATTTATTGCTGCATGGACACAGAAAGGCCAAGAATTTAACGAGACAAAAAAAAGGGTTATGGATGGCTATCAGGAACACCCATAATTACTATACTAAGTGGCAAGAAAGATTTAAACAGGATGCTAAACCATGACCTAAGAAACTGCTCACTACGTCTCACTTGTTCCATTCCATGGAACTTTTTGTTGGTGTAGATTTGACTTGCATCTTTACACACCGAAGTGTGTTACCCAGTGATACACACCAAAGTGCAGGTGATGAGCCCAAAATTATTTTCCTGCTGCAACAACTTTCAGTCACCAAGAACCCCACTTGCAACATGAACTTCTTCCAACAGCTAGCCCCCATGTCTATCCAATGCACACCTAGAATGGACAGCTGTTGAACACATCATGGCCAGTAAAGCTATGATGTGGACAAGAGGTCCTGGAAACATAATGGCATACAGCAAACCAAAACACAACTCTTTCTGTTCTATACCTGATCAATGCGTATTGCAGACATACCCGAATTGGCCTAGAGGGTCTCATGCCCATGTATTGCAGGATTCTTGTAACTTACAAGGCCCTGGGTGTTGGATGTTGGAGAATACTCAACTTTGTAGCATTCCCGTTCCATCTTTCCCTCATTTTAAACTCTAAAAGATTAAAGCATACCAAAGTCAACAACCTTATACTGTGTTTATAAGGCATGCATGTCATGGATTGAGAAAAACACTATGACTGCAAAACAGCACAGATGTGATTACACTAGTATAGTGTGCTGCATAGACACTGACCTTTTCATAATTTAGTAAAGTACAGAACGAAGTAATATGACGTGCAGACAATTACTATGGCTATCCTGTGACCATAAGAAAAGATACTGGAAAGTAAGTGGTGAGGAGACTCCAGACACATGAACCCATTAACTAAGCAATGGCTTGTGTAATGACCTTCTTGGTGCTGCTGAAATAAAATCACTCCAGTTCCCCAACCGTAAAGCTTTTAATTTCTTTACTACAGCTCTGTGCTGTACTGTAAGTCTGCTAATTAAACCACTCTATGTCCACATTTAGAAGTTCATACAGGATCAGATACTCAGTAAGGTTGAAGTTTACCCAAGTTGCTTTTTTTTTATTATTATTATTTTATATGCTGTGGCCAGTGATACCCAGGGATGGCTCACAAGCTCCACAATCAGCGCTACTTAATTATGGTCCACAAGAGTGCAAGAAGTTGACAATGTTTTAATGGCAGACAAGCAAGTAGTGTCTTTAACCCTGCCTTCTGTTCTGCCCTTGCCTTCCTCCACATTCCTGCACAACCTCACATTCAGAGTAGCACAGTAGGAAAAAGCTCAATAAATGAAATATTCATCTTGCTTAATAATTTAACAGATATTAGCTCTCTCAAGCAAGCTCTTCCCTGTTTAAATCCAGGGCAGTGCCTGAAGTGCAAAATAAAACAGATTTTAAAGTTACCAGGTGCACAAGGATGGTACCACAAGGTACCCCTGCAACTTCCACTTCTGATCACTCAGTTATACTTCAGTGCACAGCACAGGGCAGGCACCTGAACTGCCTTGTTGGCACACAGTGTTTGATACTCTGAAGAATTCTTGGAGATACTCATGCTATATGTAAACGATTTAGTGCAGAAAAAGCACCACAGGGTATCTTGGGCTCATTTCTTTCAAAATCTTTCTGATTTCTGGCACCAAAGTTGTGTTTGTTTCTTGTGTTTGACAATCTTTCACTGCAGTGATCCAATACACTATGCCTCATCTTTCATATGAAGAGATCAGGAAATTAGAAAGAATACAAAATTTTAAATATATAAATGTGCTCGCAAGCAGATATTCTTCCTGCCTCAGAACAAAAGGTCAAACTTTCATGTTGTGATTTACAGGTTACTGCTCAGGAAATTAATGCTGATGATCGCAAATAATATTATTGTTTGTTCTTCCTCTGCTCAGTTTGTCCTTGTTAAGCAATAAAACCTGAGCACATACCTCTCTTGTGAGTGGTGTCAGTCTATGTTAACATACATTAGTGATAATAATGGTTTGAACCACACTGAGCTGAAGAAGTAGATATCAAGATAAAAGGAAAAAAGCCACAAGGCACACAGAACTGCATCACTTATCACTTGTGTAGCTATTGACATATCTGAAATGTGTCCTAATTCAAATACAGTTTGAAGTGACTGTACTTGCTTATTCTATTCTGTTTCAAAAGACTGCTAATTTGGAAGAAAAAATCCTAAACTTTTCCTGTAATAGCAATGAAATTTCAGCATTTGCTCCACACCTTTAATGAATCAGGACCATAAAAGCCAGTATTATTGAAAAGTACTCAGAAGAGGCCTCAGTGCAAATGAGTTTTCTTAATATCTAAAGAAAATCTCTTGACAGCCATTCCAATTTAAACTGTGAGTGAAGGAAATAAAAGGAAGAGAAAGGTTATTATTTATAAGGCAGTGACTATAGTTACACTGCAGTTAGAGACCAATTACACCCTGGTTACGCTTTCTGACTCCACTAATTCACATAAATGCTGCACTTGCTCCATGTCAGGGTAATTGCAGTGTAAATACAATTGTCTTTATGTAGTCAGATTCTGAAAAAGTGGCTGTGTTACTGAGGCGGCAATACAAAATAATTTGGATATGTCATTAACCTTCAAATCCTTTGAATCAGTGCTAATTAGGATATAGAAAATCATAACCAAAAATGTAATTACATTGAACTACAGGCTCAACTGTGCAACTATTAGAAGGCTGCTCACGTGATTAAGTATGCTAGAACATAACAGAATATTGCCAGATCAGGCTGTAAAACACTACCATGGTTTTATAATGAAATAAAACAGAAGGGAAAGAAAGAATTCATGACATTTTTCAACTGTAATAACTGTGTTGAGGGTTGTTCTCACACTAAAAATAACTCTATTTGTATCAAATGAATTCAAATTCTTCCTGGAAAATCTGTTCTCTAAACACCCATTAATGAGCAATTGCCTCATGTAAGGGCTAGCATATCATCTTGGTTTTCTGTGCCCTGGTACCCAATCCTTGAGTACAGATTTAGGTAGATACTACAATACGAAGTCTAGACAACAATAAACTGCAAATGAAAATCTTTCTGGACTGTTCCTAACCACCTCCTTGCACTCTGTAAGGGAAATGGTTGATCACAGCCTGAGTCTCTGATTAGCCACCTGAGGCAAGCAATGAGTCAGCTGTGGGAGCACAGATAAAGGTAATTCAGCTGTGCTCCTGGAAGGGGTGGAGCTTGGCTCCACATCTCCTAGATCTCATTTAAGGGCTGACTGCCACTAAGGTAGCATCTCTTTCTGGAGATTGCTCCTTTGTGGAGTTTTTGTGGTGAGCCTCAACATTGGCAAGCATCCATCTTGACTGAAAGCCTCAGCATTGGTGGATCTTTGCTTAGATATTCTCTGGCTATTTATTTATTCTGTAATTACAACTATACCCTTGTATTATTCCAACTATACACTCTTTTTTGCCATCAGCTCTTCAGAACCATTCAAGACAAGTATAAACTAAGTGTAAATAGGGCCATGTAATGTGAAAGTGCTAATATTTCCCGTATACACAGTAAAATCTTTCCCTGTTCCTTTCTAAAATGTACTACTACACTTTCAGTTACTTCTCATGAGCAATTACAGCTACTTAACTCCAGACACCATGAAACTGTGATGGAGTTGCTTCCCGTGTACTTACAGAAAAACAATGACACATACAGCTTCCTGTTAAATTGCTTAAGTAATTTTGCAGTAAATTTTATAGTTTCTTTAAATCCAAAGATTTATGTTCTCATGCTGTATTACATATTTAATGTCAGCCTACAACAGTGGCAAAGTATGAACATGTGAGGTGGGAGGAATGTGCTCAGCATTGCCAGAACTCTGAATACAAAGACATCAGAAGAAAACAAAAACGTGCAGATACTTTCAACAGATCAGAAGCATATGCAAATAACCTTCTTCCCACGGTTTATGGATGAGCTTTTTTCAGTATTATTCACCTTTAATCAATAGAATGTACTCTCTTACAGGAGCTGTTTCTTAGCTTATGTATTCTGTTAGACCCTCCTTTACAACAGAAAGAGACTACATTGGCAGAGAGCCCTTTGTTTTTCACTTCTGTAATCTACTCTGCCTTCCAAATGAGCAAGTATTGCCAGTTCCAATCATTCCTTCTGTTACTTTGCCTTTAATTTTTTGTTTCTGATTGACTCCATCTCCTTTACAGGAAATCAAGAGTTGTATACAGGAATATACTGAACAAAGTGCTACTCCTCACCTTGCATTCAAAGGCAGCTGCAACTGGGAGTACCTCTGGCTACTTCATAACTCAAGGTAATGAAAGAGGATTTTTTTGTTAATTCCTGACAAGTACTGAGTCACCTAACCAGACCCCAAACTTCCAGAAATGTTGCTCCTGGTCCCAGAAATGACACCACTCACACTTGTTAAAGACATACCTAGCTTTCATTCCTTGCTGATTAATCGCAAATAATTATGATTTGCAAACACAAGATCAGCAGCCTGATTTTGTGATTTCATAATCTTTTGTTTTGTTTATAAACTGTAACTGCTGAGCAGTGCAGTAGCCTCTATAAGTTGCTGATACCTCTCCTGTTTCTTAAAGTATTCTTAAACTCTCAAAATTGAACTGTTGGACTTATTAGATGTAATGAAGCTCCAGAAACAACTGATCTTAAAAATCACCTATCACAGAATAAGGCATTAAGTGAAAAACAACACACAGCTGGGATTTTAAATCCAGTCTTTGGAAAGAAGAGAAAGGTAGCTGCTCATACATGCACACTATTATAAAATCTCGGCTTGCAACACATCCATGAAAATAAGGCGGAACACTTCATAATCAATCACATCTTGGCAGCCCATGCTCTGACATGGCAGCACATATGCAGACATTTACAGCGCGAAGTCCTCAGGAATGATCAGCCACCAGCAAATGGCAACAGCTTATCAAGCAGTGATTCTTGCTGTGCGAAACCCAGCTGAGGCAGCATTTCCACATAAATACAACACAGAGGAGGTCTGTTCCAATTATTAGCTTCAATTTACAAAGCTTTCCCCATGATGCTAAGTGTATTTGATGAGAGCCATCATGATCTATGAGACAAAAATGGTGACATGAAAGCTCCAGAGATTTGATCAACTGTGATTATTTGCATCTAATACAGCTAGAGAGAGTTCCCAGTTTTGCGAAGACATTTGTCCTGAGGCTAAAACATTGATTCTTCACTTATTGTCTTTTAATTGTGATATCTCCAATTTATCTTTTTAGGTGATAAACTCTTAGAGGAAAAGATTGTCCTTTTCATTCAGTACACTGCTCTTGTGCCTGCCTTATTTTACACCAAAAGAGCTGTGCTCTGGTTAAATCATTTTCATTATCTCAGATTTCATTCCATAGCAAGATGTATCTTACCTATTGCTAGAATTAATTGCTGTAACTTGTTTTTCTACAACAATATCTGATGTAAAGATAAATTAAAGGTTGCGTTGTAAGTAACAGAAGAGAAGCAAATACAGAAACGTTCCAGATGCCATAAAAATGTTCTTTTCTACTAAGGAAGCTGTTTGGCTCACCCATACCACAGTAATGCTTACGCTTTACAAGTACAAACTAACATGTACAAACTTGCTTTATGGATTTCACTTGTCCAGGTTGTTCCTTTCTGCCATGATTACAGGTGCTCCATTTACTGCTATCACCCCCAGGCCTCTACATTGTCCTAAATTCACATTTAGCTTTCACTGTGTCCAAACTGGTCAAAGCATACAGCTCCTGGTTCCCAGATATTTAAGCTTGATGACTCATAAGTGATAAAATGTGACAGGACTTTTCACTGACAAATGAACTGCAGGGCATCCTAGTCAGCAGGCGAGCAGCTCAGATAACTGGGTTAGAGCGTAAGGAGATAAATTCAAATGGAGCAGAACATCCATAATACAAGATAGGTAAGATGCTACTCAGCCTAAAGCGCCGTTGGTGCTATACAAAGATACCCAGCTAATGGCGATTTTATTTTTTTCCCCTCCTTTGGAAGCAAGTTTCCTTTTAACTGTCTGTTAAATACTGCCTCAGCAGCATATGAACAAGAATGGCAACCACTTCTGGCCCCCAGCATAACTGTTTCCAACTTCTTTTGTCTTTTCAGCTGCAACTAAGCACAGACAGACAGTGTGGGATTTTTTGATGGTTTTATATCACGGTGTTAGGATCCTGATGGTTGTTCTGCCTGAAAGGCTCACTTGCAGTATTGGATGCACAGTGGGTGGCCACCCTGCCAGCTGCTGTCCGAATCATGGTAGGTGCCCTGAACCTGCAGCCTCAAACAGAACCTGCCTGGGTGGCTGCAGATGCAGATGAGTCTGTGCTAGCAGGGAAAGTGCTGTCCCCAGAAGGTCACCTGTTCCCACATGCTGCTTCTCTCA
The DNA here is from genome assembly GCF_039878825.1 of Excalfactoria chinensis. Lineage (NCBI taxonomy): Eukaryota > Metazoa > Chordata > Aves > Galliformes > Phasianidae > Excalfactoria > Excalfactoria chinensis. The sequence goes on from NC_092826.1 coordinate 92,746,498, forward strand.
GGTCACCTGCTTCTGATCTTTTTCCCAAGCTATGCCAAATGAGGTTTGTTTTAGGCAAGCATACAAAGCCTTGTTCCCTCTGTCCCTCTAGTGAAAGCTGAGTTGCGGTGTGAATTTGTGATGCCATTACTACATTGGTAACACTTACCCCCTTCTAGGCAATGAGCTTTAAAAAATCCTTCTATGTGTCTATACCCACGGAAGGATCTCTATGAGATTTTCTCCCTGCAAACCTACTATTTCTGACAAAACTCTAAGGTCTCACAGTCACCAGTAAAACTCACACTGATTGCATAGGGTAAGTTTTCAGGCACAGACCAGAGGATTTCCTCTTTGAGCTGAAAATATGCATAAGAACCTGTTCCAGGATCTGGAGTCCCTGCTCTGCAGCTAGGCCATGCCAGCTTGAGGAGCAGGGCTTCGTCTGGTGATGTGAGAAATGCCATCCGTGGAATCCCAGGGCAGTGCTCAGAACCACTGGAGCAATGGAAACAACTGAGGGATGTGATGCATTCCATTTGATCACAGAGGGTCCCGAATGTCAGATCTCACTAGTGTAAGGAGCCTCAGGCCCTCAGACAAGCTATGTGCATGGCACTATGCAGTCAGCACTTAACTGATCATACTGAGGAACAGGAGAAACAAAGCAGTATATCACCCCGCTGCTCAGCCATGCTTAGCTTATCAATTCAAAAAAACAGAAGAGAATTAGCTGCCCCTCAGTATACTTTCCTGTGGAGTGACTGCAAAGGGATGGGGAGAGGCTCAGTTACAGGGATAAAGAAAGATGTGCTGTGCTCTCTAGCAGGTGGTGAATGAGCATAGTAAAGTACAAACCAGAAGAGCTGCTACTTCTTTAGGAAAAGAACTTTCTGATAATTTCCCCAAGCCATTATTTCAAAAAAGTGTGTTTTAAAACAGATAGGGCAGGTCATTTTGTGATTTCTTTAACCTTTGCTATTAGTGAAATCATAGCCAAAGGTGAGTGCCTATATGTGGTTGCACTTCTAAGTATAAACACCAGTATTTCAGCCCCAGTGTCAGCCTATGCAGAGGCACATGAAAGCCCAGAAAAAGGGTAGGGCTGAGCAAATCCTTTCTTTTCCTCATCTGTTCAGTTAGGATAACAGCATTTTTGAATGGTGTAGAATGCTGTCAAACTTTCAAATACTTTAGTAATGAGGGCTGCACATGCACTGCAAAGAGCCAGATGATGATAGTCATCTGATAGAGTCAGCTGGGACTGGAGACTGAAAGATCTTACTTAACTAAAAGCCTTCACACATGCAAGAATCAGCCCATTATTTTTCTCTACAGTCAGACCCGGCTTTTCAAATCTTGGCTTGAATTTTTCTCTTGTGCTCATAGAGCAGGGTCACCCAGGTTAACATTGCATAATCTTGGTTACTATTCCTTTCTTCTTTTTGTTTTTACTGCTTCATATTTGCCTTACAATGCACCAAATATTTATGTCATTCAGCAAACAATGGACAGAAAACAACAGAGAAACCAATGATGCATCTACAACACTGCTGGCCTCTCTGATCTGCAAAGACAACTGACAAAGACAGACAAGCCTGCAACCCAGAAAGACAAGAAAAATCGGAAAAAAACAACTCCCAAGGACAATGGTTTGACCTTCACATAGAAGATACTACTTAGCACTGCATTTTGTTTTTTCAGTCATACACAGAATACTTAGCTGAATACCATAACTACTGTTTCACTTTTCATTTGATCTCTGTGAAGTAACTGTGAAGTTACTAAACTGTAACCTTCTTTTAAACACAAAACCTCTTCAGCTGAAAGTGACTGTCTGTTTCATTTTATTTCACATTTATGAGCAAAGACCTCAACTGAAGAAGTTGGGGAGATTATGTATCTGCTTAGCACAAAGCGCGGGTTGTCTGACATTCTTCTATTGACTTAAACATACGGTCAATAGTTAATAAAGAAACATTAACTCTTCCACACTAAACCTGACAAATTAACTTACATGGTTCAAACTCAGGTCTGAGAAAAAGATGCGAATAATGAAAAATAAATATCCTAATCTCTCAGCCTACTGGTATTTACTGCTTTGATTGGCTGGCTGGGTTTCAGAGAGGACTTGGACTGAATCAGTGATATAGACGGTCCCCCATAAACTGATGGCAATCAGGAAATAAATGGCAAGATCTGAGTCAATAAAACACTACATGCTGCAGACTATAAAGTACTTTTCAGTATCCCATAAAATGAAGATGTCCAAATGCATCTCATGATGTTCCTCTGAACACAGCTGAAAAGAATTCCCCAGGATCCAGAAGTGGTGAATGGACTCATTCTGAGCATGTGAGAAAGGTGTACCAATACACAAATGCCTTTCATTACTGCCAGACACATCAACCGCTACTGAGCATCCAGTTTCCAGCTGTTGTTTGCATCAAAAGAAGGTAAACAACAAAAAGTCTCTACATGCATCAAGGGAGGAAAAACGTAATCCTTCCTAACCCAGATGCAATCAGTCAATATATAGCACATAAGACTTTTCGGCCTTTCTAGAGTTATCAGCTTGGGACCATTCCAAAAAAACCCACAACTCAACACCAAATAAATCCATACCAACAAACCAACAACAGAAAAAAACACCCCCAAAACTTCTAGAAGTTAAGCTTCAGGAATGTTCACTGAAACCTATGTACAACCATGTGTAAGACTGACCTTTCCTTAGCTCAACTTCCAGAGTAAGCAACATCAAGACTCAGTCTTCTCTAATGCTAGTTGGACTAGAATTCCTTAGTTTATTTAGGTCTCTTCAAAGATGAGCCTGGCAGGCAAAATCTGTCAACAAGGCCAGATAATCTCTGGCATTCAGCAAGTCTCTCTTCTAAAAAATTTCCACTCCCAAGGTCACTGAATTTTCAAAAACAAGACAAGGTATGTAGCTTCTTAGAGCCAAGTGAGATACAGAGCTTTGCTAAGCTCTAGCAAATCAAAATTTCTCTCAATGAAGCCTCAGCCTGTCAAAATGATCTTCAGTACTTTGATAGATCAGGGCTCAATGCTCACTTCTTGTCACTGATGCTGGCTCAGAGACAGTGCCATGAAAACATTCATGACATGGTTTTGTAAAATGCACCTAAGAAAACTGCAATTCTTTTCTCAGCATTTATTGTACTTAAAATCCAAGGATCCCTAATCGTTTAGAGATTTTAATCAAGTCTCACAGCACTCAGCAGACAGAAGATAACAAAAAGGGATACAGCTAGGACATGGGACTGACCCCAGATCACAGAGGTTATCTGTGACAGTTTGAGAGCAGAGTCTAAGTTCTTTTGGCTTGTAAATACATATCTAAACTGAAAGAATACTCATTCCTCTTAAGAAGCAAATATCATGTTTTATTTTCATACATTATTACACAAAGTTGGCAAAGAAAGCAAGGCACAGAACAGTGATAACAGGGAAAATAAACAGAAAAAAAAAAAAAAAAGGCTAGCATAACTTACGGGAGCTGCATTGTTTTTCACTGTGACGCTTGGAGTTGTGGCTCGTAGTGCCCCACTCACACCGTGATAGTATTTGAAGCATATCTTTGTTTCAGCTGAAAAAGATAATTATTTTGGATTAGAAAAATTGCCAGGGAGAAGTTGTACAATTGGTTGCAGCAGATAGTCATAACATGGTTCACTCAAAAGGCTGGCAAGTAGCTGAACTTGAACCATGAGAGTGGTTCATCTCTGAGTGGTAGGCACATCCTCCTGACTATGATCTTCTGCTTACTGAAGTGACATTTACAATTCAGCTCCTACAACCTGAAACAGTTTAAATCTCAACATAACTACCACAGGCAAACTTCAGAATACATGATTGGTATTGTTTAGCTATGCTGCAAAGAAGTACAGTAGGGATCTTCACTGTTCAGATACATCAAACACAAGCACAGGAAGTGAGAAACCTCTTAGGACAACATGACTGCATAATTGATCACTGACAGGTTTCACCAAGTCAATTTATTTTGGTCCTGGTTAGAGCAAGAATCTTCAGCTGGCAGAAGGCTACTTTCAGGAAAAATGTGGAGACCCAGACAGAGGTCACATGTTCACATAAAAGGGAGGCTGCTGCTAAGAAAAATGTGGAGATTCAGACTGAGGTCCTAAAACAACATGCTAGTGCTTATGTCTCTGGCTGTAGTGAGAGCCAGAACCTGGCCATTGAAGTGCTACGTGAGGGAGGCAGCACTTGTGTAAGATGCAACCAGCTAAATGACTTCCTCAGTCTTGTGGTTGACCTGAAGGAGAAGATGGAGAGGCTGAGGAGTATAAAGGAATGTGAGACGGAGATTGATTGGTGGTGCCAAACCCTATCGGCCCCAACATCTTGGCAGCCAGCTGAGGCTTCACATGAAACACATGACCCTCTGCTGCCTTGCAAACAGGTGATAGAAGGGGACTGGCAGGCAGTGTTCTTCCTGCCATGAGGCCCCTGTCCTCTCCTTCCCCTACCAACAGTGGTGAAGAATTGCGGGTATGGGGCAGTGGCAAAAGGCCCCTGCTCAGCAATGCAGGCACCCCTTCCCAGAGATTTCTGTTGGATGGACATATGCTCATCTGGGTAAAACACTGGCTGGATAACCTGGCTCAAAGAGTTGTGGTCAATGGAATTAAATCCAGTTGGCAGCCAGTCAGGAGCGGTGTCCCCCAGGGCTCAGTACTGGGGCTGCTTCTATTTAACATCTTTATTAATGATCTTGATGAAGGAATTGAGTGCACCCTCAGTAAGTTTGCAGACAACACCAAGCTGGGAGGGAGCACTGATCTGCCTGAGGGGAGAAAGGCACTACAGATAGACCTGAATAAACAGTACGAGTTTCAATAGGGCCAAGTGTCAGGTCCTGCATTTTGGTTACAACAACCACAGGCAACCCTACAGGCTTGGGGAAGAGTGGCTGGAAAGCTGCCCAATGGAAAGGGACCTTAGTGTACTGACAGACAGTCAGCTGAATATGAGCCAGCAGTGTGCCCAGGTGGCCAAGAAGGCCAATGGCATCCTGGCTTGTATCAGGAATGGTGTGGTCAGCAGGACTAGGGAAGTCATCCTGCCCCTGTACTTGGCACTGGTGAGGCCTCACCTCAAGTACTGTGTTCAGTTTTGGGGCATCTCAGTATGGAAAGGACACTGAGGTTCTGGAGCAGGTCCAAAGAAGGGCAACAAGGCTTGTGAAGGGTTTGGAGAATGTGCCCTATGAGGAGAGACTGAAGGAACTGGGGCTGTTTAGTCTGGTGAAAAGGAGACTGGGGGGAGACCTTATTGCTCTCATCCAGTATCTGAAAGGTGCTTACAGTGAGAGTGGGGCTGGTCTCTTCTCACTGGTGACAGGACGAGAGGAAATGGCCTCAAGTTGTGCCAGGGTAGGTTTATGATGGATACCAGGAAAAACTTGTTTACTTGATTGGATTGTTAAGCACTGGAATAGGCTCCCTAGGTAATTGGTTGAGTCACCATCCTTGAATGTGTTTAAAAATTGGATGTGGTGCTCAGGGACATGATTTAGTGAAGGACTGTTAGAGTTAGGGTAGTATGGTTAGTTTATGATTGGGCTAGATGATCTTTAAGTTCTTTTCCAACCTGAGCAATTATTTGATTCTATGATTCTATATCTACACTATTAACTGCTTTGCCAGTTAGTATATAAAAGCATTTTTCAGAAACAGTGTAGTATCATAAGACCTCACCTTAATGTTATTTCCACTGACCTAGAAATATATGGATTAGTTAAGAAACACAAACAGGACCACGATCTTCCACTTATGGCATTGCTTTTGCAAAATACATTGATAGTCAGATAAATACATCAAGTAAAATCTATTTCAGTAACTGTATTGAGGCAGAGAAGAAGTGAAATCACCTTGTTCAGGAAGGATATTTTCAGTGTTTTAATAGACAAGTCATATCAGTGCGAGAAATGACTATGCAAGGTGGAGAGTAGGGACCATAGATTACATTGCTGTCACTGCTGTTACACAGATCTAAAACATAACTGTGATTAGGAGCCTGGAGCATGTTCCTTAAGAGGACAAGCTGACTGTTCAGCCTGGAGAAGACTGAGATACATCACATTAATACTTACAAATATGTAAATGATGGGTGTCAGGAGGATGAGGTCAGGCTCTTTTTGGTGGTGCCCAGTAACAAAACAAGGGCAATAGGCACAGACTGGAACACAGGAAGTTCCATATGAACATAAGGAAAAAAATCTTCACTGTGAGAGTGACACAGCACTTGAACTGCCCAGAGAAGCTGTGAAGCCTCCTTCTCTGGAGACAGCCAAAACCCACATGGACACTTTCCTGTGCAACCTACTGTAGGGAACCTGCTTTAGCAGGGGAGTTGGACTAGATGATTTCCAGAGGTGAGGTGCCTTCCAACCTCTGTGTTTCAACCAGAGAGCCAGTACAGTGCATTCTCCTAACCCACAGCACAGGACAACCAGGCACACATTTCTGCTCCCCCAGTGAATTCACACACACATCTACCACTACAGACGGATGCAAACCATTCAGCCTGTTTATTTTGCAGCACTTCACCAAAAAAGCAGAACAGGATGCAGAGCCCCACAGACCCACCACACAAGCATCCATGGCCCATCTCAGGGTTTGACCACAACCTGAACAAAGTTCTGCAAATTCTAGAGAACCACTTCAGAAAGCATCTGAAATATAGGCAAGACAGTGATATAAATTAACCTGGATATTATCCAAATGACATTAGAACATAATAAGCAAATGTAAGGCTGTTTGTATTGTAGTCTTGTAGATGAGCTTTCAATTAGCATAAATGGCACTTCGATTGGCAAAACCTCCAAGTGGTGAAATATTTAAAGACACTTGAAAATACTTATGTCCATGACAATTACCAAACTACTTGCCAAGAACAAAACAGTCAGGTATTCCCTACACACAAGGTGTGGTATCTGCATTACATAAATAAAACAGTCCCTGGCTGTATGTGTAGGTCCACATGCAACTCTCATGGGTTCAGAAAACACAGATGCCCAAAATCAAGGCCACCAAGACAGAGACATGAACCATACACAAGAAGATATGATTCTGTTTCCCTCCTTGTACCAGGCTCTACAGGCAACAACTTTTCACAGGTGTGAGCTCCTGGGGATGTGTCAGGGAGTCAGGTCATAGCTTAGCCCTATGCACTACAGATATTGCTCCTTGTTCACAGCATAACTTTGACCAGTCTGAGTTGTGCCAGAGGACTCCTCTGCCACAGAGATTCACCCCTCTCAGGGAAAATATCCAGTCCATGGAAAATTATTACTCTACTGAAGGCCTGAGTTATTTCAGTTACCAAACCAGTATTGTGAATTAACCACAAAATTAACTACTGGCTGAGCTATATTCTATGCTGCTTTCAATATCATCCAGCAGTTGGAAACAATGCGCTTGTCACTGAACTGAAGCGAGAAGAGTTAAAACCTAGTAGGGGCTCCTGATGAACTTCAGATAGGTTGAAGTCTTCTAATAGGTGTACTGGTGCCCATCATCCACCCATTCTTGTTTACTGTCAGTGTTATCATTTCTGTTGGTTCATGTGATATGCATTGAAGTAGTTTACTTCCTTCCTTCATTGCTCTACAGTTATCAAAATTGCCCTAAATCTCTTCTGTTTTTCAAAAATTCACATCTTTATAACCTTCTGTTCCTCACTAGGGCTTAGCTTGCACTAAATATTGACTTAAATCTCTCAAATATAAGAAGCACTGCCAGGATGAAGCAGATTCCCTTGTTATACTGAAACAACAACAACAACAACACACACACACACACACAAAACAAAACAAAACAAAACAAAACAAAACAAAACAAAACAAAACAAAAAACACCTCCAAAACAGACACAAAAAAACATCCAAAAGCCCCCCACATCCTAATCGGTGTTTTAAAGAAAATCTGAACGCTATTCTCTGGGGAGTGTCATGGTTTTATGATCATTGGTATTCCACATCATCACATCATGTAGTGTACTGTGAATTTAAGTATTAATGCCCCAGTTCCGCACACCGAGGAGAAGAAACTATGTTCCCCAGAAGACTGTTTGCTGTGCTGATATCATTCCCATACAGGGGGAACACATATAAGGTGGTGCTGGGTCATCTGATATTCTCTTTCTTCCCTTCAGCTTTTCTCTTCACTGCTCTTCTCCTTCGCTGCTGCCTGTCCCAGCTGCACAATTACTGTAAGGCCTACAGCTTTCAGATCCTCTCTCATTATATCTGATTTATGAGATTCAATTATAATTATCTTGCATCCCAATACCATATTTAGTAAATTAGTTTGTTTCTCCTCAGATCATTGCCACTGTTTTTTTCTAATTATTTTGGGGTTCCCTGTTTCCCTTCTCCAGAGGCGTGGATTTTGAGAAATCCCTTCGCCCCATTAGTCATGGAACTGGGCTGGACCAGCCTGTAAACCATTGACAGGGAGGCAGGAGGCATCAACATGCTTCATCAGTTGGTGTTTGCTAGGAGCGTGTGCTACATGAGGCACTTCCACAATCTGGTTGTAATTTCCTCCCATGGCTCTTTTTGTTGGCATTAGCTAAGCATTTCTGAGTTCATCTGTCAGGGAAGCAACGTCTTCAAAATTTTGTGTCTTATATTATCAGTTCCATCTATTACTAAAAGAGCTGTTGTTGCTCTTTTGGGCAAGCTTTGTGCATAAAAAATGAGAGTTGTCAAAATTCAGTAATGAAAAGGTAGCTGCTCATGGTTATGTGTGGGAACTGAGCAAATCACATCACAGAGAGAAGCAATTAAGTTATGAGTCATAAAGTTTTCCTCCAAAAAGATCCAAAAGGAAAGTAAATAAATGGATGATACTGTGCAACAGTCAGATCACTCAGAGACCATCTTTCATTTCAGTGGCCACAGCAGTCTCCAAAGCAGAGAAAGAGTGGGAGTCAGGTAGTCTCTGTAGAATCACAGAATCACTCAGGTTGGAAAAGACCTTTAAGATCATCGAGTCCAGACATAAACTAACCATACTACCCTAACTCTAACAACTCTCCACTAAATCACGTCCCTGAGCACCACATCCAGATGGTTTTTAAACACATACAGGGATGGTGACTCAACCAATTCCCTAGGGAGCCTATTCCAGTGCTTAACAACCCTGTCAGTAAAGAAATTTTTCCCGATATCCAACATAAACCTACCCTGGCACAACTTGAGGCCATTTCCCCTCGTCCTGTCACCTGTCACCAGTGAGAAGAGACCCATCCTGCTCTCGCTGTAAGCACCTTTCAGATACTGGATGAGAGCAATAAGGTCTCTCCTCAGCCTCCTCTTCCCCTGACTAAACAGTCCAGTTCCTTCAGTCTCTCCTCATAGGGCACATTCTCCAAACCCTTCACAAGCCTTGTTGCCCTTCTTTGGACCTGCTCCAGAACCTCAGTGTCCTTTCCATACTGAGATGCCCAAAACTGATCACTTGAGGTGAGGCCTCACCAGTGCCAAGTACAGGGGCAGGATGACTTCCCTAGTCCTGCTCACCACACCATTCCTGATACATGCAGGACAGGGAAGCTAGGAGTGGCATATAGAAAAAAAAACAACCAGAAGGAATTACAATGGGAAGTCAAAACAGCCATTAGAGGCACATCAGTAGCTACCTGAAACCAAGAGTGCAAGATCATGTCCTTTGTATTTGCAGCACCAATGCTTGTTATTGCTAATTTTTGCCAGATGTGCCTGTTGTTGCTCCATGCAAACACGTGGCTTGGGAAATTTTCTTCCAAAACTGCCTATTCCTCAACCTATACCAGAAAATCTGCCTGTTCTGGGAACTGTCTGTCTGATACATGATGATGACACTGTTGTCTTCAGACTGTTCCGCTTCTGTTTCCTTAAGCTAGAAACTACATCTGCTCATAGTAGTTGTTCAGAATATAACCTCCTATGGGATTCTGTAAAGTCCCTCGATGTTTTGTTTAGACACCAACAATTTTAAACCTAGCAAGGCGTAAGCATATGAACCACAGAATCATAGAATGTCTTGGGTTGGAAGGGACTTCAAGGATCATCAAGTTCCAATCTCTCTGCCACATGCAAGGTTGCCTATCACAAGATCTAGTTACGATCAGATTGCCCAGGACCCCATCCAACCTGGCCTTGAACACCTTCAGGTGTTCCTCCAGGAACGAGGCATCCACAACCTCTCTGGACAACCTGTTCCAGCTCTTCACCACTCTCTCACTCTCTCAGTAAAAAACTTCCACTTGACATCCAGTCTAAATATCCCTTCCTTTAGTTTTAAATGATTCCCTCTTGTCTTATCACTGTCTACCCTTGTAAAAAGTTAATTTCTCTCATGTGTACATTTTGCTTAATCCCATCTGCAGAATTTCTTCCAATTTTGTCACAACTTTTTCCTGTCCTGGTCTAAAACAGACATTTGCACAAGCACATATGAACACAGACTCCCACGATACTTTTTTTTTTTTTTTTTTCCCCAGGAACTGCAAGATACTGGATTTTAAAATCTCAGCTTCCAGATTATTACAGTGCTACTACTCAGGAAAGAAAAAGGTATCTGGAGATAAGTTTAACCAGTATATATTGACAATATCTTCTCTTTTTCTCTTCTGTTTCCTCTACTTGATAATTCCATTTAGCAGTTGCCCACCTCCAAGAACCACGGAGTCACATATTAAATCAGTATGCTAGTGTCTAATGGGTAACAATGAATTCCTAATAGTCAGTGGCACAGTATCTTCTGTCCTAGCTTCACTTGTTTGTGCCTCCAGAGTTGCAGGTTCCACGCAACACTGATTTTTCATCTAACCACATACAATCTACCTCTATTACTATGCAGTTCACATGAAGTGATACAAGTCTGCTTACTCACAACTGCACTGTGATTAACTGCTGGTACTCAGTAATTTTTCAGGTGCAGACTCCAAAGCACAAGACAGGTAAGCCATACCGTTTTTACTACCTGCCTCTCACTGTGCACTAGGAACATAAAGGTAACCAGGAGTTCCTATTACAGGAGAAATATAATAAAGTGGTTCTGTGAAGAGCATAAAAATCTCAGTTCAGTAGAATACTGCTTATATACTTGACTCATAAAGACTGCCTTTAGGCAAGACTCACTAATGAAAAATGTTAGTGGCTGGACTAAATGAGTGTTCGTACATTCATTGCCAGCACTTGCATACATTTCTTTGCATAAGCAGGGCTCCTAGCATTGCTTATTACTGTAGTTGGTTGACATGTGTCATGGAGTTATCTAGACCAATCTATGTCTGTGACAGGGGGCAGTAGGCCCGTGGGCCTCCTGGCCCCCAAAACTGGGAAGGGAAAAAGGGAAAGGAGAAGGGAGATGGGAGCTGGGCTCAAGGAAACAAACAGAGCAGTGGCAATGATCTAAAGAGGAAAACTTATTTTACTAACTATGATATTGGAATGCAAGGTAACACAGTATAATACAATCTAATTGAAATTGAGGCTAATAAATCAAGTAAAATAAGAGAGAGTTTTCCAAAGACTGAGAAGACTACTTTAAAACTGAAGGCACCACGGCTTCAAAGCACACCCACACCTGCTGCCAGGCAGTGAGAGAGAGAGAGTGAGTGTCACTTACATGATGTATTTTCCTCTCTGACCATGAGGTCCTCTGGGATGTGTAGTCCTTCTCTGTGCTCCACATGATGTCATGATGTGGAATACCAATAGCAAAAATTACAAAACCACAACAACATGTTCCATTATAAACCCTGTCTTCAGGTGCCTGTATGTTTTCAAAGATGCATACATTTTGATAAAATTTTGCATGCTGGATATCCACTTCATATATATGGAGACGCATGCCAAGAAAATTTCAGGCAGAAATTTCTAGCAGTGAGTTTAAGGGAGCACATATTTTTACTCTTCAAAGAGTTCTGATGATGTTTCTTTTTACTACCCATATTAATTTGGTGTAGTAGTGAGTTTACTGAGCATTTATCTTTTAGTATTCATGTAAAGGTACATTAAAGATCAACTAACCTCTCCAAAAAAAACAGTCTCTCAAAAAAATTTGGTTTGAGACATCTTTGATTTCACTATCTAAACACCTAGGAAACTTTTTCCATGCCAAGCATGTTCCAGACTGGTGCTAAGACACTTTTTTTCTGCAATGCAGATCTAAGCTTTTTCTGGCTGTGCCCTGTCTGGGCATCTCTCCTGCATGCGGGAAGAATCTTGCTGAGTATGTATGAGGAATCTTGCTGTGCCGATTAGAACACAAGAGGAAAACACAAACCCACTGCAGAAGTGCCTGTGTTGAAGAAAGAGATAAAGGCAGCAGGGAGGACTAGGAGGAGAGAGGGTGGGAAAGAATGAATCAGGACAAATCATGTTTTGGGAAGCAAAATAAAATTCTGATTTGTAGTTATCATAGGCTTGAGTGGAGCAGGAGCTTGAGAGAGCAGGTAGCAGAGTGGTTTCACAGGGAACTGGCAATGGGATTTACTGTCAGCCAGCTGGCTCAAATACTGGCTGGGTGGGAGTAGGTTAGAATGCATCAGAATTCTACAGCCATCCAGCAACCCTTGTGGAGCCTACTTCATCATGATCAAGTGCTTCCACCGAAGCACTGCTCAGGCTGGCATTCAGAGCCACATCTGAAGTCAAGGCAGGGCAGAGCAAGGCAAAGTTTCCTCAGCTCCCTATCACAGGAAAGGTCAGTGACAGAATGGCACTGCTAAGTCACAGCAGCTGGAGATGCAGAATGCTTTTACTAAAAACATGTTCTAGCCTTTGTACAGCAAGGAGAAGAATCTGAGGTTTGCACAGGTGCATATTTTCAGACTGCTATTCACTTCACAAGTTTTACTGCATGGCACAGTTAATATGACTGAAATTTGGTTTGCTCAGGCAGCTCACATTCTTAAAAATTATCATTTCTTCCTAAAATCATTTTATGAAATATGAGATTAGGAGGAAAAAAATATATAAAAAAAGGACAGTTTTATGATTCCTTGCATCGAGTTGTGTGTGATCTCTCATCCCATGCAATCAATAAATAATTTTCTCCATATTCATAATGACAGAAGGACCCAACCCAGAGCAGGCAAGAATTGTACATTACTATTATTTACAAATTATATTATATTACTTACAGATAAACCCAGCAGTGCTACCTTATCTGCTCAGCCTTTCACAGATTGGTGTAAGGAAAGGACTGATAGGCACCAACCTAAGTGAAGGAACTGGGCTGTAACAAGTTACTTGCATTTCATCCAAGGAGAGAAAAGCTATTTCAAAGAGACATTTGCAAACAGCAAATTTTAAGAGCTGCACTAACACTGAGATTTTAATGAAATTCTGGAGCCTACAGGCATACAATGTTTTTATCTAAATCAGCTTAAAGATGAGCTGTTCACCATCAGCATTTGCAAGTAAGCAACATACTTCAGAAAAACTTGCAATCGTCAAAGCATTTCAAAGTGTATGGTAGCTCAGTTCATAATAACTAGAAACCAAGTTTGCTTTCAGATCTTGAAGTACTGATTGCAAGCAAAAGAAAATACATGGTTACCTATTTATGACTGAGATTACATAAAATAGCTTCTGAAATGCAACAGTTATATCAGATTAAGATCTAAAATAACATTTATGTTTTAAAACTGCTTGTCACCTTAGTTACAGTTGACTAAATGATTTTCTTATCAAAATCAATTAGTATATCTACAGAGTTTTTGCTGTCACTGTTATTTGTTTTCACTTCAGAACATTATGACCAAACAACATACTCCCCTATTTCTCCAAGTAACTTCCCCTTTTTCCTCAGCCAATCAAATGAATTCATTGGTTATGAAAGTTTTAACTTACACAGCAACAGTCTTTCAAAAATAGCATGTAGAAGCATGATCCATCAAAGAGGAAGAATGGGTAGAGCTTGGACTCCTCTCCTTTCCCTATTCCTATTTACAGCCACTCAGTTGTACCAGATGAAGCAAGTTCCTCCTGCCTGTCCAGTGTGATAGTGACATCTTTTAGGCTTCTAGGTATTATGCCTGCCTCAAGTTAATTGTCTCCTGCAGCAGAAGCCTGTGAAGCATCAACTCCTTGCTTTTATCAGGGCAACATTATTTTAAGTTCTTAATTAAATACCCATGACTACATTATGCCTTCAGGCACAGCCTTGAGAAAGAGATAATTTATGAACTTCAGAAATAGCCCAAGGAGGCCAAGTGCTTCAAGCACAGCCCTCTACACCACATATTTTTATTCCCCTTGATTTTGAAGTATGGGTGGAAGAAGCACTGCTGCAGAAGTGGAAAATCACATCCATCTTATAATCACTTATTAATGCTTAGAAAGAAGTGAAGAGAGAAAACAGCATGAGAAAGGACACCTCTCAACTTCAAAACCAACTAAAGCAGAGATATTAAGGAAGACTCACATCTGTATTTACATCAGAGAAAATTTAAGACAGTTGCTATAGCATTTCTTGGGCCAGTCTTTGATCGCTTTTGATAAGCATAACTGAATTTCATGTTAGAAACAGCAGTGTTCCCTTGAGTCAGCTGTTTACATTTTTACTCAAGAGCCACCTTTGAATATATGTGCATGCCGAAACTGAACCACTATGGAGCTCACCATTTCCCCACTCCTCCTGCATATTATACCCATTCTGTCACTACTCAGCATACTCTTTCAGACAGAAGCCTCATCTATTCATATTTCTAGGTGCTAAGCTTTCTTCAGTCACTGTCAGGATGGTATTCAGTAACAGTTTCTTTGTGTTTAGCAGCCATGTTATACAACAGTAAAATTCCCACTCTCTACTCTGATTAGGAGCAATGGAAGTCAATAAAGCACCTGCCTCACAGTAACCTTCTACCACAGTAGTCTTGCAGTGAAGTCTTTGGACAACAAACACAAGTATTACCAGGCAAATATCTTCTGCACTTGGATGCAGAAACAGAGCTAGCAGTTTAGCATTGTAACTGACAGTATCACAGTAAGGACTGCTTTTCCTTTTCATACATTTACCATACTTCTGAATCAGTATGCACGCATTTCTTTCACATCCAAAGTTATTTTTAGCTTAATATTTCCATGACAACTGAGGAAGAAATGGTCAACTTGAAAGCTGGCTCAGTGAAAAGTCAAAATCCTGGGAGAAGAAGCTTCTTTGTGGTCAAATTCTATTAGTCATATACTACACTAAGCACATTGTTGTTTGTTGCTGCTCCTTCTAACCATCACATTTAAAAACTCACTTTGAGTGATTCAGAGAATTACACAGCATGTTTTCATACAATAAAGACTTTTCATTTCTGTTGCAGTATGAACACATTAATACAAGCAGAAGACAGCAAAAAGCTAATAGAGATCAAAGTTGAAACTCACAATTGTTCTAATAGCTCCAGATGCTCCAAACCTGCTGGCCCCAGGTACAAAGAAGAGTAAATAGAGATGCTGTGGTAATCTTAACACTACTAGAAATGCACTGCACTTACCAAGAATGTGATAGCAAGTATTACAGTTCACATTTTTGGTTTTCCTTGCTCTATCACAAAGCAGAATTATTTTCACAGAATTTTGGAAGAGAATTGTTGCAAAATTTTGGAAGACCAAAATGAAGGCACTGGAAATAGAGGCAAGGAAAATGTTACAAGGGAGAAGCCCAACAAATGGCCTACTCCTCTCCTTTCACATCAGGGTGACTTGATTTTATTTGCAAGGCATCTGATAGTATGTGGTGAGAGTAAGGACAATTGCACCTGAATTCAGCACTGCAGTTCTGCTGAGCACAAAAGGCATTTACAGCACGGTACTGGGGCAGCAGATACTGAGACCTTTAGCACACTGGTTCTGGACTCTGGCAGCTACTTTGCAAACATTTTATTCCTTTCATACCACTTTTCTCTACTTTGTTATATTGAAAGGTATTAAACAACATATAACTCTATCCCTAATATTTTTTACATTATTAAATACGAGTATGAGATTATTGCTCCATAATTACCAAATGAACAATTTCCTGAAGTTGTTACTCTGAAAAACAGCACTGTGTGAGGTCTTTTCTTCATATGCTAAGTCTTACCTGTGAAAGTCCAGCAAGCTTTAACTAAACAGAGCAAAACAGACTTCAGTGTCTTCACAACAGTGAACAATTCTCTTGTTTATATATACAAAGCACTTATAATTAACTGGGCTTGTCCACTCAGAATCATGAGCCTTTAATAAAAGCTTCATGTCAGATACACTGCTGTGGTGTAGCTCTTTCCTTTTCTCCTTCCTCCAACTTATAAAGGGTTTGTTTTAGAGCAGCGGAACCTGTCCTCCTATCTGCTGAGAAACTGCAGGCAGAGAAAAAAACCTCACATCCTTTGGCACTCGCAGGGACTTGTAGGCCACAGTGGATACAGTAAAAACTTTGCCTCAGCCTCTTAGAACAATGCTGTCCGAATTCCTCTACTAAGCTCAAGAGCGATTGCATTATGCACAGTGGCATATGCAGGTTCAGGTAGATTTACTCTTTCCAGTAAGGACTGGTAAAGGAAAAACAAGCTTGAAGTCCAGATTACCTGAAGGCACACAAGAAATCTCAAATTTGTCTACGTGCCACACAGTCCCTTCTGTAGATCTCTTCTTTCTGTGCAACTGTACAGCCCTCACCAATTGGAGGATCTCAGATGCTAATAGCCTAGAAAACATCTCACAGAGAAAAGCCCCTGGCATTCTAGCTTCACACACACTGATCAGTCTCCTTATCATGGAGATTATTTCAATGCCAGCTCACATGATGTCTGACTGTGGCCACACCCTGCAAGTTTCAAAATCACTGCTGCTTTACATGATATTGTGTGTATTTGGCATCACCTCATTCGTGAGGGCCAGAAAAGCAGAGCAGGACCCACAGATAACTTCAAGGTGAAAGACTTACACAGTAGTCCCTCTGTTCCTCCTTTCACAAGTGAAGCTGCTCAGGAAAGGGAAGGCTGTATATCTATTTCCTTTTCTAGGAACTATGATTGTGCTCAAGGCACAGTTTTAGATATTTGTATGCCATTAACAATGCCAATACCTGCCAATGAGGCTTGGTCCTAAGAGACTCAGCATGTAAGACTCCTTTTCAGGTAAGCGATCTACAGGCAGGTCTGCCTACTGGGATGATGATGAATTGTGCCATCTTCTTTTGTTTCTAGCTGCATTCACAGCTATATGAAATGCTGAAAAATAGCATTGAGCTTTTCTGCTCTCTTCATAATGATGAGGACAGACTCATCAGACACTAATGCTCTTCTGCAGCTTGCCCATAAAGTAATCTTCTACAGGGGCACTCTCTGACTTTGGCAATTGACTATAGAAGCACAAAGCATGCAACTTTCTGCATTTGGTCTAGCCACTCTGCAAAGATAGATATCTTCTGACTTGATGCATTTTGTTTAGCTGATGATGCTATGGTGCCTATTATTAATTTCCCAGGGAATTTATAAGACAAAGCAGAAACTATTAAATGCAAAGAAAGCCACATTATACCTGTCATTATTTTTCATCTCAGAGCCCCATCTGCAGGTTCCTATTGTAACAACTGTTTTTCTTTTTTGAAATACCAGCTTTTGTTCATCATCTATTTCCAGTGTAATAACTGGTGAAGAAAACTGCTGTAATCACAAAATGAAACATGGCTTTCTAAAATCTATCAATTTCAAAGTATCTTACTTACACATAGGTTACATGAAGTTAAAATATACTGATTGTAAAAAGATCAGTGAGCCAAATGATAGGTACATTGTATGACTGTGCTATGCATTCATGTGCAATAAATTTATGTAAGTGTGGGGAAAAAATTACTGTGAATCAGATACTACATTTGTGCAGGTGAAAGATTAACATAGCGATATTTCAAGCAATGCAAATACTACATTTAAACATTCAAGGGGACAAAGGATCGTAGGCAGCATGGGTGAGAGACTGTAGAATTACAAAGGTTTATTCCATAGCAAAATACACCAAGATGTACGCTATGGGACTGGAAATAAATGGTCTTCAAATCACTGTTAGTTCCTATTGATTAAAAACTGCTATACAGACAGCAATATGTCAGTCACCTGAAAATGTCTGCCAGGTGGCCACTGCTTTCTCTCTGGCTTTGTACTTTCATGCTTGGACCCACAGTGCACGTTACAGATGTTTGCTTCACTGGCTGGTGCTTACATTTTCAAGCCTTCAGAGCTGCTGTTCTGACAGCAGAAGCTCCCAGCTTGCTCAAGCCTATCCAAGCTGAAATTGCTGCAGTCACACAAACAAGTGACAGACAGGAAACACTGTTTTATTTTTTTTATAGTTAAAGACTCAGGTCTCAAAACACAGCACTCCCAACTCCTACAGAGTTTGCTGCACTGTGAAAAAGAAACTCGAATGCAAATCCTCAAAAGCCTGAGCAAGATCTAACAGGTGTTTTGTGACAACACACAGTAGGACAGGTACACAGTGCAGACTGCAGATAACCTATGCTATTTTTAAAACACTTTTTTAGAAATAGACTTGCAGAGAACCTATAAAAAACTCAAAAGCAGAGGGAAAGGGCATCTGAACAAAAAGGAAGAATTAACAGAGGTGTATTCTAGAGCAAATTTGCTTCGAATCACCTGCACATTCATATCATCTACTATTGCTAATGCTGTACACCAGTTTCCCCCCAAACTTGGATGCTTACTTATATATACAGAATTTTGGCACTTAATCTACTGTTGGCACATTCATTCATACCTCCTACAGTCCCAAGCAAATGATTCGAAACCTCAGAATGTCTATATGCAACATTAGAAAAGGAAAATGCTATGGCTCTTACTTTCAGTCTGGAAGACAGGACATCTGATGTTTGTGCTTGGTGTAAGGCTGGAGAACCTAGGCATCCTGCAGAACCTAAGTCACTGCTTTATTGCCTCTAGCAGAAACACACAGCATTCAGCATGCAGGATGAAATGCACTGATGTCAGAAAATCTGGGTTCTCTTTGAACCTCTTTGAACCTGCAACCAAGTCCAAAGAAGATAAGACTGTGAAAAAAATCCTTTCATTAAGTGGTATTCATGATAATGGGGCTGTTCTTTGGTTACAGGAGAAAAGAGTGGTCTTCTGTAAAGCAGTGTTCAAGAGGACACTCAATACAAATTCTAACAAAGCTTATTAACATCCAGGAGTATCTAGCTCAGCAGCAGTTAAATTCCTAACAGGTGTATTAAGGCTGGTGAATCTGTCTGCAGAGGTAAGGCACCACATGCATACTTTTGTACTGACCTGAAGGGACTGAATCAAGCAGGTCATCAGAGGATTTAGCTCTACTTATTACTTAAGATGCTGTCAGTCAAGTCACACTGAAATTGAAAAGTACATTACCAATTTCTTTGAAAGCATTTGTTTGTTCAGATGTTCCCTGTATCAGTTTTCTCTTAAATCACAGACAGTTTTGTGCCTTAAAAACTCCTGGGCTGTAAGCCTGTTCTTCCCAGTCTTAGAAAGTCCACTGACAGCAAAGCATTTGGTCCTGCTCCTTGGCACCGTGCTCTGCAATCACTAAGAAAGGAATGGAAAGCAAGACTGAAAGCTGCTGGTCTAACTGGCAGTCTGGAGGTGCTTACACTGGCACACACAGGAAGGTAAAGGACCCTCTTTGTGGGCAGGGGCATGCAAACCAAAATTAATATAGTAGCAGGCAGAAATAAGAAGGGCACCACAGATTCATAAAACAAACAGTTCTGTTGACCTACTGGTGGGGGTTCACCAGCCCCAAGGGAGATGTCTCCCACGTGCAGAAGTTGCACACTGCCTTTTGGAACTAGTTCTCTTTGCTGAGGTGCTCAAATGTGCCTGTGCCATCGCCCATCCAATTATGACAGTTCTGCAACTTAAATATTCTAAGAAACAACTTATGCAGCAAAAGTCATACAAGCATATTTGGAGGCAACATGTTTTAGCTCACCCACCAGGTCAAAAGGAATCCGTATTTAAAAAATACAGTAAATGTGGGGTTTTATCGAAGGTATTTTTTATTAGTAATGAATCACTAAACGTGTCTTTTTTTAGCAGTGCTGAGAGCAGAAAAAGAAAGGTTTTTCTTTCCTGTACTACCTCCAGGAATTTCAGTCTGAAAAGCAAATACTTAAACTCTCAGCTGCTGTGAACTGGCATCGCCTTCTGCTAAAGAAACTGTACTTGTTTGTGCACATGTCACATGCAGCCTAGTGTGGTTCTCTACTTGCATATGTATAGTCCAGACCGGAAGTCTCAAATAGGATCTGAGGATGCACACATTTGTCTCCCTGCAAAAAAGCACATAAGCTGTGCTTCTGGCCTTCAGAGAAAGCATATGTACACGGTCCCCTTGTATGATGCTGCGGAAAACACCCAGCTGCTGGCTGCTACACTAAGAATTCAGAACAGGTAAATGCATTTCCAGCACTGTTTTATAGTTTTTCCACTTTCCCACCTTCTTGTTGCCTTGTAGTATATACCTACCATAAACTCATTGTTACAACCACGAAGACTTATTTGCAGATACTTTGTTGGTACATATTTGTTTGAGTCAGCTGCCAGCATACAGCAATTTCTGTCAGCTTTGGCAAGCCATGGCTTCCAAAACAAAAGGTTGTTCAATGGCTAAGTAATTTATAGTTCACAGTGGAAAAAAAAACAAAACAAAAAAACAACCCCAAAACCTGCTTAATGTTTTAAATTTATTACAGTGCCTGAACTATAGACTGCTTGCATGATAGCTGCTAACAACCCGATTCATCTTTTGTTAAAGCCAACTGAAAAATTTCAGCTGATTTCAGTAGATGGAAGCTATACCAATCTCTTATTATCCTTCCAAAAGAAACAGTCATCCAAGCTGTAATTTATTCATTTCACAACCATATATCACTCAGACTTTCTCCAAAATATTTCTAAACTTCATGCAGTATTTCTGTTTGAAATAAACTTGCTGCATGTTCTACCAACCAGATTATGTACTCCACAGTACATAATGCGTACAGGTCAGCTAAATCATTTTACATGTGACAAAGATACATTATTTAGCATTTAAGTGTATCTCAAATGCAACAAATTTAAGAAATTCAGAAAAAGAAGTATATCTTACAAAGCAAAATCATATTCTATTTTCCAAACTGCACAAAGCCTAAATAGGCTAATTCAGAAGCAGAAAATCTATCTTTGCATGTATTTCATATATTTAAAAGGCTCCCGTGGAGTCATTTTCTACCAGAAGAAAGCAGAATATGAGATTTTTTATCTATCATAGAAGTTCAGCACATTTTGTAGAGAAGCAGAAATTACAGGGGTTCCTAATAGCAGTGTTAAGGCTGCATTGGGAGGTCACTATTAACTCAGTTTTCAGGGCTTCACAGCTCCATCACAAAACACCCATGTATTGGTTTTAAACTAGCAAATCAAATTTCATTTCTGAAGCAATATTTTTAGTTATTTTTCCTTGTTGTAAAAGTGCAAAGAGAAAAAGAGAATAATCAGATTTTCATACTTTTCAATGAATGTATAGCTTGAGAGTTTATAATTTTAAATCAGCAAATTCAGATACTTTTTTGGTGAAGTCCTTATTCTGTTTAAATTAACAGCTAGTTCTCCTGACTGTAGTAGAGAAAGAATTTCAATCTACCACTGGAGAAGTTCAGATCCTGCTGCCCACAGGGATGCTCTAGAAGGACAAGTGCCTTCTCCTATTTAATGTATACCCTTCTTGAGGCTGTTCCAGTTGTAACATAATGCAAAATGGCTCAAGCTGCACTGAAAGACACAGAACAACAGCTTGAATACATATGAACATGCCCGCTGCACTAGAACATGATTAGTAAAAAAACTTCCCATCTTTCAGCTAAGTGCAGTCCCACACTTGAGCCCCACACCTCTCAAATCTTTAGGTAACATGAACCAAAGGGACCCTGCATTTACATGCCATCCGCTAACTTGATAACAGGCAAAGACTGCCAGAATTAGCACCCAAACATGAACTAGTCTGAAATTGGTAACAAGGACCAGGGATCAAATGGTGCCTCCAGAAATAGTGTGTTAATGAGAGGCTGCTTCTGGCAGAGGCAGCACGGACAATAGAGGGTTAGCAAGGTGTTCAATACCACAGATGACTCTGCTGTAGATGTCTCTGAACTGAGCCTGAATCCTGAAGTGTGCTAAGTACAGAATATTACATATTTATATACATAAATCCAGAAACCCTAGGCAGCTAAGGGAAGGAAATAGTCCCATTCCTCCATGGGAGACTATCAGAGTATCAGCTCATGCTAGTTCCTAGTGCTTTCTGGAGTAATCCAGGTTAAAAAGTGTCTTCAGTAGCACTTACATGCTGTTCAGTAGATTGGACAAACATCTAGCTAGCAGGGAGACAAATCAAAACTCTGAAATCTCTACAGGCCCCTGAAACACCCTGATGTGTTCCCACCTGTGGACTTACTTTAAGGAATTAGAGAAAGAGAAGCAGAACTGTAGTCACACACCACAAGCCTGTAAGGCCTGTGCTAAACAGCTGCAGCATTAAAATACTTTGCTGTGTGCAGACTGATTCTGAAAGCCAGAGGCAGGAGAGAGAGATGCACATGAGACCTTCTCTTCACAAAAGCAACTTTCCTAAATGTCCTGCCTGCTGGGTTTAGAATTGAGAGTCCTTATCATGAGCTGCTGGGAAGACTCTCTGGTGCCCCTCTACTGCAAGATTATATACTTATACACAGTGCTTGGTCTTTGTGTTTACGCTCTCCACCTTCCATGCCTTATACTGCTGCCAATCAGAAGTCTCTGCTTGGGCAAACACTGCTGTCAAGTTACAACATCCACAGTTCAAATTCTGATATATATGCATCACCTACTTGCTTCTATCCCCACCTCCACATCCTTTCCGTAACACAGCTGCAATTTGCTTCATAACCAAAATCTATTTTGTTTCTCAAGATGCAAATAGCTTTAAAAAAAAACAACCAAACACTCTATTCCTGATTTAATGTGTTTTGTTTACAATTTGTCTTCAAATACCAGGTGAAATAGTAATTACTTTTCATTATTTCTTTTTTCTGAGTTTTCCAAAGGATGGCAAACATTATCCACCAAAAGGAAAAGGTCAGGAGAAAATATAACCTAGAGACAGAGAAAGGTCATCTTTGAAAAGGAAATAAGACTTGTTTCAATGTAGTCAATGTTAAAAAACAAACAAACAAACAAAAAAAAAACAAAAACAACCAAACAACCAAACAAACAACAACAAAAAAAAAACCATAAAAAAAACGTTGCCCAAAAGGAAACTTTATTCTTGAAGATATTCAAAATTTCACTAGGAGATTTCTTGAGCAACCTGCTCAAACTGGACCTGCCCTGAACAGATAACCTCCAGAGGCCCATTGCACCTGATATTATTCAATGACTGCATTTATAGCTTCCTTACAGTGTAAAAGGATCTGTAAAAGGAAACAAGATTATCAGTTTATGCAACATAATCACTTAAAGCTCTCTTAATATGAGCTCTGAGTGAGATGGCATCAGACTTGCAGCTCTTATTCTCAGGGATGAGACAAGAGCTGCAAGTGAGCTGTGACAGTTCATCCCACACAAGTAAACACATCACCTCCCTATGCTTCTGCTTCCTACCATCTGAGAAGTGAAGAAACACATGGTAGATGCACAGGTCCTGCCACGAGGGAGAAGCGTATGGAATGAATACTTGTTCTGTGGTGCTGAGATCTTATACCAACATGGCAGACTCCTGAAAGATTTTGCATCCATGAACTGGAGTTATATCCTAAGTTTAAAAAACACAAATACATTGCTTTCTGCTCATAATTAGTAAGAAAATTATTGAAACAAGGCTTACTAACTCAGCACTGTTTTGGAGCAAATATAACCTTTTAATTCACGTGCCAATAACCCTTCCAATCACAGCTGCTTCCCATTTACACTGCATTCGTCTTTGGCATGAACCTCATCTTTGTTTTTCTACCAAAAAACTCTACTTGGGTCAAAATCTGCACCTGGGCTCTCTGTATATGGTTGCATATGTAAGGTGCTGAGCTTGATGGAACACAGGTGCCATTTGCAAGTACTCCTTACTGATTTCAGTGGAAATTCAGTACCAGGTTCAGAAACATGTCCAATGGAGGTATTCAAGGGAAGAGCACAGGGCTCTATACAAAAGAGAGGGAATCTTCCATGGCAATTTCATCAAATTCCTATACAGTACCATCTAACAGAGACTCACCAGTAGTATTTCACATTGGCAAGGACCAATTTGTGAAACAGAGATAACACTGTAATCTCTTGCTAAAAGCAGCAGAATGATTATCAGTCGCAAAACATAAGCTAAGTTATACAGATCCATTAAAATAAATTGAGATGACTTCAGCACCCATCCTGTGGAATACAAACTTGCAAATTTCAAAGAATCAAAGCAGTATTTGTTCAGGCACTGCTCAAATACTAGTTGAGAACGACACAGTTTCTAGCCACACTGCTGTGTTCCAAGACTCCCTCTTCATTTCTTCAAGTACACACCCGGATGACAGAATTTAAATTTTTGGAGAAGGATACCATGTCAAGCTAACTTTTGACCAACATGGCAATTCTTACACTGCATTACTACTTAACATATTCTTGTCCTGTCCTGAGGGTTGTTTCTGAAAAAGAAGGCAGGTTTCTTAGATGAGACCGATTTTGACGATCAGTGTCTTTCTGATTCCTGAAAACCTCACAACATTTGTGTGTTGTGCAAACATAAAAGATGCAATCTCAGTCTAAAAAATAAAAGTCTTTAAAGATGGTGGCCTGCAAAGTTGCTTCTGGATAGAAAATACAGAAAACTATCAAGCACTGCAGTTTTTAACATAATGTTTAATCAATTATGAAGCTGTGTATCTTCCTACAGAATTCTCGACAATGAGCAGGAACTCTCAACATGCTGCTATATAAATATGATTTATATGCATCAACTTTTTTCACTGTGTTCACTTCTCATTTCAATAGTAAAGCAGCTCTAAGTGTATCTACGTGTGCTCTTATTTACCACTCCTACTTCAGTGTCCTCTATTTTAAATCTGGACAGGGCAATAATTTGTCCTTGATAGGACATAATCTCAGAGCTGAGATTCATATTCTAATGTTGGCAGCATAACAAGTTACCAAGAAGCTGAAAATCATCAAACATGAGCTGCCCGACTACAGTGCAGTATGACTTAGTTTTAAGTGTCAGTGAGAGATGGCTATGCTAAGCTATGTATTCTCATATTAGGGCAATTTAAGAATGTACACAAAATCAATTTACAGCAGTTACTATGTCTCAGTTAACAGAGACAACTAATTATGCTGCCATAATTAACTGTGCACTTGAGCCCTTAATGAAATGTGGCCTACCTGAAGAGATTTTCATGTAAGGATTTCTCACATTGACTCTTTTCTCTTCTGCTTTTATCAATAAACTGAGACACTAAGGCCTCTTCAGAATCCTGTTCTACAATATTACATCTTATCCCTACACTTCTTTAACAGTTAAAAGCATGATCAGTTTCATGGATTGATAACTGAAGATCAAATGAACAGTTGCAAATTCATCTTATTTAAAGGTTAGATCCTATGAAGTATTTCTGCTCTAAAAGTAGGGAAACTAAAACCAACGTTCTTGTATATTAAACAATTTCCCAGCAATGTATTTTTTAAAACACAGGATATGAACAGTCATAACGTGACTTGTATCCATAGATATCTTTAAGAATATTCTCAATTTAACTTAAAAGTGTTAATTATATCAAAGATTCCCTTGATTGCCCTCAAGCTCAGACAGTCTTAAACAGATACATCTGACTAGCATGCAATTTATACATGCTTACACACAACTCTGAATTTTGCTCAGCAGGTGAAGGTGGATCATTGAAAACACTCTGTACAACTAGAAAAAAAAGTGTAACTGTTGAATGCTAGTCTTCTTCACATTTAACTCGTTAAGGATAACTGTAGCCCTTTCCCATGGATACCTTATATAAATCTCGGCTTAGTCTTTTGCATACCCTATTTCTGCTCACCAAAGAAAAAGCATACTTTTATTTATTTATTTATTTATTGAGGAAATCAGAGACCACAAATTCTATTCACAGGAGCTCACAGTAACTCTTTAAAAGGACTCAAATGATCAAGCTTACTTTGATCAGGGATGTGGGATGACAAAATCTGGAAATGTTATAGATTTCTGTTGAGAGTACATAGCTCTTTGTGTAAGAGAGTTCAGTGTCTCTGCATTTTGACTATTAAGGAAAGGGTTAAAAAGTGTTACACTGCATTGCATCAGACACCCTGGATAATACATGAATACAATGAAGAACAATTAATTTGATATTGCATTACTTGGCAATGTCCAAATAACATCAAACTGATCAAATACATTCCAATAGCTGTATTAAAAAAGCTAAAATATGTAAACAAGTCAGTATCCACAAAATATATTTTCTTGTAGAAGCTATGTTTTTCTAATTCATAGGGCACTTCTGTTCCTCTTAATATGTTCAAAGTTATGGCAATATTTTTGGCCTTTCCTCCAGGATATACTGGGCATAACACCATCACACGAACAACTTGACAAGGAGTTCAATTATCTTTCTGCAATGACTGAATTATACTACAGTAAAACTGAAAAAATACTTACGCTCCACAAAGTAAGAACTGGCATCTATCTTCCAGACAATCTGACCACGATGAGAACCATTGACTCCACGGTTCTTGTAGTCCAAAAAGTTTTCAGACAAGACTTCATCTATGAACAAAGAAAACAGTATCACCAACTGTTGTGACAGTATGCATAACAGAGAGTCAGGCTAAAAATACACCTTTGGCTTTACAGAACATACTATGGCTGCTAGACAGCTTGGCACCACATGTTAAGAAATTTGATTTCTCATTTATATTTTAAATAATTCCAGCTCTTCTTAAAATCACAGCTTCATGTGATCACATCGCATTCATTTTCATGGATGTAATTTTGAAAGACACATCCCTATAAAATTCTCAAACATAAAAACATCTTGTTTAATATAGATCAATCCCTATCTAATTAAAAATAATTGTCTAGCCACTACTCCTTGTCCTATAACTGCATACCACTGAGAAGAGCCTAGACACATCCACATGCATTTAGATCTTTATAAAGATTAATGAGATCTCCTTTCAGTCTTCTTTTTCCCAGGCTGTACAGACCCAGGTTACTCAGCCTTTCCTTATAAGGGAGATGCTCCAGGCCCCAAATCATCTTTCTGGCCCTTCGCTGGGCTCCTTCTAGGAGATCCCTGTCTTTTTTGAACTGAGGAGACCAGATCTGGACAGAGTATTCTAAATGTGGCCTCATCAGGGAGAGCAGAGAGGGAGAAAATCTACCTCCTGTGGAAGAAGGAATGGGCAACTCAGAAAGAGTACAGAGAAGTTGTTAACATGTGTAGAGAGAAAATCAGAAAGACAAAAGCCCAGCTGGCCACTGGGATAAAAAGGAACAAGAAACTCTTTTACAAATACATCTACAGTAAGAGGAGGACTTTTTACTGGATGAGGCTGGGAATGTGACCACTGAGGAGAAGGAAAAGGCAGAGGTTCTGAATGCCTTCTTTACATCTGTCTTTAAAGATCAGACTAGTTATTCTCAGGGTTCTCCATTCTCTGACCTGATAGTCTTGGCTGGGGTGCAGACAAAACCCCCCACAATTCAGGAGGAAACAGTCAAAAACCTATTAACTGCAACTGGACTGTCACAAGTCCATGGGGCTGGATGAGATTCACCCGAGAGTGCTGAAGGAACTGGTGGAGGAAATAGCTGGGCTGCTTTCCATCATCTATCAGTGCTCCTTGTTGACTGGTGAAGTCCTTGGCAATGTGACTCCTATCTACAAGAAGAGTTGTAAGGAGGACCCAGAGAACTACAGCCTGACCTCAGTGCCAGGGAAGGCTATGGAGAAGGCTGTCTTGAGGGAGATCATGTGGCATGTGCAGGACAACCAGGGGATCAGGCCCAGCCAGCATGAGTTCACAAAGGGCAGGTCCTGCTTGACCAACCTGATCTCCTATGATCTAGTGACTCGTCCTGTGGATGAGGGAAAGGCTGTTGATGTAGTCTACCTAGACTTCAGCAAGGCCTTTGTCACTGTCTCCCACAGTGTCCTGCAGAAGCTGGCAGCCCATGGCTTGGACAGGTACACTCTTGGCTGGGTAAGGAACTGGCTGGAGAGTGGTGGTGAATGCAGCTAAATCCAACTGGTGACCAGTCATAAGAGGTATTCCCCAGGATTCGGTGTTGGGGCCTGTCCTCTCCAGTATCTTTATTGATGACCTGGATGAGGGCAATGAGTGTACCCTCAGTAAATTTGCAGATGACACCAAGTTGGCTGGAAGTGTGGATCTGCCTGGGGGTAGCGAGGCCCCTCAGAGGGATCTGGACAGGCTGGATAGGTGGGCAGAAGCCAATGGGATGAGGTTCAACAAGACCAAATGCCGGGTCCTGCACTTTGGCCACAACAACCCCAGGCTAGAGGCAGAGTGGCTGGAAGACTGTATAGAGGAAATGGACCTGGGGCTATTGATTGATGCTCAGCTGAACATGAGCCAGCAGTGTGGCCAGGTAGACAAGAAGGCCAACAGCATCCTGGCCTGTATAAGAAACAGTGTTGCAGTGTTGCCAGCAGGAACAGGGCAGCGATTGTCCCCCTGTAGTCACCTCTGGTGAGGCTGCACCTCGAGTACTGTGTCCAGTTTTGGGCCCCTCACTGCAAGAAAGACATTGAGGCCTTGGAGCACGTTCAAAGAAGGGCAACAAAGCTGGTGAGGGGTCTGGAGCACAGGCCATATGAAGAGCAGCTGAAGGAGCTGGGATTGTTTGAAGTGGAGGCTCAAGGGAGACCTTACTGCTGTCTATAACTACCTGGAGGTAGATTGTAATGAGCTGGGGGTCAGCCTCTTCTCTCGTGTAACCAGTGATAGGACTAGAGGGAATGGCTTCAAGCTGCGCCAGGGGAGATTCAGGCTGGACATTAGGAAATGCTTTCTCTGAAAGTGTGGTCAGGCAGTAGAACGGGCTGCACAGGGAGGTGGTGGAGTCACCGACCCTGGAGGTGTTCAAGGAACATTTGGATGTCGTGCTGAGGGACATGGTTTAGTGGAAGCTATTGGTAATGGGTGGATGGTTGGACTGGATGATCTTTTAGGTCTTTTCCAACCTTGGTGCTTCTTTGATTCTGTGAGTATCACCTCCCTCGATCTACAGGCCATGCTCATTTTTATTCACTGCTGGATACTGATTGCCTTCTTGGCCACAAGGTCACACTGCTGGCTCACAGCCAAGCTGTAGTGCACCAGAATACCCAGGTCCTTCCTTAAAAAGCCATGACTGATAGCAAAGTGCTGACCAGTTTAAGCTTTTTGGGACACTTGGAGGTTGTCAGGCTACCATGCTAATTTTCAAAGATGTCTGTAGCAACGAGTAAGCTATAAAAAGTTGCTGACAGCTTTCAGGCTGAAGGTTGAGAAAGCAATTGCTTTGCATGCAAAGGGCTGTGTGCAAATAACAGGCAGTGAGTCTGAAGTGCAGCCTTCTGACTATACACACTGATTAATTTTTAGTTTGCTTTCAAATTTCAATTTAGACTGTGTCAGCTAACTGTTTTCAAGACAAATCTGCAAGCCCTATCTAGTACAGGGCAGCAAACACACTCTGGCCTCAAGGTGAGGGTCTGCTTCCTGATGGTCTTTCATTCAACTGATGAACCACTAGTAAACCCTGAATTGGCTCCTGCTTGCTTGTGCTTTTAAACTAGCTTTCAAGCCAACAACAAATGCAGATATAATCACCATACCAAAACAGAGTGTATGGTTTTGATCATTAGTAAATGAAAACAGCACAACAAAAAATAAAACACACATTTACAGACCATTAGAGACTTAGGGGAAGAGGCTTGAGGCAAGTTGGAATGGCTGCATACTCCAGAGGCTGAAGCAACGGCCCTGCTGGTAATGTTATATCTCCCTGTCATGGCCTTGCTACTCAGCTTCACGGACTTGCCGTGGGCTGTTAAAACACTGAATCAAGTGGAAGGCTGAGATCTCTCTTCACAGGAATCAGTGAGCAACCACATTTCATCAATGAAGGCAGCTCTAATTTTGACAGAGACTTGTAGAAACAACCCCTAATGGAGTCAGCCTCACAGATAAGAAAGTCCTAGGTGGGTGATGCAATTCTGTTCCAAAGACAATTACATTCATATTTGGTCACAAAAACCTAAGGAAAAATATGATATACTAAATTCTTTATTAGAATATATCAACATTAACATGACATGAATAAAATATATTCACATAAACATGGCATGAATCACTTAATTACCACATAAGTAAAAAAATGAAAAAGATCCCACCATAATGAAAAACACCATGTCTGAGAATGGAGTGATGATGTGACAAGTTGCAGAGCTCCACAGACCATCTGAGGCCAGCTCTGATCAGGCTGCTTGGACACCTGGAGCAGCATGAGGTGGTGTAGAGACATGAAAGCAATGCCTGAAACTACCATGGCCACTACCATGAATGCTGAGCTCGCCACACTGATATAGACTTTGAAATAACCTCCAGAAACAAGACAAACAATACAAAGTAATAAACACATTGCCAGAGAGGTCTATGTCAATGGTTCTATATCTGTCATATAGAACCAAGCACAGCACTTTTGAAGGCAGTTGATTGGCATACAGCCAAGACACTTCAAGAGCAAGGTATTATTTGAGTATATATATGTAAAGAGCAACATATTATTCAACTGCACATAAAAGTTAAACAGATAAGACTTTTAAAATTGAAGAAAACTTCACGTTCACTGAAAGAATAAAGCAGCAGGCACATACCAATGTTATTACTTCAGTTTTACAAAGCTACGCTACTGAAGGAAGAAGATAAGTGGGCTACCAATACTGAACTATTTAGTGTTGCTCTCTTGAGGGATTTACAAAAGAAAACCTTTTAAAGAGATTGTTAATGATTGCAATGGATAACTATAAACAGCAGTGTTTTCTGCAGTACATTTTCCCTTTGTTGACTTGCTAATTGTCAATAATTGTTTCACTATTGCATCTCTTGCTCTTTGTAGAAGTGGAAATTTTTAATCACATTTACACAGTACTTTCCTGTGGTAACCTTCCAAACTCTGGTACAACTTCTCCTCTTCATTTGTATTTTATAAATCATTTTGTCTTCTTTTAAATGTCAAATTACATTTAAAAGGGGTAGAAAAGTATTTATCTTTGACTGCTTCAGTAAGGACCACCCTAGATATAGATTATCCAATATTATCCACTTTATTCTGGGAAGCAAAAGCACCTGAGAAGATTTAAATGTGTGAGCTGTGCTCTTTGGTCTGGCAGAGAAAATGCTTTATACTTAAAGGTGACCTTATACCATAATGTTGTGCTGAGTTGGAGCCTGCAACCCTGACTACATACACAGGACATCCTTTATTTCAGTCTTGATGCTTTCTAGTTTCATCTCTTGTGATGTTTGTTTTTCATATTTAGATTCTGGAAGCTGCTGGAGAGGCTCCAATGCCTGCCACATTATTAAGATGCATGACTAATTACTGTTTTTCAAGATATACTGTTTATAAAATATCATTCTTGCTTAAGAAGGCTTAGCTGAGCTAAACAGGGGGGCTTTGTTTAATAAATCACAGATATTTTAGGCCAGAGTTTAGTGGCACAAGAGATCCCAGAATCTGGTTTAAAATGCTATATTCACACATACTATCTGTCAGGGCCAGCTGGCTCACACACAGGATTGGTTGTTGTCTGCTTCCCACAGCTGGCATAATGGTTACACAAGCTCTGTGTTGCAAAATCTCTCTAATTTGACAGAGATGTCAACATCTGCCCATACCCAAACCAAATCATATTTATATTGCAAGATGAGCCAGTGGGGATATCTACAGAGAGCCCTCTCCTTTTTGTAGGCACTGGCAGAAAGCTTGGCAGGCCAAGCTAAGAAAAAAGACTGCTGTTCAACTGCATGCTCAAGTTAGAAGGAGAACACAGGAAAGGAAGAAGCAGGCTGCTCTACAGCTATAGCTAACGGGTGAAGATATGAGAAAGAAGAGACCAACTGTTCTTGCCGACAAACTGATGTATCCACACTACTGCCTGCCAGGAGAAAGGAATGTTCAGAATGGACAATGTACAATGGAAAAGTTCAGGTAGCACAGTGTGCCATGGAAAGCATAGAGATATTTACTCACAGACAGCAGCCACTGATAAAATACAGGCTTAGGCAGTAGAAGGAGTGCCTTAAGGTAAATTTCCAGCATTCTGCGATATGCAGGTCACCCAAGCAGGAGCAGATCCTTTCAGTAACCCCCTGACACACCATACATTTTGTGCTACAGGAAAAAAAAACAGCATGCTGGTACTGCTTGTTTAGCTCTTACAAAACAGAGAAGCTTGCTATCTGAATGGTAAGTGACCAGAGCAAGAATGAAAGGAATTCGTAATTAAATTTATAATGACAGTAAAACATATTTATGAATCTTGTGATTTAAAAATCCAGTATGTAGATCCTTCTTCCAGTCAGATGCCCTGCCTGTACACTTTGAAAAACATGGTACCTTCTTCTTCCAGAGAAAGAAAACCATATTTTCAGTCCAGTAGAAATTTAAAGATAGCTGGGATTTCTGAACCAAACAAAATTAACCTCTAGAAAAATACATGCAGGTCCAAATGGGAAATCCTTTAGTTTTTGAAGGGGTGTATTTTTGAAAGGTGAAAATATGAAAATAACAGTAGTTGAAACTGTTCGGGAGACTGGAATATACAAACACCTTCTATCAATCAGATTTAGTTGGCAAGTGATACTACACTAGGCATGCTACTCACCAGATGCAAATATTAAGCATATAGCACATTGAGAAATAAAGCAGTGTATGTAAAATAGACAGCTGTCTAGATCACTATATATATATGCATATGTTTGTGTTTGTGTGTACGTATATAAACACACATATAGCAGTCACAACATACCATATGTAAGTGTGGAGATGACACAACACCAGAATAGAAAATAGGTACGTACAAAGTAAAAAGAACACAGAATCACAGAATGACCCGGGTTGGAAGGGACCTCAAGGATCATGTAGTTCCAACCCCCCTGCCTAGCAGGGCCACCAAACATACACATTTACTAGATCAGGTTGCCCAGGGCCCCGTCCAACCTGGCCTTGAACACCTCCAAGGACGGGGCATCCACAACCTCCCTGGGCAGCCTGTTCCAGGGCCTAACCACTCTCCTAGTAAAGAACTTCCCCCTAACATCCAACCTAAATCTTCCCTCCTTCAACTTGGATCCATTTCCCCTAGTCCTGCTGTTGTCAGCCCTTTCAAAGAGTTTACTCCCCTCCTGGGTGTAGGTTCCCTTCAGGTATTGAAAGGGTGCAACGAGGTCACCCCGCAGCCTTCTCTTCTCCAGGCTGAACAAGCCTAACTCCCTCAGCCTGTCCTCATAGGGGAGGTGCTCCAGGCCTCTGATCATCTTTGTGGCCCTCCTCTGGACCCTTTCCAAAATCTCTCTGTCTTTCTTGTACTGAGGGCTGCACACCTGGACACAGTACTCCAGATGGGGCCTCACAGGAGCCGAGTAAAGAGGGACAATCACCTTCCTATCCCTGCTGACCACCCCTCTCCTGATGGAGCCCAGGATCCCATTTGCTTTTCGAGCTGCCAGAGCGCACTGCTGACTCATGTTAAGTTTCTCGTCCATCAGGACCTTCAGGTCCTCTGCTGAGTTGCTCTCAAGGATTATTCCTCCCAGCCTGTACAGGTGCCTGGGGTTCTTCTGGCCCAAGTGCAAAACCTTGCACTTTGCTGTGTTGAACCTCATTAGGTTCACCTGAGCCCAGCTTACCAGCCTGTTGAGGTCCCTCTGAGGCCTCCACCTGGACATAGAGCCATTGATCACCACCCTCTGTCTGCGGCCTTTCAACCAATTGCTTATCCATCGAGTTGTCCACCCATCAAATCCACTTCCCTCCAATTTGGAGATGAGGATGTGATGGGGGACCATGTCAAAGGCCTTGCTCAGGTCCAGGTAAATGACATTGGTCGCTTTCCCTTTGTCCACCATCGCCGTCACTCCATCATAGAAGGCCACAAGATTAGTTAAGCATGACCTTCCCCTGGTGAAGCCGTGCTGGCTGTCTCGGATCACATGCTCATTCTTTATGTGATCGAGCATGTTGTCCAGGAGGATCTGTTCCATGATCTTCCCAGGCACGGAGGTGAGACTCACCGGCCTGTAGTTCCCCGGGTCCTCCCTGCTCCCCTTCTTGTATATGGGAGTGACGTGACCCTTCCTCCAGTCATCCAGGACCTCACCTGACAGCCACAACTTCTCAAATATGATGGAGAGCGGCTCGGCAACCACCTCAGCCAGCTCCTTCAGGACCCTTGAATGCATGCCATCTGGCCCCATAGACTTGTACTCATTCAGTCTAAGGAGGCTCTCTTGGACTTGCTCTGCCCTTACAGAGGGGAGGGATTTACCTCCTTGGTCCCCACATAGAGGTTTGGGGATGCAGGGCTTAGGGACGTGAAAAAGACTAGAATCCTGGCCACCAGTGAAGACTGAGGTGAAGAACTCATTCAGCACCTCAGCTTTCTCTTCATCTGCTGAAGCCAGTTCTCCTTTTAAATATACCAAAGTAGGTATGCCCATTTTGGTCTGTCTCTTCTGGCCAATGTATCTGTAGAAGGTTTTCTTATTGTTTTTCACATCCCTTGCCAAGTTCAGTTCTGCCTGCACCTTGGCTTCCCTGATCCCACGTCTGCAAGTCTGGATGGCATCTCTGTATTCTTCCCAGGTGACACAGCCTTGTTTCCAGAGCTTGTACACTCCTTTCTTCACCCTCAGTTCTCTCAGCAGGTCCTTGCTGAGCCATGCCGGTTTCCTACCTCGCCTGCCCACTTTCTTATTCAGAGGAATGGAGACATTTTGTGCTTCCAGGAGGGCATCTTTGAAGAGCAGCCAGCTCTCCTCAACATCCTTGTCTTTGAGGGCAGCGTGCCAGGGGATCTTGGCCAGCAATCCATTGATTATCTGGAAGTCTGCTCCTCTAAAGTTCAGCATCCTGATCCTGCTCTTTGCCAGGACCACAACACTTGAGATCACAAACTCAACCAGGGCATGGTCGCTGGAGCCCAGGCAGCCTCCAATCTTGATGCCTTTGATGATCTCCTCAGCGTTGGTGAGCAGCAGGTCCAGCAATGCTTCACCTCTGGTCAGACTGTCCAATACATGAACCAGAAAGCTATCATCAATGGATTCCAAGAGCCTTCTGGAGCTCTTGCAGCTCGCCATGTGGTTTTCCCAATGGATGTCCGGATGGTTGAAGTCCCCCACCAGGACAAGAGCCCATGAGCCAGACACTCATGATTTTTATTGGTAATTCTAATGACAAAGGAATGGAGCTTAAAAACATGTTGCATCTTAATTTTCAAAGGTAAACGGCAAAATGCCTCATTTCACCTGTAGACAGAAAGAAGAGCAGAGATATTGCTGCTCCCTTTCATATATTTTATCCAGCAGCTAATGGCTTTTGACACTTTTTCCAGTGAAGCACTGTAACGCATCTCCCTACCTCTATTTCTGAAATAAGACTAACCTTTACACTAGCTCTGTGCTTAGCTGGCAATTCTTACTATAACCTGGATTTGGGCCCACCTGACTGAATGCAAACACTTTGCAACCACCTTCAGATCTGAAGCTTCATTTGCTCAGATGGAAAATGGGTAGCTAATTTAGAAAACTGTCACGTGAAGAAGCATTCAGGATGCACTACTCTTTGAATGTCAGCTGGAGACAGTGACTGTGCAGGCAGTTGAAGTGGGCTGGAGGGATTGCTGGCAGAAGCAGCTCTCTGCCTGCCCTGCTCTTGGGCACAGAGGTGCCAGCCAGCCAACAGGCCTTGAGAAGTGAAGTGGCTGCAGACCTCCAAAGCTATGTCAGGGCTCAAGCAGAGGCAGGCAAGCCTCCAGCACCTCACATCTCTTTGGAGGAAAAAGGGAAGGTGATGAATGAGTAGATGCTGGGCTGCAGGGGCCTGAGAAGCAGACAAAAGGACCAAGGCACTTAATTATTACATTAGCAAGTGCTTTGGGAACCAGCAGCAATTCTAACAAACTGCTTCTTTTTACTGAAACAAATACCTCCAAGTACAGCCTTTACTGCTAAAAATATTCCACGCTGTTGCTTCCATGCTGAGAGATCCCAGCATATTTTACAAGTGCTCTGTAGTGAGATAAAGAGTTATCATCAAAGAAAGCTATCTTTCAGATGAAAGACAGTAAACAACTGACAAAAAGCACGCTGTTTTTCAGTGGATTAGGAAAAATTGATAAAAGCCACCCCTCAAAAAGGTCTGTAAAAAATGCCACAGAAAGTTCAGATGCCATCAGCGGGACTTCGGTATTTGAAAGCTTGTCTGAAATACCCAAAGAGAAACAAACAGAGCTGATACATCTTCCTCAGAAGAACTGAGGTAGTACAAAGTACAAACAGCAGAGTGATCCTTTTGGTCAGTTAGGGTTAAAGGGGGAAGTGAAAGTGAAAAAAATACTTCCGATACAGTATTTAGCTGATAAGTATGATGAGTCTATCTTTCCATACTCTCCAAGGACAACAATTGCAGAATAATCTGGGCTACATTCAAATAAAAAAAATACCTAGCACTAGAGAGGAACACAATGTCAGACAGTTTCCCAAACTTGGTACAGCACTCCAGTCTCTTATCCATCATTAATTTGATTTAACACTGCATGCTACAACACTTGCTTTCTATACACTTAATGCAATTATTGCACAAAAAAAGAAAGCACACTTCATGTCTTGACCCTTTATAAATAAGAAATGCTGCAGTGCTGAAATTACAGAAGGCTTTACAGTCCTTAGTTGAACAAATCTGCTTTAGTTTAAAATTTAAAAGTGCTTCTGGTCAGTATGCATGTCTGTACTATAATCATACATAAGCATACTCAGGAAAATGCTTTTAAACATGTTTTCTATCTAGCTCTGGTTGATCTATTTTGCAGTCTGCATAGAAAGCTGGGAAAGGGACACTGTGAAGCATAGAATAACCTAAAACTATTCTGTAAGATAACACAAGTGTGAGCTATGGGTAAGCTTTCTATTTTTTCAGTTTCTTCTCTTTCCTCCCAATTTATCATTTGAAGAGGAATGTAAAATTATGACAAATTTCTTATTTACAGAGATACCACAATAAAAGTTCACAAATAATGCCTGTAATTACAGGAGTTGATGTTTCCACTGACTTCAACAGCAATGGATCAGGTTCTAATCTGGATCAAAAAAATACCATAAATTCTGATGCCTTTTTATTTATGTATAAGGCGAAAATACAATACTGTTCTGGTAAATGCAGAGCTTGTGTAAAATTCAGCCTGATGCAATTGTTCCCTTCATTTTAAATTATGCATTGCATTATTGTATCTCAGTTCAGAGTGCTTTTGGTGAAGGTATAGTAACATGACAAAAGGACAATGACCATACTGCAAGTTACAGCATCCAATCCCCTGTAATTTCATCCAGAGAAGATTGGTAGAAAAATAAAGATCTAATTCTTCACTGGTGTTGAAAGCTCAGTCCTTGATCTAAGAGCTACGTACATGCTTTAACTACAGGAGTGGCTCCGTTTTAATTCCACAAAAATTACTTTTCTTTAATTGGGTAGGGGGTAAGTTCAGAAGTAAAAAATGTGAACAGTGAGTGGAGAGCAACCATGAGCAGAAGGTGCAACAAGAGAAAGACCAGAGGAATGCTGAGGTAGGAAGAGAAAGGATCATATTAAAATGAAGAAAGGGTTGGCAAAGTTGCAACAATTCTTGGTCACCAAGGACAGGCTATGAAGTATACCTGTACTGCTATTTCAGCTATGTCGGGAATGGAACTTGGCAAAAATAACAAGAAAGGATTCTATAAGAGATAGGCAAAGGAGAGCGTATTCCTTCCGATAATTGAAAAGGGAGAACAGGTTTGAACTGACATGGAAAACGCAGAGCTGCTCAAGTTCACTGTCCCAGTTACCACTGGCACTCAGGCTTCTGAAGTCTCTCATGTCTCTGAACCTTTGAGTGGAGGTCAGGAGAGCAGAGTCCCTCCCAGTGTCCAAGCAAGTCTAAGATCACCTCAGGAAGGAAGGGCAACTGATGTCATCTACCTGGACTTGTGAAAGGCCTCTGATATGGTCCCACACCACATGCTTATCTCTAAATTGGAGAGAGATTTGAAGACTGGACTACTTGATGGATAAAGAATTAGCTGGATGGTCACAGCCAGAGGCTTGTGGTCAACAGCACTGTATTCAGGTGGAGGCTGGTCACAAGTGGTGACCCCCAGGGGTGAGTCTTGGGACAGGTGCTACTTAACATCTTTATCAGTCACACAGACAGTGGGATTGAGTGCACCTTCAGCAAGTTTGCAGATGACACGAAGCTGAGTGGTACAGTTGATACAATAGAAAGAAGGAACACCATCCAGAGGGAACTGAAAAGTGGGCTTGAAAAGTGGGCCCATGAGAACAAGAACCTAATGAGGTTCAACAAGGTCAAGTGCGAAGTGCTGCACTTGGATCATGGCATTCCCAGGTATATGTACAGACTGGGACAAGAACTCATTGAGAGCAGCCTTGCAAAGGATTCGAGTGTCCTGGTTGAATAGAAGCTGGACGTGAGTCAACAGCATGCACCTGCAGCCCTGGAAGACCAACTGTATGCCTGGTTGCACCAAAAAAAGGGGATCAGCCCCTGTGAGGCCTCATCTAAAGTACTGCATTCCAGCCCTGGGGACCCCAGCACAAGAAAAAGTTGTTGGGATGGGTCCAGAGAAGGGCCATGAGCCATGAGGTCTTGGAGCACCTCTCCTGTGAAGAAAGATTGGGGGTACTGTGCTTATTCAACCTAGATAAGAGAAGGTACTGAGCAGACATCACTGAGGCCTTCTAATACTTAAAAGGAGCTTATAATCGGGAAGGGGACACAATTTTTATACACTCTGATAGTGGTAGAAGGAAGAATTGTTTAAAACTAGAAGAGGAGAGATTTAGATTAGAGGTTAGGGGAAAAATTTTGTCCAGAAGGTGGTGAGGTGCTGGAACAGGGTGTCCAAAGAAGTTGTAATGCCCCAACCCTGAAGGTATTCAAAGCCAGGCTGGATGCGTCCCTGCAAAGCCTGATCTTGCGCATGATTTAGAGGTTAACAACCATGCTCACGGCAGGGGAATTGGAACTAGACTGATGTTTTAGGACCCCTCCAACCCAAGCCATTCCATGATTCTACAATTCTATGTCTGTCCCAGATACCGATTTCCAGTTTAATCCTCCTGGACTTTCAGATATCTTCTCATAATCATGACAGATGGGACACATCTGGCTTTTTGTACAGCAACAACTATACTTTAGCTATGCATTGCACAATTTTCTCCACACTTAATGACATTTAGCTTTCACTCTAAAGTGAAAATGGGAGAGAGGATCACAAAAATGATCATGAATACCTCAGTGCATGATGAAATCAGAAGACACACAACATTTGGTGAGATATAACATAAAAGAGCTTTTTGTTGTTGGTTTGGTGTTTTTTTTCTTTCTTTCTTTATTTTATTTTTCTTTTCAGTTCTTAATATATTAACCAATTCAAAGTTCTTGACATCAGTGGAAGCCTTGCCAGTACAATTAGGAAAATGTTGATTAGGAGAAAACACTGAGCCCATGAAATTGCTTAAGGATAATACGATAAGGGATGTTACAGGCCTAAGGCAATATAAGAAAATGATATAAAGAGATACAGGAAGATCTAAAATGAAAACAAGAATGGGAGAAATAATTTGCAGTACTTAAAAAATGGACTTTTAGCAATGTTGACAGACGTAACTGTGGAGAGCAAACTGATTTGGAGATTGTGATCTGATACAGCAGCAAAAGAAAAGCTCCACATAACTCAGACATGTGCACTGAAGTATGATGTTGTAAAGAATCTCTTGAGAATCTTGAGTGATTTTATCTGAAAAATGGCATTCAATTATAAGTTTATTATAAAGTAGAAATTCAGTGAGGAAACAAATGTCTTTAGGGCTGGCAAGATCTATGGATGAGAAAAGATAAAGAAAGCTAAATGTAATCATTACAGTCATCATAAAGGACTATGGGGATATTCAAATATTATGAACAGTGCACTTAAGTGTTTCAAACACTAAGGAGTGAGAAGAATGATTTAGTTTGGTTTAGAAAACTAAGATGACATACACATGCTGAACCTTCAGAAAGCAAGTTCTTTGGATTAACTCTTGTTGGATTAAGCTTCATCATGTTGAGAGTTACATTTGTGCATCCCAGTGTTTATGCTGTGATTGAATCTACGCAGTCAGTGGTCTTTAATTGTTCCGTGGATCAAGCATTTTTGAGGACTGAGGCCATAAACTGACTTTTGGTATTCTCTGACTTTCTGATTTCTTCAAAACTGTTTTAGTGAGTGGTCATTACTGTCTTAATTACTAGTGCAGTATATATAGCAATGTGGGTCCCAGAGCACAGAAGCAGTTTTATCCATGGACATAAGGATGCTGGAAATCACAAAGGCCTGAATCTGGTATGCTCCTTGACTGTATTATTTCCCTCTCCAGATATTAAAGGTGACAGTTGAACTGGAAGACTTTTCTGGAAACTCATGTGGAAGGTTTCAAAATACCACAGCTATCATTTCGTGCAGAAATACTAAAGGAAAATGGAAATCTTTCAGCACGTAGTACACACGTCTCTACAGGAGCTTTATAATACTAACATTACTAACAACAGATAAATACAGACACAAACCTTGGAGCGCTAAGAAGGGATAACGGATCAGAAGCTGTAGTTAATATGCATGTAGTTAATATGCAGAAATCCTTGAGTGCATCTATCTATAAGAAGTGAAACTGAATCAAATGCTAACTGCTAGTGACATACACAGTGGGTCTGGAAATGAAACATGCTGGTTTTGTGGGACAAAGTGGTCCACTAGATACAGAACTGCAAAGTACAAAAAAGTTACTCAGTCTGAAAAGACAAGTCACTCCCATGAGATCCAAGAGTAGCCAGGGGAGTGCAAGCCAGGTGGAAACAAAGAACTCATATGTAATGTTCCTGCCAAAGCATACAATATCTCTTACCTCTACTGTTCAGCATTTGAGTAGAGATTTTATTGTTTATTACGTCAGGTTTGCTCCTCTAACACTTTTTCTTCCTGAAATAAAAGGTGCTATGCTTTGTGAAAGCTTTGTGGCCAGCGGCCACTGCCCTTTTACAGAGGGACTAGAACTGCAGGTGTCAAGCAGTAAAGCAGGTGTCAAGTAAATTTGCAGACATGCTCACAGCAAATCAAGGCAGCTAGCCACAGCCCAGAGAGACCAAATACAAGATAAGCCATCAAGGAGAAGTAATAAGGAAGAGCATGATCTGATATTAGGCTATAAAAGGATCAGAAAGGTGACAACCCCAGGATATAACATCCAAGAAACAACAAAATTAACAGCTTAGAAGCAGGCACATTGTGCTTTCTTTTAGTGATGGCTGTATCTCAGGTAAAGAGGTAAAGCAACCAGTGTGTAAATGCACAGAGTGAGATGAAGTCAGGGATTAGAACTGCAATGCAGAGACCCACAATTCCTAGTCTTATGTGTACATTACCACTTCTATGACATTTTCAATCTTTGCTGGCCATACGTGACACTCTGTTCATACGTGCTGAATGTTTGATAAAATAGCTGTACAAACAAGTTCTGGTCCAAACTCAACTGCAGGAAAAATATATGGCTCTTTCTATTTGATTCAGTAGGCAATACAGGCACACAAGGCCCTCCAAGCCTAATCTGCAAAATGTTTAAATAAATGTTTAGATAGCATTAATGAGATTTCTTGGGTTATGGTGCATTTTGCCTTTCTGGGAGAGAAATAACATAAAAGGCTAAAATAGCAGAGCAACACCTTACTCTAAAGCTAAACTTCAGTTATTAATCAGGTCAAAGCATTTGACCTAGTTTACTTACATACATTTGAGAACTACTGCATATAAGTAATATTAGCACTGATTAATTCCTAAAGTCAGCGTGCACAGACACCAGAGCAAACAATTCTTTCCAAGTTTGATTTAAACATTTCTCACTAGGTACTCTACATCAGATATAGAGATGATGACAGATGTGAAATCAAGTAGTGGCTAAAATGTTACTGCATTAATTATAAGATAGCTCTTCAAAGGAGCTGCCAGAAGCCCATATTAGTTTATTTAAGAGACTTCACACTGTAGCAAATAGTAAAGGTAAAAACAGAAGAAGAGAAAACTGGTAAATAACTGCAAGTATTATATTCCATCTATCTCACAGTACTATCTAAATGATAGATCATTTAAAAATATATATTTAAAAATCACTATCAATTATTCATAACTTTGTTTTGGCTTAATCTTTCTTTTCAATGTTTGTTTTCTTTACTCAGAGCTTGTCTGTAAAAAAAGCTCATAAACTCCAGGGATTTCTAAATAGAAACAAAGCTGTGTTATCATTCAAATTTCTCAGAGAACTCTTTTTGGCTGTTTACAGTGGACATGTTTCTGAAATACTGATGGTATTCAAAATGCTATACCTCCCTTGAGGGAATACACATGCAAATATCAGGTGAGTTGTCACAGAATTCAGATATTCCACTGTCTAGCTTTGAGCTGATATATGCTACTATGGGAAGTTAGACTATCTCCAGACTTCTAGCTTAGCAAGGATGAAATTTAATTCCTACTCCTGAGGGCACAATATGTCTTAAGCACCCAGGAAGGCTTGTTTTTCAAAGTCCCATATTTTCTGTCATCTTACCATGGCTAATCTTAAATTGCATTAAAGTAACAAGACCTATATTTGAACAGAGTCAACATTTACTAATCTCCTTTCAACTGAAGAGATTTTCTTATGACCCTTCAATAAAATCAGGTAGGTGTGTACAAATGTTTTCATGAACTTACAGGGCAGATATCATCAATAATATTTTTTGGCATTAAATACATAGGCACCATATTTTACACTGTTTTACACAAGAGTGGCTGCCTAGTCAATTTCCTAAGGGCACAAGCAAGTTAACTCCAAGAATCAGTTGTAAATTCAGCTTTCACCTGCTTCTGCAAAGCCTGTTCGGACATCCTTACAAATCTGCAAATGGATTGAAGCGGAAAAGAACGGATACCTTCACTTTTTATAAAAGTAACTGTGGCACAAGTAGCCAGAATTTCTCTAAATGGATGACTCTGTTGCTCCTCTTACATGTTGCTTTCACCTTTTAATACCACCTAAAAATGCATTGCAGTTTCTCAATT
This sequence comes from Excalfactoria chinensis, assembly GCF_039878825.1. Lineage (NCBI taxonomy): Eukaryota > Metazoa > Chordata > Aves > Galliformes > Phasianidae > Excalfactoria > Excalfactoria chinensis. Next base: position 92,789,964 of record NC_092826.1, read on the forward strand.
AAAACATATGATCTACTCCACTACACCATTTTTGCTTTATTATTTTTCTGGAAATTTTCTTTATCAGCTACATTTCCCCAGACTAGGAACATTTATGTTCTGAAGCCTGCAGTTTATTGGGTACCACTAAAAGGAGTAGTAGGAGTGCCTTATTTTTATGCATTTCAAAGCCAACACTCATATAACACTACTTTGAGATATTTCCTAGAAAGCCACAATGGGAATGATTAAACTCCTCTAAGCAGGGAATTGCCTTCTGTTCTGCTTTTGGTACAGCCTCTTGCTGGACTTACCAGCAGCTCCCATAAGACAAACAAGCAATAACTTCAACTCTCCAGCAGTGATATTTATAGAAAATTGACACCATGCTGCTTGATACTTCGGGGACAAGAATAATTTCACACTGCTCTAATGACACACCACAATACAAAAGTATTGTTACATTCTAACCTTTCCACTTAAATTTTACAATCACAAAAAGGAGTGGGCTGTAGCATCCCAGTGACTGTGTTTGTCCAAAAGCAAGGCAACAGTTAACAGTGCTGCCGCACAAGTGGTAATAATAAAGGTAATAACACTATTCTCCTGTCAAGCAGCCTTTCTTTGATTCTCCTGATCCAGTCTGCTTTACTGCTAATTAAAAATGTAGTTACATATCAGTTTACATCATGAAAGTAATTTCTAAAAAGTCATGAACACTTCCTCCCTAAGCAGGAGTGCAGACTTGGAATATCTGTGCAAATGCACAACACATATCACAGAATCATAGAATTACAGAGTGTCTGGGGTTGAAAAGGACCATAATGATCTTCTAGTTTCAACCCCCCTGCTATGTGCAGGGCCACCAGTCACTAGACCAGGCTGCCCAGAGCCACATCCAACCTAGCCTTGAATGCTTCCAGGGATGGGGCGTCCACAACCTCATTGGGCAACCTGTTCCAGTGCATCACCACCCTCTGAGTGAAAAACTTTGTCTAAAAATCTAACCTAAATCTCCCCTGTCTCAGTTTAAAATCATTCCCCCTTGTCCTGTCACTATCCACACTTGTAAACAGTCATTCCCTCTCCTGTTTATATGCTCCCTTCAAGTACTAAAAGGCCTCAATGAGGTCTCCATGGAGTCTTCTTTTCTCCAAGCTAAACAAGCCCAGTTCCCTCAACCTTTCTTCATAGGAGAGGTGCTCCAGCCTACTGGTCATCTTAGTGGCCCTCCTCTGGATCTGCTCCAAGAGCTTTATGTCCTTCCTGTACTCAGGGCCCCAGGCCTGGACGCAGTACTCCAGATGGGGCTTCACAAGAGCTGAGTAGAAGGGGACAATCACCTCCCTCTCCCTGCTGGCCACCCCTTTTTTAATGCAGCCCAGAACACAAATGGCTTTCCATGCTGCAAGCATGCACTGCTGGTTCATGCCCAGTTTATCATCCACCAGGACCCCCAAGTCCTTCTCCACAGGGCTGCTTTCAAAGAGTTCTTCTCCCAGTCTGTATAAATACCTGGGATCTCCCCTCATCAAGGGCAACACCTTGAACTTGGTTTTGTTGAACCTCATTAGGTTCACATGGGCCCACTTCTCCAGCTTGTCCAGGTCCAAACCAAAGTATGCCTGGATCTCCCACTCCTGTCGATTTATCACAAATGTTGAATGTAGTATGCATCAGTGCTTTAATTCAGGACAAATGTATATTTTTGTAATGATAGTTCCCATTGTCCTTCCTTTAGTTCAGGCACACAGACTCTCTTCTTTCCTGGTGGATCAAAACTGAAAGATGCACCATAACTACTACTTGACTAGACTGAAGCTGCTCTAAAGACAAACCCTTTGAAATGAATTCAACGGCTGATTGCTTCTAGAGATCCATTCCTCTAGAGTTGCTCTGTATCATTAATGGATACAGTCACTGCACCAGTCACTTGCCTGGGCTCCAAGATTTGTTCACATCACATCAGTACCAAAAAATCAAGTGATTTTCACAGTCTACCACACTCTTTATAGTAACCAGAAAAGTAAATCCCACCTCATGTAAGGCTTTGGAAAGAAAGGAGAGGAAAGAGTGGAAACAATAAAAGAAATTAGGGTGTTCCTGTCTGCTATCTCCTTGAGTATTTAGATTGGGAACCTAAGAGGATGGAGACAATACACCTCCAAAGACACTGAGGGTCAATAGTTCATTTCTTGGGAAATAAAAACAGTAAACATTTTTCAATTGGCAGCAGCATTCATCAGAATGAGCCACTGATTCTTTTCATTAGCATCAGGCATTCTGCCAGTAGGTGCAAGGATGCATTTCACAACTTGCACTTCTAGTTTATCAGGGTGTTTGGGGCAACATCCTTGTTGATTAGGTAAAGTATGGAGGACTATCAGGGAGAGTTTTTCATTTCATAGTTAACCCTCTATGTATTCAGGTTACCTATAAAAAAAAAAAAAAATTGAGGTTCATCAAATGGATGTACTTTTATAGGCCTTGAAACAATCATCTGAACTTAAAAAACTGTCTTAATGACTTTAACCAACACGCAACAGCTCTGTGGACTTTCTGTTGACTCCAGACCACCAGAAGTTGCTCTTTTCCTCTTTTTACAGGAGCAATACAGTCCTTCATGAGTTGTTTGCACTACTGCAGAATAGTCACAGCGCCTAGAAACAAGAGTTGCTGCATCTTTTCATCTTCAATCTTAACTGTAAACACAAGTAATTGCTAAGACCAACAAACCAAACTGCTTTCAATGCATCTGTAATCCAAATTTTTGTTTGTTTTTCCTGAAATATTTAAACTCCAGACTCCTACTTTCATTGATTTTCAAAACATGTTATTTTATGTGGTTACTCATGGGAAGAAGTACTAAAGTCTGGCTTCCTACATACCTCATTCCTTTCCCTCCATGTCCTAGGCCATCCTTGTATTCTCCATCTCCAAGTCCCACCAATACTCCTTTTCCAATATCTACCACTATGCCACCATATCTGCTTCAATCTCACTAGTTCCTTCTCACATCTCGTATACTGCCAGCATCGGTGTTCCCAATATCCTCAGCACAAGATGCAAATGTTTTTGATCTTATCCACTAAAGCGCTTGAACAATATACATCATTGCCCAACTCACAAACTTACCTGCTTAGCTTGCTGTCTGTGCAAGATACAACATTGTTATTGGAAGTAAAATGCTTCCTTAGTGTTTTGCAGGCTCATCCAAACAGGTAAGGGCAGCACCTGATCAACATTTCCCTTTGTGGAATGCACAATTTACAAATTTTGTCAAATTTACAAATGCACAAACATTTAGAACTTCACATTAAGACCTCTAATCCATAGGGGAATGTGTCTGAAACTAATCCATCATGCTTAAAACTTATCAGATGGCAAAGAATTAACACAGATTTCAGACTAGGCAGCAGGACTGACTACTTCCATGGGAATCAAATCAGGTCAAAACCCTTATTTGATATCAAAGTGAAACAATTAGGTAGAAGTCCATTAAAACCATCTCTTATTACTCTTATGAGGACCTGGGCTTTAAACAGATGGAGGTGCCAAAAATGTGCTAATGGCTTAATACAGACTCCAAAGTGTGAAAGGAAAAAAAAAAAAAAGACCTCTAGGACACAACTCCAGACTGCCTTGGTCTATAATTATTATTAAAAAATATCCTTTTGACTGTACAGGAAAAGGCATACTGCTTCATGGTTTTTTTTAATTATTCATATTCTTGACTTCTAAAATCTCTCATCTCTTACAAATTACTCGAGGACTTGCAAGAGAAAACCCTGAAAACATTATGCGTTCTTTGCACAGGAGGTATTTTCACAACATTTAAATGGCTTTAAAAATGAAGCGCCTTAAAATTTCAAGAAACTGTCAATAGAAAGGACTGTCATATCTCTGTTGAAGAGAAAGTCAGAATTGGGACTACAACTAGCAACTCAGTAGCCAAAGAAATCTTGTAGTATATAAACCCATTCTGAGATTACATTCAGTGGAGCTGTATTAGTTCATTATAACCATTAGCCCATAACACTCTAACGTTTAAAACCAATAAATGTAACAAAAAAAGCAAAGGTGTAAGAGGGACCTACCTATGAGATACATGCCAATCCAGTCCCCTGCATCCACTTCTTCTTTTATATCCCAGTATATCACTAGGTCCTGTGAGTGCCCAATGGAATAGTAGGAGCTGCTGACCATCAGGGTAGATCGGCTGTCTGAAGTGACAAGGTCCGTGTCACTTGTCGACCTAGGAATGGTGACTGACTCATGGGAATTGTTCCTGATGTCCATGTTATGAAACTGGTCAGGGTTATAGCTGTATCTGAGCGGCTCTTTGCACCGGCGCCGATTTTGTGAGTTCCTAGATGGCGATGCCATGGCTGCCAGGCCCAGGAACCTGTTTTGGTAAAGATTCTGTAGAGAAAAAAAGAGAGGAGTATTTGCAGTATGACTCATATTTCAGTTACGTCAAAGTTTATGGAGAGCAGCACATCAGAGGGTAAGAGAGAAGCACTTGGCAATTGACATGTGGCAGAAAAAGGTTTAGCAGGAAAAAGATATTGCTACTTCTACTCTTTAACTCTTGCCATGAAAACAAGTGCAAAAGTAAGCCGTACACCGCCAAGCCCAGCTGCAATTGGCAGTGTGTGAGGAAACCAATAGCATTTGTCTTCCTTGAAGTTAATGCACACATTTAGACACAGACATTGTGACTATCAGTCTGCTAGGCAGTCATTCTCTTTAGCACCAGGAGGTTGGCTTTCTACTTCTGACTCCTGGAGTCAGGTCCTCTTCTCAGTAATTCTAGTTACATTTGCAGAGGAATCTTTTTTAAAGCACAGTCACTACATTTGCCTGTTTGGTTTAGATAAGTTAAGTAAGAACTTTTCCTCCCTTCTTCAGACTGGAGGAGTTCATGCCCTAATCCCTCATACCAAAATAAAGATGCTTTCACTGAAGTGTAAATACAAACTGAGTGTTGCAGTGTCTTTCATTATAGATAATGCTTCTCGTGCTATTCTCTTCTCTCTATTTTATTTATTTATTTATTTAATTAATTTTAATTTTCAGTAGACTGTGAATACAATGTCTGTCCTCTCTGGTAGGGATTTAAGAATATACCTGCCAAATAATGGGAATGAAGGAGGTTGCTGCAGAGCAGTCATTGCGTTAGCAGTCAAAAAAGTATTTAAATTCCAGTCTACCCTCCTCTCTCGAGGCAAGCTGAGTACTCGCACAAAGTGCATCATGGTACATGATGAGATGTCATGCATTTATTATAAATAATACCATACATGCGCGGCTGTATGAGTGAAGTAGAACAAAGATCAGGACAAATAATTATTCCACATGTAATTGCCAGTTTTTCAGCTTTAACATGCAACTCTAACAATATCTGTGTCTGTAAAATGTGCAAGCAGACTGAAAGCACTGGTGACAGTGTACTCATACAAAAAAAAAAAAAAAAAAAAAAAAGTCTTTAAAAAAAAATTAAAGAAAGATCCTCTCTGCTCCTTGTGGAAGCAATATGATCCATCATATATACTGACCATAACAGCAACAACAACAACAAAAAAGAACAACAAAAAAAAAAGAACACAGCTACATTCTCATTTTTATTATACAGTGTACAATGTAAATTATAAAGCAGGAATACTGAATGGCCAAATGGTGATCCAACAGCACATCAGAACAGTCTTTCAGATTTTGCCTTAAAAGTGCGTGTATTATCACATTTTTATACATTGTGCCTGCCTATGATATGCCCAGTATGAACCTGTTTTAAGCTGAGGGTGTCAACATTGCCTTGTTGATCAATCTACTGCTTGTTTATTTCCTATGTTAGAGCTCATCTAGGACAGGAAGCACAAAGTGACCCAAATGGAATTTCAGTTCTATCAGCAGTGTTCAGTTATTTTTGCATTCAACATCTGAAGTAACAGATACAAAGGTCTTTCCTTTGACAATCCTCACTTGGACATACATAATAACATCATAAGATCACTAAGGCTAGAAAAGACCTCTAAGACCATCTCGTCCTATTGTCCACCTATCACCAGTACTTCCTCACTAAACCATACCCCTAAGTACAGTCTGAAGGTCTCTTGAACACCTCCAGGTGTTCAATGACTGAATGACAATGACTGAAACACCTCCCTGGACAGCCCATTCCAATGCCTGATCACTCTTTCAGAGAAGACGTTTCTCACAATGCTTGTCACTAGTTGCACCAGAGAAGAAGCTGACCCCCACCTCACCACAACCTCCTTTCCAGTAGTTGTAGAGAGCAATAAGGTCTCCCCTGAGCATCCTCTCCTCCAAACTAATAAATCCCATCTCCCTCAGTCACTCCTCATAAGGCTTGTGCTTTAGACCCCTCAATGTCTTGCTTGTAGTGAGGGGCCCAAAACCTAACACACTACTCAAGATTCAGACTTACCAGTGTTGAGTACAGGGGGACAATAACCTCCCTGTTCCTCCTGGCAACACTATTTCTGATGCAAGCCAGGATGCCATCGGATTTCTTGGCTACCTGAGAATACCACAGGCATAACACTGGTTGTGACCAAAGCCCAGAACCTGACACTTAGTCTTGTTAAACTTCATCCCACTGGCTTCAGTCCAGTGATCCAGCTTGTCCAGATCCCTTTGAAGGGCCTTCCTACCCTTGAACAGGTGATTACTTCTCCCGAATTTAGCGTCATCTGCCAGCTTACTGAGAGTGAACTCAATCCCCTTGTCCAGGTCATCAATAAAGATATTAAACAGGACAGGCCATAATACTGACTGCTGGACAACACTGTTCTTGAGCAGTCACCAGCTGGATATAACTCCATTCACCATCACAACTAAGATTATGAAAAAATGGGTAATAGAGATTTTTTTAAATTAATATCCAGTCAAAGCACAGAATTAATATAATCACTGTTGGACAACACATAGTTTCCCTACTGCTATCAGCTAAGCTAGGGTAAATTAGAATTTCCTCCAATTAATTCACTAATTAAATTTATTTTTAACATCTGAAAGAGTCCTTTTGTGTTCAGACAGTCCAGCAACAAGTATTTAGACAAAAATATCAATGTGCTAATAAAACTAACTCTGTAAAATCCTACTAAAAATGAGATTTTTTTCAGTATTATCTGTGGACAGAACCTGCCTCTTATTTACAATACTTACTCCATCTGACAAACATCAGATAAAAACAAATTTTAGAGTGCTATTCTTTCACAGAAATGCAACTCCGACCCCTAACCAGCGAAAGAAGAAAGGTGAAGTCAAAGAAAATGACAGACAAGATCTGTAAATAAAACTGATCTCAAAAAATGCATGAATAGAAAACCTGAAATCAGTAAATACTGAGAAAAACTTCAGAAATATTACTTCCATGTACTTCCATGTTTACTTCCCTTTCATACTTACAGCTCTCTGTGCCCCACTGCCGTTTGGCACTGTGCAAGCAAAGCTGTTGCTAGTGCTGCCCTTCCTCCACTGCCCCAGAAAACAGCACCCAGAAAATTCCATCTCCCAGATATCAGAATAATCTTTACAGCAAATCACTGTGAAGGACTCAGAGATGCTACATAGCTTCTACTGGAGAGCTAGAGTGCTTTCTGTGTGAGAAGGTGAGAATGTTATTATTTGGGATTATTATGCCAGAAGGACATATGATGCCTTAGCATAAAGATAGATCCCAACTCAGGGTCTGCAAGGAGCCAGCTCTATTTGCTTTTTAGAAACTTCAGAACTGCCTTTCAGATACACTGACTCACAAATAGTTACTCACTACCACTGCTTTGACAGAGCTACTCTGTCTCTGCAGGTCAGGATTGTGGTATGATAGTCTTTTACTGTCCATACAAAAGATACTGATATGACTGAAACACAGGTGGTCACTGGAGTACTAGAAAAAGAGGAAATAAGGAAATAAGGAGGTGCTATTAGTCAGCTGACAAAGGGTTCTAACTAAGGGATGTGAAGACATGCAGATGTCTGCAAGCAACCCTTAAACCAGGATTCCAAGGGCAACTTTGTATGGTGGGAAGCCTAGGATACAGCACATTCACCTGTCAGAAAGTTTAATAAGACTGTTGCTAAGTTTGACATCATGAGCAAATTGGTCATGCGCTTCCCTGTTTCCTTGTTTGTCCTCTGGAGATGAAGGTTCTCCTGATATATTTTGCAAATTACAAGTAAAAGCTTATGTGTTCTGTAAGACAGACACAGAAGTAAAAAAAAATTAGAGCAGGCTGGTGAAAGAAAAAAATGATGGCAGCAAAACTCTTAAAGTAAGTTCACTTGTATCAAGGTGGATATTGCACTAACAGAAATATAAGATAGGATCAATCTCTATTAAAGATTCAATTGGGTGGTCAATTTTAAAAATGATTTTAAAGCTCAAGCTGTAGCCCAGGTGTGAACATACAGAGTAATACCTCAATACCAAGCCAAGAAGTCAAGCAGAAAAGTAGTACTGCCTATAAGGAGGTGCAGATCTTTAACTTCAAGCTGAGCCTACCAAAAGGGCTTTCTCCACAGTCTTTTACAGGCAACTCCTGCATGATGGGAAACTCAGCTCTGTTGGGTGGAAGAGTAAAAAATTGAGAATGAATCCCTCCTTATGAAGAACCACTGGCATTTCCCATCACCACAGGCACAGTGCAGTCAATCCTGAGATTGGAGACTACTACAAAACAAAAGGATTTGGACAGCCCAGAGAACTTTTCAGGATCAGACCCTTTACTTGAGAGGCACAGGAATTACTTTTCAGAGATCCAAAGGCATTATTTAATAACATGACAGTGTTACAGGCTCCCACAAGTCTAACAAGAACCATTTCTCTGCATGGTATTACAGAGTGTACAGATGAAACTGCTGCTCTTGGGATGACTAAAATGAAGGAGGTTGCAAATATTTGAAGAGATTCATGCTCCAATAACATCAAAGAACATTTGTCTTAATATTGCACATCTTTGGCATGCTATATATATTTATGGCTATAATAAACACTAATTGGAAATCAAAGCCATTATATATCTGTAATGGGTCAAATGGACACTAATAGGTTGTTCATTTTTCCATTTCCTGACATTTGTGCATTTCCAGTCTAGCTTTACTGCTATGTTAATGCATCCTCTTCCATTTAACTCTGCTTCAGTGATGTGCAAATCATTGTGAAAATCTGAATCAAAATGAAAGAACTGGCCCTGAGGTCAGACCGGCAAGGTTTGATGCTGGTGTGTGGGATTGATTCTTCATGCAGGCGTATTAGTCACTCTGGCAAGATCTGGCAGTACAGAGCCAGAGGTACTCTTAGCATCCACAGAGTTCGTCCAGTAACTACACCCAACAATTAAGAGCAGTCCACATTTCCTGAGAGCACTTAAGCAATCTCCTGGGCACAAGCAGATGGACATGGAACTACAGGGCAATATAACCAAAGGCAGAAAACTGGAGTTCAGAAAAAGAAAAAAAAAAAAAATAATAATGCTTTTTCTCTTCTCTTTCTGGAAGAAGTACAAAAGGAGTGCTGCCCAGTGAACTCAGGAAAGCGTGCTGAAAGGCACACACATTGCATTTCCAATTAAATGATTCTAAGAATTAAGATTTGCCCCGTATAACCAAACAAGCTTCTGTGTAAAAATAGCATTTCACTGTTTTTTTGATGAAATCATTCCAAGCCTCTACAATGTAATCTGTCTCACTGGAAGCAATTAACAATAGCATTCCACAAGTGGACATGGTGATAACCCAGACAAAGTTCACAACAAAAAGCAGTGGGAAGTTTCTGCAACAGAATGCAGCAAAGAAGAAAATTAATTTATTCATTTCTCTCAAATTGTTAGCATGAAAACAGTATCGTTTTAGCAAACTGGCACAGCAAGGAATGAGAAACAGCCATTAGACTTATGCATTAGAAAAAAATGATCCAAAATTATTGCCAACATTAGTAAGAGACATTTTCAGGTATGTAACAACAGTTAGACGTGCAGCATGACACTCAAAGAGATAACTGCAAGGAAATAATAAAAGGGTCAATATAGTAACATTTTAAACCATGGTAACACTGCACAGCATCACTGTTCCTTTCACAGTACAAGATGAAAGAGAGAACATCAGAATCTGCTTACATGCTATTATCAAATACTCTGAATTGCACAGTGCTAGCTTTTGCTGGTGCTTTATGGCACATAGAACAGGAAATCAGTATTTTGGCTTGGTTTTAAATACCAGCAGAAGGCAGGGAAGTGCCACTACACTGCTAAGGGATAACACAAATGAAGCGCAGGGACTGTCTCTCTCCAGGGGAAAGATGAAGCACTCACCTGGTAGGGGAACACAGTCCCTTCCTAACAGACATCCCCGTGTCCACCAACTCCAGCTTCACCTCCACAGCTCTAGTGACTGCAATGCCAAAGACTAAACATCGTCACTTCTCATCTTTTCAAACACAACATTTGTATACAACAATCATTTCAAGTAAAAAAAAAAACACGTGATCATCATTCAGTACCAGGTAGTTTGTTTAATTTGCTATTTGAAGTGAAGAAGCACAACCTCAGCAGAGAGCTGTCCAAAAGAGTCTGTGTGTCTCACAAGAGATGATTTTTTGAAGTCCAATCACTCTTCCCACCAGATCCAGCCGGATTTCACTGGTCTCCCAGGAACTCTGTTTACTCTAAAGGAGCTCAAGAGGGAAGAGGTAAGAACAAGGAGATGGCTCTCCTCTGAAGGATGAAATTGCTTCTCTTCTATGAAATGAGCAACTGGTATTCATACTGAGAGCGCCAAGAAGCCCTAACCACCCTGCTTCAGGTTCCACACACAGTAACAAGCATTTACCTGAGGGACTTTAATAACCGGTAGCTTCATTTCTTCCAGTACATCCTCCATGCAAAACACTGCTGTCTTTAACAGCACTCACAGTGGCCCAGATTCACCCAATTCCAAATGAACACCTCAGTCACTAATTGAGGGATGCAAGCTCCTAAGACTTTCTGCATAGGCAGAAACCAGAGACAGGGCTCCTCCCAGAAAAAACTGAGACCAAACAAGGCTTTCTCTAGGATTATCCAGCTCCACCTCTCTTCACCTGTTCAGAGAGCCTGTGACTGGTGGGATCCAGGTTAAGTCAGATGGAACGGAGCGAGATCTATGTATAATCATTTTGAACTCCATAATTTTATAATGAAAGACATAAATGGCCAAGCATTCCTAAGAGGGTCAGAAAATGTGTCTTCTAAGTACATTTAGGCAGTCGAAATAGAAATCATTAGGCAGATTAAAAGCACCTACAAAAAATACGAGGGAAGGGCTACAGAGTAAATACAAGCTGTGGAGGGATATCCAGTAACATACATTTCCCAGAACTGTCAGCTACAATCAACTCTCTGCTTAGAAGTGGCCCCACATTTCCCAACTCCACAGAGAGAGCCCAAAGACTCTTCCAAAAACTTTTTGCTGAAAAAAAGTCCTAACTTCTTACAGCGTGTAACATGTCAACATCCTCTGACATCAGGGCTATAGTATATCTTCTACCCTAAGTGTTTACTAAAAAAAAAAAAAAAAGCTTGTGCTATTTTTTGTACTGCATACTGCTACCAGATAGAAGAAGAAAACAAACAAACAAACAACAAGAGAACTAAGTCAAATGCATTATATCAACAGATTGTTTGTAAAACTCACATCAAAAAAAGGTAACAATAAGAAACTAAGCCCAGATATTTTAAGTCTGTAATATTGATTAGCCCCATTTCAGACACAAGCATGAATCTCTGCACACCAAAGGTTTGTGTAGGTACATACTGAAGAAGGATTTATCATACAAAGCTTGCACCTACCATACTGTCTTCACCACCGTCACTTGCTTCTTTATGCCCACTTTGCACAACACAAAGGGATGGATCCATTCATGCGTCTCAAGGTATCCATCGCTGCCATTAGATGCAAAATCCCTACATACATCTTGAGCCCAATTCACTACAAAATGGCTAAAGACCTTCCCTCTTCTCTCCCTTGACTCTAGGCTGCCAGCAAGGTTCCTGCCTTGTCCATAGATGACTACATGTCTTTTCTGTAATCTTCTCTCTCTTCTCTAGTAATTCTCAGAGCATCTCTCCTCTTCTTCACTCCGTAACATTATCATCTTTTTCTCACTTCTAGACAGGGTGGGACAGTGATTAAGGCACTAGGTGCTGAACAGGAATAAGACAGACACTGATTTCCATATAGGGATGATGAATACAAAATAAAGGAGGGCTGGCAAGCAACTCTCTTCATTCATGGTTCCTTCCTGCTGACCACAGCTGCAGACTCCCTGCACCACAGCAAAGAGAGCATTTTAAATCTCAGTTCATTCATTGCCTGTACACTCTGTCATGATTCTAACCCCCATCTTCATTTCTTTTTAAGAGGAAAGAGTTTTGAAATGTCAGCATCTTAATCCCCTGAGGCAGAGAGGCAGGGCAGAGGCAGGTAGGTCTGAGAAGACTGCTGGGTTCTAACACCTCCATCAACCACTTCTTTGATCCACAGACAATAACAAACCAGACAGCAGCTTACTGGGCATGCCCTCAGCTCCATCTTCCATCTTTCAGTGAAGCCTGGAATATTTCCTGACATTTGGAAATCAATTGGCCACACAGATCCTGCATTATGAAATCTCCAGATGGATGCAGAAATACCTTCACTGAGTGTGCTTGATGTTGCTTCCAATCAAATTAAACTCACAACTTGCTGTATCACAAAATTTTGTGCATGGGCATATATCTGTTCACATTTTTGTGGCAGGGTCTAATTTCATTTTTTTTTTTACCCTAATTCAAATGGGTTGTGGTCCTTTGTTCTTAAGATCTCAGGAAAGCTTTCAGATAAGAAGAACGTTGGTGACAGAGACCAAAAGAAGTCATATTCTACTCACTGACAGACACATGCACATGAATGTTCCTGAAAAAGGTTCAAGCCATATCTTCATTTCACTTTAATGAGGACCTTTAGCTTGAGCTAACAGCATTTTTGATGCCATTGGTTCCTAGATAATTACAGTTTGTAAGGCTGCACTTTTAAAAATAAGTGAACAAAAATTTTTGAATTTACTTTTCTAGTAACAACCTCTCTGTCAATGAAGTGCTCTAAATCCATTGAGGATTAGCTTCCAGTGCAATGCAATGAAAGGCTAGATTTTAAATAGCATTCATAAGAACCTGTGGAATTAGGCAAATTGGAAAACTATTCAGCTATGCAGGTCATAAACTTAAGTTCTGAATGAAAGATCAACAATCACACAGCCCGTCATAGCAGTCACACTAACAATCACATCTCACTGAAATTCTTGCTGTAGGACCCAATTCCATTCTGATTAGGACCATGAAAATTGTCTAGTGTCCAATTCTTTGCACAAATCAACTGAGAGCTGTTTGGTCTCTGGCTGGTCTTTTAAAATTAATAGCACTGTCCTACAATATGCTATTCAACATAAAAGTTGACACTTAACCTGGACTTGTAAAATTGGAATGTCAGAGAGGTTAAAATTTGGCTTTTGAACAGGTAAGCAGTTCTCAAAGACTGCAAAAATTCATTTTTGTTGAAGAGCTGTGAACAGAAAAGACACTAATTTGGGAAGTTTATCACTTGTAATACATTAGATAATAGACCACATACTGAAGTTTCCAGTAGTTGTTCTCTCAATATTAGTGAAAAGTAGTTGACTACTTTGCTTTTCTAACCTCTAACTAGAAGCTGATCATTTGTATTGAAGACATTCGGATTTCATTGAGAGAGCATTCACGGAAACCAAAACAAACCAACAGTAGAATTAATGAAACTATTTTCCTGGAGTGCTATAATCTCATCACCACCAAATCTCTACCAAAATCCCATAATTTTTCTGTCCATTTCTCTGCAAAAAAAGCCACAACGCCTCAGGCAAGATCCAGATAACCCCATCAGCTGGAACCAGTGGCAGGAGGGCTCTGCCTTCCCTCCCCTGCCCAACATGGCTCTATTGCATATCCCCAGCCACCAAGATTCTGAAGAAACTCAACTATTGCACAGACAGCTACTCTGTTCTCTTCTGCTTAGAAATTAGCCAACTGCTTCAAAAGTAATTAGTTATGGGAGTGACAGACAGACAGAAAGTGCAATCATAGGAATCTTATCAGCCTGGGAAACCAGGCCATACAAATTGTAGTCTCCTCACCAGTTTAACTGATAACTCAAATAAGGGAATTTACACATGTCTGCACATCTGCAGAATCAGGTGTTGGGGTTGGTTACAAGCAGTTACAAAAATACAACAGAAGCCAAATCAAAGTGACTTTGTAGGAGCAGGATTTGACTTAAACTCTAACATAGCACTACATCCTTTCCACACGAAGTCCAATAAACTTTAATTACAAATGAAATGAAGTACATACGTATGATAAACTTCCAGCTTCATAGTAAATCTGTTGTGATTTTTTTTTTTAATATAGTGATAAAGGGGGCATCAAGCATTCAATCTTTCTTCAAGAAGTAAAGAAATACACAGAACTGAAAACTTAGTGTCATGAAGGATGAACTCACTGAAATTACAAGGTCAAAAAAAATCTCACTGACATTTTTGGTTTTTAAAATCCCACTTTGATTATAGAACATACTCAATGGTATTTGACAAAGCTTTCTCTATGTATTGTAGAATAATGCAACTAGCACTGTAAATCATTTAAAATTAAACAAATTAAACATTCATTGATTTTAATTAGTTCTGTCTCATAGAATCTCACAAACTAATGGAGATTTTCAGACAGTTTTTCTGTTGGCTTTGAAGAGACAGACCACATCTTGAGAAAAAAATTTAAATTCACAATCAAAATATTTGCACTCATCAAAGAAACAACACTGGGGTATGTCACACAAGGCAAAGCTGCAAAATACTACGGATGCAACATAGGTGTCCACTTTGGAAATTCTGAATGTATACCAACAACATATTTACCTTTTACAAAACCAAAAACAACCCACAATTATAAAGCCTTTTATTTCAAATTTTTAGAAGGCCCACATGCTTCCAGGATGCAACACAACATTTTAAGGCAGCATCACAATGTCAGAGGCACAGTGCATAGCTTGCCCCTGATGTTGTCAGGGTACCGTTCTGCAGTACAGACAACAGCTCATATACATAGGCATGGATCCCCACCAGTCATTTCAGTTGTTCTGCACAGAAACATTCCTTGGATGTTTCAGACTTTGAATCAGATCCTGACCCGGTAAGCCATTCAGGACACTTTTCTATTCCTCAGTACATGAGGTCAGAAAGCCCTGCATCTTCACAGCCCTCCAGCTGAGCGGTATAATGGAAAGAACGACAAACTTATCACCAAATTTCACTGCAAGTACTCCCCTTCTAATCAACCAAATGCTAGCTATGTTTGATTGCGTTATTTTTCAAATCATGTCTTGCTGTCTGCTGGTGCCCCCCACATCCCCCTGCAAAGCTGGCAGATAATAAATAAGAGAGAATCCTTCCTTCAATTAAACTGATACTGAAAATAGGGCTTGATGTAAACAGGAAGAGGGAATTGTGCCAGAAATTAAACTATTTCTTAATTTTTCCATTAAGACATACCTCTCATCCTAGCCAATATCTTATGCTATTCTAATTAAAGACTCTAGGAGAGCAAGGGCTCAAGTTACCCACCCACCCTGAGGCTCTGTCCAGCTGCTGCCTCTACCTGCACCCTACCTCCCAGCAGAGGGCCTGGGAGAAAGCCTAGAGCTTTCCTTCACATGTGCAGGTTGCTAAATTTGCTAAATCTTTTACTAAATCTTTGGATTTTGGTGGATCTGCTAGTTCTTCTTCCCATCAGACAAAGTTATGGAAGAGATGCAGAATTTGAAACATGAACCCTATTGGTTATCATTAGCAAAAAGTATATGCATTTTTACAGCATTAAATAAAGCATTTGCAAAATTCCTTTCTTTTGATATATGGGAAGGCTTATGGCATGAAAATAGCTTTCAGGTATGACTTCCCCTACATCCACTTTTTTATAATAAAGAAAGATTCATATAACTGGCTTTTTAGGGTTTTTGTTTTGTTTTGGTTTGGTTTTTTTGCTTAAAAGCTACACTGCAGAAGAACATTTTGAAGAGTTTCTCCATGTTGAGAACCACAGGGAGCAATTGTACACCAACAATGTTTCACTTCAGAATACTAATATATCTTTTTACCTCAGCTAATTTATCTAATTAAAAGCATAATATCCTCATGTTTTTGGGGTTTTTTTTGTTTGTTAATTTGTTTTTTAATTTTAATAAACCATTGCTTTGCATTTTAATAAAAACAAAACACTACAAAAAGGGACCAAATAGACCAAATATAATGCAAAGTGTATACAAAAGCTTATTTTTCTAAGAAATGTATCAATGTAAAATTAATTCCCTAAAATGAATTAAGTTCAAATGAAAACATTAACACGTGGTTCCTTGTCTTATTTAGAGAAAACCTTTTCTAAAAACAACAAACGTGTTGCATGAGCCAGCCACCACCTATGAGAGCACCAGCCTCTTTCCAAGACCTTATTTGGCTTGTGCCACAGTAATTTTTCTGTTGCATTTTCACCTTTTTACTTCAGTCTTCCACAGCCCATGTTGAGATTTGGGTGCTTACATTAGGTGACTAACTTTTCTGTACCACTTACATGGTTAGGGAAGAGAGAAGAGTGCTCTGAAATTCCAAGAGGAGCGTGACTGTGCTCTGCTGACTGCATACATTGGGAACAGGCATTTGAACATAGACTTGTGATAGTGCTCAGTTTCCACTTGAGGTTCGGAACAGTCCTGCACCAGGCAAGTATTCAAACTGCTAACAAATACTGGCATTTAGCTCAAATATCTATACGCAGCACAATCAAGGACTCATCCATAAGGTCAAGTATATCCATGCAGGTACATACTGTTCAATGCTATAGACCACACTGAGCATTTGTTTTAGTTTTCCTGAATTAGTCCATGCTCAGATATAGGGAACACAATTTTCTTCCCAATAATGACAAGAAAGAAGAAAAAAGAACAGCTGCAAGTTTGATTCGATGTGTTTTCCATGCAGGGAGAAAAAACAGAGGAGGGAAGGCAAGGAACTGGGGACCAACTCTTTCATTTTTGTTTTTAAGCATTTTTTTCCCCTCTAGATATAGGAGAGATTGGTAGAAACTGAGACAAAGCTGCAGATTCAGTTAAACTTCCATAAAAAGTTCTGTGATGTGTCAAATATACAGCCAGACCTTTGTGACGTGAGCCTGTGGGCTGCATCAATCAGACAAGGCTCAGCATAGCTGTGCTCAGACAGGGCACAAGAGAGAGAAAACACAACAGCCAGATGAAAGCACTGTAGCAAGTAGTCAAATTGTTTTCTTCCTGTTGTGACTTAGTGCAATATCTTCAGCTACCTAATTCCATCAGGATTATTGGTAGGAGGTGTCTAATAAAACCTCCAGGATTTCCTTTGTGCTGTATGTAAGGGCACACATTTGTCACAATATGTAAGTAGCAGTGAGCACTGCACTTCTTAAAAACTTAGGAAAGTTCATCACCGCAGATAAGCTTGCAAACACTACAACACAGATCCTTCTGGTGCCCAAGCGAGAAAAAACATTTTGCTCTTATAATTTTCAAAGGTAAAATGCAATCTGTTTTATTAACAGAACTATTTTTTAATCCTTTCTGCTATTAAAGGTGTCCTTCAGTTGTATCTTTGTGGACATTTACTGGAGATGACTTACTGCAATGTCCACCTCTTGAGAGTAGATAAACCTTCAGAGAGTAGAATGTGGTGGATAATCCACATTAGCTCCCTAAGCAATGTGACCTGTGACCTTAGATATTAACAAACACCAGGGAGCCTGCCATGCTGACACTGAGAAAAAAACAACACAGAGCGGGATGAAAGCCCCATGGCCAAAACTCTGATCACCCTGCAGGGCTGGGGACTTGATGATACTGTTAGGACTGATGAACTATCCTGTTGTTGCCCTGAGCAGTTTTCCACCCTTCTGTCAAAAAATATCCTATATTCTCTGAGCAAACTTTCCAAAACAAAGGTATGTTTGTCTAGAATCACTCAAGCTACACCTGAAACTAAGAAAATAGTATAAAAAATGGCTTAAGAGAGGAAAAATGGGAGGGAAGACATAATTGCAAAACAACGCTGACTTCTGGGATCATTCAACAACCTGAGCTTCTCTTCCACATCCATTGGAATGCCAACTGAATAAGATTTGCCCACCCAGTTATACAAAGTACTTCCCTGGGAAACTTAGAATTCTCCATAGAGTTGTTCCACGTTGCAGTCAGACATGTTATTCATGTTGTTGGTTAATCTCACATGCATTTATCACCAGAAATTCAAAAGAATCTCTAATCTGTTGCTTTAATAAACCGCATTGTTGCCATGAGACTTCTCGTTGGGCCCAGCCAAATTTCTTAGGAGTCATTATGAGAGCTCACCTTGAATACTGCTAGATGAATTAGGCAGTGTGCTGTTGGTGAACCTATAATTGTGGCAGTCAATATATTGAATATGACTGGACTTTCAGTGTCACATTGGGCATCACTTAGAATTGAAGCACAGCCATCCCCAACCCTATATCTGAGGACAAGATGGAATGCAAAGGGGGTTTATCTTCTGCCAAACCTCTTCGCCCTTTTCAAGCAACACTCTTTACTTAGGAAAGAACACACTATCCTACAACAAACAAAATCTTCTCTTTCAGGGGGATATTTTATTTAAATTTTGGACAGCAGCCAAATTGAAATCCTGTTTTCTTTTCTTTTGTTTTTTCTTGTTGGAGTCATGGAACAAAACTGCTAAACCCTCTTGATATGTACTTACATCATGCAGTAATTTAGGAATTCATATTATTGGCACATGAAGTGTCAGCTGGTGAATAGTTTTCAGAAGCTACAACATCCAAGTATTCCTTTTCACCAAAAGTAGTGTTCTTTCCATGACACTCCAACACACCTTGAGATGTATAGCACATACTTCTGGGAAAACTTAGATGTACATGTGTGCAATATGACCAAGTTTACAGCTTGACAGAGAGGTGAAAGGAGGAGTGCTGTTGAACACTCTCACAAAAATTCACGGTTGTTGTCAAGGTCTTTTACAACCTGGGTAATTCTATAATTCTATGTCTCTATGTGGCCGCAAGTATTTCCCCAGCAATAACAGTACTGCTTAAGTTGTACAGAGGCAAAAAAGCCAGTGCCAGGAACTCTCACTTAGCTACTACACAATGCAAAATTCAACATAAAAAGGATACATCCTCGTGAAAACGGAAGAATGTAAGGTCCTATTACATACATGGCTGTTCACAGAATGCCTATTCTTCATAGAATTAAGGTTATTTGGTGGATTAGTAACAAAGAAAAATGCAAAAGCAAACATACAAACAAAAATCCCAATAATAACAACATTTCAGTGACAGATATAACACTTGATAGGCTTTAATGCACATTCTGCCTCTCCTTGATAATGCATGGCAATTTAGAAAACTAAGCTGTGCAGGAAGATGCATACAGCAGCAGTGGTTTTTTTATGCATGCAGATCATCTCATAGGTCCCATAGAAGTGGCCAGTGACAGTCAGACATTCCTGCAGCTCACACATTAGTGTCTGCTGTGATGGTCGATTTGTGTCTTGATGACTCCAAATTAATTCATGGTTAAAAGCTGTAGCTTTCAGGAAATGCCTTGTGAAGGTGACTGGTTGATGCATTCTGTGCTTTGCCTGTGCATAAACACGTGCAACGAAAACGTTACAGCTGCCTGCTGCTCCCAGGATCTCCTTGCTAGGATCTTAAGACAATTACCATGTCTTGAGTGAATTATTGGGCACGCCACGTAAAACACAAAACTAAAACAACACTGATATCAGATGGTTACTTAAGTTCAGAAACAAAACAGAAACAAAACAGAAACAAAAGATTACTTCAAATGAAGTTTGGTTCGACATGTTATTGAAAAGATGCTCAAATTAGCTGAACTGCTTCATTTTATCTTAAACATGGGCGAGGGGCAGCTGCAGTGAGCTCTGAGCCTTGGCACATTCCATTATGAATGACAGTGAATTTATAATGGAATGGTATGGATGGGTTTTATAATCAGAAAAACACACTGACCTTAACACTACACAGGTGGAGCAGCATAATGACCCGCCAATTGTAAGCGCATCAATTCCTGGGGAAAAGTTCAATGAGGTTAACTCAGCATGTATCCCATAACCAACATAAGTGACATTTAAAAACATTGTTTTTCTACCCAAACTGTCTTTTATTAATCAACTTGATTCACTGTTTGGCAGTGAGTATATCTTCACCACAGCAACAGCATACGATATTCTTCAGTACACCAGGATGTCATCATGCACTTCAACACCAAAATACACACCATTAAAAAATAAGAACAGGATTTTCTACAGTGAATTTTGCAGACTGTACAGGATTAGTTACCATATTCATTTAACTCAAGAACATCCAAAAGAGAGCAAGAAGCAGCAGCCTGGGTATAACAAAAGACACCATTAGTGGATTTTCAGCTTCATCATAAAATTCGCACATTGAGGAAGCTTAGATAGGTGGCAGTCAACTTGCGTTCCTGTTTCCCATCAATTCATTTATATTCTCGTATATCTGCAAAGGAAGTTAATTTCTATGTGACATACTTGAGCAGATGCAGGATCCAATATAATTTTAGTAGTTCAAGATCAGACCACAAAATAGCAAGTGAACCTCTACTTCTCTAATTAACCTCAACTAGCACTTTAAAACCTTACACAGTACAAAACTGTACAGTGAAAAGTGACAGAACAAGGAAACTCCAGTCTGAATCAGGGAAGCTGATAGCAAGGAAAGAAAGCTCTTGAAACATGCAATAATAAATAATCTCAATATAAAAAAATGTGAAAGTAGTCCACAATTCATCTCCAGGAGCATTTACAGTCCCTATTTTCAGTTAGTTCTCTCGGGTTATCTTCTGTGACTGAGTACTCTGACATTCTACAGTTTAGTAGCTACACTAGCAGAGAAAGATCCTCACTAAGAAGATGCTCAAATACTCCATGTTTCAGAGAACCAAGGAACCACATAGGCTGGAAAAGACCTTCAGATCACTAGGTCCAACCATCAACTTGACCTTCCAAGTCCCATAACTAACCATGTCCCTTAGCTCCATGTCCAAGTCTCCTAAATGCCTGCAGGGATGGGAACTCCACCACTGCCCTGGGCAGCCAGTCCACCATACCTATGAAGAAATTCTTCCCAGTGTCCATTTAGATCTCCCCTGATACAAGTGGAGCATTGCCTTATCACTTATCACATGAGAAAAGAGGCTAGCACACTATCACCCCACTCTAAAATTCATTCTCATCAGCAGTTTCCACTGTGTACTCAACAACAGATCTGTCAAGACAGATGTTGTCTTATAACAACACGATCAAAACCACTAAGACTGTTAATTGAACAAAAGTACAGTGAAAAGAGAAAGGAAAGGTAGGATGCCTAGGTATACTATTCAAAAACATTCTGTTCAAAAAAGGTTTATAAAATAAAACATTGCCAATTAGATTTTCAGAATACATAAGGGATGTGAAATAAAACAAAGTAAAAGTGCATGTTGTGTTTTCATCTCCCTTTACTCTTCAAAAGACACTAAATCTCATGGACATAATCAATTTTATTTCCATACTTACAAACTACCTACAATTTGGTCACTTGTGCTTAGATAAAGTGTATTTACATTGGAAATACAAAGGCCCCTCTGAAAGTAATGCCTTCTATTTTATTATGTTACTCCCTTATGTCAGAGGCAGATGTTGGTGGTATGGCAGTAGGGGATTGAGCCTTCCCACCAATACTCTATTACATCTTGTTGCTGTGTGACAGATGGCAGCAGAGGGGCAGTCTGACAAAATAGCATCTGACATGGAAGTGTGTGCAAAACAAAGGCATATCACTGAATTTCTCAATGCAGAAAAAATTACACCCACTGATTTTCATGGACATTTGCTGTTATGGAGACCAAAGAGAGGGAAGTAATGGGCAGTGCATTTCAGCAGTGGTGACATCAACAGCAGATCACCTCCTCTGTTGCAGATTTTTACGAGATCAGTATGCAGGCTCTTGCTCACCATTAGCAAAAATACAGAGCTAATGGTGGTGACAATGTTGAAAAAAAAAGGTGTCTCAGCCAGGATAAAGATGCTGGAGGACTGGATACTGAAGAACAGAAGAGCTGCGCTTGTGTGTGTGGCAGAACCACTTGCAGCCTGAGCAACCATTCATTTCCTGGCTGAGAACAATGCAGATCTCCAACAAAGCCACTCCTGTGTCCTGAGGTTAAGTAGTTTCTTCTGAGCTCTCTAAACGAGATGAGAGTAAAGTGGTAAGTACAGAGGAGAGTGCCCTAGGCAGCAGCTTCTCTAACCTATTTCTTCTGGGAACCCTGGGGAGTTCAAGTTCATTCAGTCAGTATTTACTCCCTCTCTCATCATTTCTGTTTTTATCTCCCCCCACCCCTTCTAACACCTTCTCCTTCATCACCCATCATTTAACATTAAGGTTTCTTGTTTGCTCTCCTGCTCATACAAACCCAGCTGTGCCTCAGCACCACTCTCTCCCTCCTTGGTTTATCTCCTTTTAGAGTATCTCCGTTTTTTTCTCCTTCACTTCTAATTTCCTACTGCCTTTCTGTCCCTTTCTGCACAGAAGCTGTTTCCAGCCCCTGCAGCTGATGTTTGACTCTCACCATCTTCTGGATGCTCTGCTCATCAATCAACCTTATTAGCATCTTCTTTAATACAAACCAAGCCCTGCCTGAAGTGGTCCTTAAGCTTACATAATGCAGCTACTTGGCATCTTCCTTAAAATGCCTACTCAAAACCATATATTTTTTTTAAGAAATAAAACTATAAACCCCTGATTATGGCAACCAAATAAAATCAGTATTTATTTTATACTTACACACAACTACCCATAGAAAATTATATTTTCACAGTACTTGTCCCTCTTATCCTCTGCTTTTATTTTCAGTATATTTCTGTATTGGTTCCACTTAGCCTCTGAACTGCTTAGTGCCTTGGGGCAGCCAGTACAGTAATTAGCACAGGCAATCTGCAAGCACAGTGTGCTGTACTGGTTAATAACAATGCAGTCTGTGCAGGAAAACTCATCCAAGGCCAAAAAATTATTTCAGCAGTGGTCAACACTTTGTTGCTAGAGTCAGGGAGTGCTTGTGCTCAGCTCCCTGTGGGCTTGATGCCTCTTGCACTGGGCTGATCTGGCACTGCAGACAGAAACTCAAGCACACACCACAGCCATGTTACCAACAATATTAATAAGTGTGTTAACAACAACAAAGAAGATATGTTTTCCCCCACTACCCCCCGCCCCATACAGATACAGATATGCTCTTCCGTTTCTCTCCTACTTCATTTACCCCAGACCCCAGCATCAGTTCCAATATGTCATTAATTAACAGTTGTCTGCTGCATGCTTTAAGCATAGTCTATCCCTTGAAGTGATCAGAATGACAGTTAAGAGATCAGAGTGAGTTTTTTAAACTTCCACAGATAGCTGGATATTTGAAAGGTTTTTCTATGAAGATCAAACTAAAACAAAGGAAGCTATACTTGTGCTGGAAGTGTTTGTTCCTTCTGTCTCAAGGAGTAAAAGCACGTTAAAAAAACAAACAGTTGTATTTTTCAGTTTTGCTAGCTATGCTTACTATCTGAAGCCACTATTTTCACTTCTCTAGCTACAGCAGGAAATACATGAAATCCCTTAGAATAAATGTTCAGTCCTGTGACTGCAAGTCAAAACTTAACAAATTATCATGTGTAAATTAGCTAATTCTCTCACAAACAGGTACAAAAATCAGCCATTTTCAGCTGCCAAGAATAAATAAATAAATAAAGGAACATCATTAGAATAAAGAATTAACATGCTAATTGAGGATTTAAATTGCATGAAGATAAACTTCAGTTGCCTGAAATCTGGCTCAAAATTAGTTACATCTGTTGCAGAAAGCACCCTAGCTTTCTCAAGCAAATTAAGACAAAAGTTCTGTACATATTAATGTAAAATAAAACCTCCAATTGATCTGTATCACAAAAAGTAATGAGGTAACGATAACCTCATGGCATATTCAGGCGAGATCTGCTACTCTGTTAATGTACAACACTGCTCTCAATTTGCAACTCCGTGCCTTGGAAAGCATCAGATAGCTGTAACAACTAATAGCTGACGTTACTCAACATGCTGATACATTAAGATGTGGTTTAGAAGCAGGTTCTGAATCAAGACTGTCCACGTAGCAAGGAGACACATGTGGAACAAAGAACATGATTTCTACCCCAACACAGTGAAATCTCGGAGACAGCCACCCACCAAGTGCCTAAGAGGAAGAAAGACTGAAGAGGAGACAGTATGTAGACCATGGACAAATTGAGCCCAACTGTTTGTCCAATTTTGTACAGATACTGTGAAAAGCAGGAGTTTTAAAAAGCAGCAACAAAGCCTGGATGATGCAGTGTTTAATTTCTTTTGCCAAGCAGGTAGGACTGCAAGGAGAAGGCTGTGAAGATTTAGTGAAGATGGGGCACACACTGCAGGTATGTTGGCAGTGAAGTCTGATCAACAGTCATTCTGAGCTCCTGTTGCAGAAGGGAATATGGTAAAAACAGTGTCTACCAATCACAAATTCCACTGATGGTGTACACTTGCTGTGTGATATATTCTGCAGAAATGGGAGCCAGCAAAGCAAAAACAGGAGGGAGACAGAGCAAGAGAATAAACCACTGACAAAATGTGCTCTGTAGCTAGAGGATCCTTCCAGTGATGTTGTGAATAGGTACAAAGTGAGGCTCATCTAGTCTAACAAAGGCCATTGTAACAACCAAAGCTCCAAGGAATGAAACACTGAGCCAGGAATGAGCTCCAGAAAGCTTCCTCTCCTACAGAAACAATTGCAACCAGTCTAGTTCCAGCCTCATTTCCCTTCCCCAGAGGGATCCAGTTCTGAAAGAGCACAAAATTTCTTGCTTTAGTGAGCATCTAGAAAATGGGTCCCCTTGGCAACTTATCCTGCCTCCTCCAAATTTTGCCAGGCTACTCACCAAACTTCTTTGCTTCATATGACACTGTGACTATGGCCAATGAAAACTAAAGCAAGTTGGCATTATTGCAACAGTAAGTTTAAATTAGGGTTGATGTCTGTTTTTATCCTCAACTGCAGGGTTCAACAACCAGGCACAACCCTGCCTGTTGTGGGGCAGTTCAAGAGCAGCAGCAGCCTACCCCTTTCCAGAGCATTGCCACCAGGCCTCAGTGCTAGCCCTAACAGAAAACATGCTTGATGAGGGTGAAATGTGCATAACACCACATCTTTGGACAGATTATTTCTTGTCACTCCACTGGCTCCAATATCCTACAATTAATAACTGTCTGAAGGGCCTGGCATCAAGTCTTCAGCCTCTCTCTGACTGACAATCATAATTTTCCCAGTGATGTGGATACTTGGCAATACACTAAGTAGAAAAACGGTTTAATGCAGTCTGTCAGCCACTTGTGAAATGAAGTTGGATCTGAACTGCCATCCTAGAGGATCAGCGGAATACTAACGTCAGCAGATAGATTAATATTTGCTAAATGGAGTTTACCACTGAATGCTCTGTAAAAATCATACACAAGGAAATCAACTCATCTCCCAAAGAAACAGACACGAGTAAAGAGTAAGCATTTGTATACCTTATCCTGATGCCTTTAAAACCCTGCATTTGCAAACTCGGTGTTAGGGTGTATGTAGAAGCATTCATTTGCTAGAGTAGACAGTGGAGATGAGGGAAGAAAGATTTGGAAAAAAAAAACAGCACGCGACAGCTATGCAGTAAACGACTACGTTATTTTGTACGAGTAGGACTTTAAATCAATTAGATTTATAGCAGGAAAAGGTTCAAGACAGAAAACTTTATTTAGTACTGCCTAAATGCCATTATTCCTCACTGACTGCAACAAGCCACTAAAGTCTATGTCTGCAAATCAGCATGCTTCAAGTGTAACAAATGGCTACTGTACATCTCTGGAGCTGGCAGTCTCCTCAACTTATCTGATGAACTGTGACACAGAAACATCCATCTATTACCAGCACCAGAAATATCTTCTCCCAATTGCTCAGTGCAGTGACTACTATCTGCAAACTACGGCTTACATTTAATTGCCAAAAAAAAAAAAAAAAAAAAAAAGAGGAAAAAAGAAAGCAAGCCCAGAAATACCAAGCTTCTGCTCTAACTGATAAATGCTACACCCTTTGACTCATTTCTAAACTACTGTAAATCTTATAATGCTGCACTCTTCTAATCACTGATGAAGGCTCAGCACCCCTATTATTTCAGTGGAATTAATGTGCTTCCATTTCATCCTATTTTCACTGCAGATATAATAACAAGCCATAGTAGCAAACTGGCACTTTCTATGCCAAAGAAATTCATTTATTACGGTATTAAATGTTTGGGTTTTTTTGACAGTTCACTGCAAAATATGGAATTTATGGTAAAGATGTGATGTTTGAGGGCAGGATACACTATATGAAAGAATTCTAAAAGCTCCAGGCCAAGATATGATATGCTTGACTTTTATTTGCTTCCTTATAAAAACACTGGAGAAAGTTATCACAACAGCATCTCACAGAATCATATTGAGAATCATATCACTCCTTTGAAGCAATATTCACAGACCAAGTTCCAAGTTGTTAATGGAAAATACAAAAAGGAAAAGACTGAAAAACTTCTTTCCTCCTTGGAAACATGGAATGTCCTAAATGAGAAGCATTACTTTTGGTCAGTGGTTGGCTTCAACTTGCATCGAGTAAATGCCTTGGGTAGAGACCTCAGCAAGCCTCCTCTTGGGGACAAGTAGGTATTTTGATACATTTTGATGTATGCTTCTGTTCTTTTGGTACACTTTTTACTGCATCAAATCAACTTTTTAAGACAGCTGAGTGCTCTTTCCACTTCTGACATTAAAAAGGTCTGAAAGTCTGTGGTGTAATCATAGCATATTTGGAATTGTCCTCCAATCATAGAAAACAGAGTTCGGTCTCTGTCTGATGCAACTGGTCCGAGT
This sequence comes from Excalfactoria chinensis, assembly GCF_039878825.1. Lineage (NCBI taxonomy): Eukaryota > Metazoa > Chordata > Aves > Galliformes > Phasianidae > Excalfactoria > Excalfactoria chinensis. The sequence goes on from NC_092826.1 coordinate 92,817,110, forward strand.
CCAAACACCCAATCTGTTAGAACCAAGGCAAGTTTCATCCTTAGAGAACATGTCCGTGCCTCACTATGAGTGGTGTGGACAAGACGGGACTGAGGGACTGTGCCCGTGCTCTACAGATGCACACTGCAGGAGATGAACAACTCAATCCTAATCCTTGCTCACCAAACAGACTGGGATCCCAGGCAGTGGAAGATGCTAAGTATGAAAGGGAAGCAATACCCATGAGGTTTTAAAAACCAGAAGCAATGTTTTGCCCTGTTCCTCCAGCACTTCTCTTCATGCCTGACCATTCGACTTGACACAAGACATCAGGCATGCTTGTGGAATGCTGCACAGCACATCATGACCTCACCCCTGGGGCCCAAAGTGGCTGGCAGCTATTATGACTCTTAAAGTGTATGTGGTCATCCTGGGGGCTTTGAACAGAAGTGACTGTCTTCTGGAAACAGTTAATCTCATTTGTACAGCCCTTACTCATGCAGCTTGGAGTAGAGGAGGTTGTGATGAAGAGGTGCTTGGGGCACATGTATCTATTCCCTGCTACACAGTCCAGCTTGTTTCCTCACATTATACATGCACCAAATATATGCTGATGTCAGCTCTACTTGCTGTACCAGTCTCTAATCTACAATGTACATGTTTACCTGATGGGTGCAACACTGCAGCTACATGGGGTTTTTGGCTATAACAGCCTTTGCAGAATGTACTCTGCAGAGGGGGGTATTTTTAACGCATATTACATTATTATAAATAGGCCGAGAGCTAAATTCTGGAACTAGCTCATGCTGTTAATTCTAATTTAGTTTGGGCCTGATTCCAAATGGATGACTGTGCATGCAAACATTCATCTGAATGTACAATTGGCTGTTATGAACATAAAATTATTTCTTGTGCTCATGCATGCATAATTTACACGCACTAATTTAGATGCCAAAGAAATTTCCTAGCAGAATTCCAGTGCTCAGATTTAACTTGAAGACTGCCGTTCAAAATAAATAAATAAATAAATAAATAAATAAAAAGAAAAGAAAAGAGAAGAAAACACAGTTGTTTTCTTCAGCCACACAAAAAGAAAGTAACTGAGAAATCACTGCTGTTCCTGTAACTAGAAAAACTTCATTATAAGCCTATCATTTTCAACTGACTATTCGTTTACCTCACCCCTACTCCAATCTCCCAGTTATTTTCCTCCATGTTGTTTAATTTCTATTTCTATATTGTGACACATGAGCACAGTCATCCATCAAAAACTATCATCTCAAAAAGAATGCAGCTAAGCAGTGTTTCCTATCAGGCATATTTGACTTTTACATTTAACACACAAAAATCCAAAGTTGTCTCAGGAATCAATAGCTGGCTTTGCAGTTTTGAAGTGAAATACCAAAGAAGTGAATCCAATGAACCATAAGTGAACTAAGAATCATAACCTAAATCAAGAAAAATGTTAGGCAAATAATTGTGGATGAGCAAGCAAAGTGGAATTATTTCTCTCCAGATAATTCTCATACTAAAGTTTTTTATGTGATTTCCAAAATAAATGAATAAATATTGATAAAGCTGTTGTTTAACAAGCTGCCTGGAATGTTACATTTTCTCTTAAAATTGTACAAAAACCATCATCATCAAGTATGCAATTAGCAAAAGAATATCCCTGAAAACAGAACCAATGTTAATAAAGAGAATAATTTTTCCACACACTCTAGTCTTCACCTTCCCATTGTTATACTAATTTCCCCTTTTTGGTCACCATTCTTTGAATGAGGAAGGAAATATTTTTTAAGTTTTAAGATAATTTTAAGGGAATTCTGTGTCATACAAGGCATGAGGTCTGTTACATAAAGGTTCACTTTTACCTGTCTGAGCATCGGTTTCCCTAAGTTACAACCTTCTTAAGTCAAATATACAAGTGGTATGGAGGTGGTTACAGCAGTGGGAACAAAATCACTGGCAACGGAGGGGTAAACCTATTTGGGCTGCTGAACTTTGGAAAGACATTGCTACCCGAACAAAAGATATGGTTGTAAAGGTGCGTCATGTGGATGCACACGTGCCCAAAAGTCGGGCTACTGAAGAACAACAAAACAACCATCAGGTAGATCAAGCTGCCAGAATTGAGGTGGCTCAAATCGACTTGGACTGGCAGAATAAGGGTGAATTATTTCTAGCTAGATGGGCCCATGAGACCTCAGGCCATCAAGGAAGAGACGTGACATATAAGTGGGCCAGAGACCAAGGAGTGGACTTAACTATGGATGCTATTGCACAGATTATTCATGACTGTGAAACATGTGCCATAATTAAACAAGCCACGAAAATGAAACCTCTCTGGTAGGAAGGGTGATGGCAAAAGTATAAATATGGGGAGGTGTGGCAGGTTGATTATATCACCTTGCCACGATCTCGCAGTGGTAAGTGTTATGTGCTTACCATGGTAGAGGCAACAACTGGGTGGCTTGAAACATATGCAGTACCCCATGCTACCACCCAAAACACCATATTGGGTCTTGAACTTGTAGTTCAAAGATTGTTCATTCCATCACAGCAAATTTTTCTTGACTACAATTCAAGTAACAAAATATAACCTGGGACTTTGCCTGTCTCTATCACTGTCCTTCATTAGCGGGATTTAGAAACACACAAGCACCAATCCTATGTAATTAGCAGAGGTGGAAATAACCTTACCAAGACCAAAGACCTAACTATTCAATTTCTGCAAATTAAAGCAAATACCAAGCTATATAAATAAAACCACAGAATACAACACAATTATACATGTGCTTGTGTATGAGAACTGTGAGTCACAGCCTGAACCACTGATTGAGCACCTGAGGAAAAGAACTGATTAGCCCTGGAAGTGAAGGCAATTCACCTGTGTGACAGGAAGGGGTGGAGCCTGGCTCCACCTCTCTAAGACTCCATTTAAGGACTGACTGCCACTATGGAAAGATATCTGAGTGGAAATCCCTCCTTATGGAGTCCTTCCTGCAAGCTTAGATCTTCAGAGATGTGTGAGCACCTTTTCTTTTGTATTACTATCTATCTCATCTGCACTAATCTTTCTAATTGTAGCACTGTCCCATCCATGCTGAACTTTCTAATTATAACAGTTTGTAATCTAGCTTGCATTTGTGAATACAACCAACATTATCTGTTAGTGTGTTACTTACGTGAATTGGGAGACATTGGGACATTCTGTGATTTTTGGATGTTGGAACATTTGCTCTGCACTTCATTCTTTTTAAGGAAAATAATAACTTAAGATTATATTTACAAAACTTAAATGATTAAGCTCTGTACGTTGCATGAATTTCAAGTGAGTTTTTTCATTGCAGAACACTTCTTTCACCTTAATTGACTGGTACATTTCACTACATCCAGCAGCTTTTCCAGCCCAAAAACTTTTTTCATATGCAGATACATCCCTTAGATCTTATGCAGATTTCACAATTGGAAAAGATTTAGTAGTGAACAAGACAGTGCTGTAAATATTTGGGGAAAAAAATAACAACCCCAAAAACGATGATTATTTGTAGTGCTTGAGGAGTTTCAGGTTGGGGGAGTAAATACCAGAGGTAAAAGCTGTGATTAGATCTCTGTTAATGAATACCAAATACTGTAATAAATTAAAAAATAAATAATAAATCAATCCTGCCTTCATAGTAGGTTTCTAACTTACAGTTTTCGAAACATCTACAAAAGGTTATTGCTAAAGGCCCCCCACAAAAAAAAAAAAAAATAAGACAAATTCAATCAAGTCCTATTTCTGACAAATACTGTTGCTTTCTTCATAAGAATTCCTTGCCCCGTGCTTCTGAAGCATTCAGGATGGCCCAAAAAGAGTAAAAGAAAAGACAAAAGACTGACATGTGAGCTCGGTGCAACAAAGAACCATGCAGCAGCTTGTCTGCTTCAGATATTAAATCAACTTTACAAGTTTAACTTAAAGCAAATGTTAGTGGAATTTCACTTATGACAAAGACTACCTCAAGTGCCTCATCTCAGTGGTTTTTCTGTTTTAGGAAAGGTTTCAAATACATTTTCTAACTGGAAGCTTGAATCAAAGCATTGCATGGATAACACAACCTGTTCACAGAATTCTGCCTTCTTCTGTAGTAAATGTATGATCTTTTCAACAAGGCATCAAAATTTAAGCACAATATGCTTACTTTAAACTCTAATACATTAACAAACATCTTTGAGACCTACTTGGCTTCTTTTTTCTTTTAATCACATGCAAAATAGCATTTGAGAAATCATATGCAAGTGTATTTTCATGTTACTGTTAAGCAGCAGAATAGCCAGTTTGAAATTTCAAACAATATGGAAAGCACACAGTTCAAATAATACATGCGGCTATAATGCACCAACATGCACTGAAATTTAGTGGACAGTTTATTCACTATGCTACACCAGTTTTATAGCTGTTTATAGAATCAAAGCAATGGAATTAGCTTGGCAGTGATGCAACAAAATAGGGAAACAGATCCTTCACATTTACATGCATTCCATTCTAGCAGAAGGTAAAATGAACAGCAATTCTTTTCCAAAGGCTAAAACTACATATTTTTTCCTCATAACATTTTTAATTACTCATTAATTTATTATGAATTGCTATAAGCAATGAAATTCTAAAACATTTATTAAGTATACAGACATCAAAGAGTCCTTTTGGCAAAAAGTATCCAAACTTATTTGTTAAGCAACTTTTGTATTTTCTCCACCAGTAGTTGTATTTCAGCACCGAGCTTTGGAATGAAAAATGCCTGGAGAAAAATGGAAACACTTCCCTTCAGATTTAATCTGACAGTGATGATCTTGGGCTCCTAAATTCTATAGCAGAATACAGCAGCAACATCCAGAAGCAGTAGCTAGGATTAGGACCCCAGTGTAGGAGTTACAAAAACACACAGTAAACATCTGCTCAGAAATGCTTAACTGAAAAAGCCAGAAAAGGGAAATATGAATTATTATCCTTACTTTACCTATGGTGAACTGAACATAGCATCCATTTGCACACCATGCTAATTTTATATTCTGCTCTTGTCATTTAATCACCAATCCAATGCTTTTGTTCTAAGACTGTCCTCAGTATCTTCTAAAATATTTCTACACTCTGTATTAGGAGAGCTCTGACCTTTGAAGATAGGAGCAGAAACCCTGTCAGGAAGCAGCATATATTCAAATGATAACCGCAATGAAAGAATGACCAAAAAAAACCCCACAACCCAACAACAAAAACCAAACAACCCCAACAATGTTCCCCCTCAGAAAAATATTATTCGGTCATGTACGTCATGGAAATGCTTTTTATCCTCTAAACATTTTTATATTTGTAACCACCGAAACCACAAAGTATTTTCAAGAAACTTACACGTCTTCTTTTGAAAAGGTCATTTGCTCATAAGCGCTAGAAGTAGATAGTGAAGAACAGTTCTGTTTTCTTAGACTTAGTTCAACATCTCTTTTGATCACTTAATAGTCTTCACCCTTGATGTATGTGTTAATTATGCACTTACCATGCACTTATCACTTCTCATCTCAGCATCACGTGCTTTCACTGTGCCAACAGAGTGGATTCTAGCTCCCAGCATCACCCCTGAGAATCAGCTCTATTTTCAAACCCTGCTCATATTTTCAAGCTATGACAGATCCTTCCTTACATTTTAACTGTAATTCATTGTAGTTGTAATTAAGCTACTCTGAAAAACTACTTACTATTGGCAGACTCCAGCTAAGGAAATCTCCTAATTTTCTCATGATGAAATCCTTTAAGTCAATAACAGGCTCCCCTTGGAAATCACCTTCAAGCTCCTTGATACCAATCACACCAATCAAATGCTTGGCTGGTATTAGGAAAATAGTTTTTTTTTAACAAATGAAAGAATAAATGAATAAATGTATACATATATTCAAATGTATTCCTGATGTTAGATAATATCTTACAAGACATACTTTGTGTCATGCCCCTTGGCCAACACTCCAAATTACTACAACTTAGGTATGAATGGTTAATATTACATTGATTCAGATGAAACTGAACATGGCAAGGGATGTGAAAAAAAGTATTCTATAAGTACATTGGTCAGAAGAGGCAGGCCAAGGAGTGTGTACCTGCTTGAATAAATGAGAAGGGAGAACTGGCTTCAACATATATGAAGAAAGCTGAGGTACTTCACTGGCAGTCAGGCTTCTCATGTCTCTGAGACTCTAGGAGGGACTGCAGGGAGCAATATCTCTCCCACCTGAAGAGCAAAGCAAATCTAAAACCACTCCATGAGACTGAATGTGTACAACACCATGAGGCTGGACAACATTCATCACAGGGTCCTGAAGGAACTAGCTGATAAAAATTAAGATGTGGTCATCATAAAGAAGCAAGTTAGGCTGTCTCCTGGTAACTACTCAGAGGTTGTTAAAATTACATAAATGAATTTAGCCCAAGTTCACCATATGTTTAATGCTGATTACAAAAATTAGCCCAACACTTATTTAAACGTCAATGATTTCAAACACAGAGCATTCCTTTTTCTTAAAATTACAACTTGCATATACCATAAAAGTACTTTCTCACATACATTATACACTTAGATTAGCTTCTGTATTATCATTACATTGTGTTTTTTAAAAAAAGGAGGATTTGTATGTTTCCATGAAAAGGGGTTTACTCAAAGACAAAATAAAAGCTAATGATATTATAAAACTTGGGAAGCAACTTCAAAGCAAGAATAGGAACTTCAAGTCAGAAAGATATCAATAACCAGAAGTGATGTTTGATCTGTGATTCTGGCTCACTTTTGTGCCAGATGCCTTTCTTATACCTAGGGCAACCACAGTGGCATGGGAAAATGACGTAAATGGGACAATTAGTAAGCTGACTAACCCAGCAATGTAGACTGGGTAAAACACAGAGCCCAATAAACTGCCCAAGAAGCAGCCTTCAATATCTCAGTCTTTAAATGCTGATTAAGAGACTATTCTCAATAAAATTACTTATTTGACATCCTTGCAGAACCACTGAAACCTGGAGTTTCAGCATGCATCATCAGGAACTTTCAGCTTTGTTCTAGCTCCTGGCACGGGGCCAAAATTAAGCTTGATGGGTTATCCGAAGGCAAGAGGCTACACTTCTTCAGGGCTCATTTCAAATCCTCAAGAATAAAACAAGCAAACAAGTCAGGGTCTGGAGAGACTGTGCCCAGAGACACTGCCCAGTTTCAGCTGTGTGTCATGGCAAAAAGTAATACAGAAGCTGGTGTTTAGATGTTTTTGGTTTTGCTTTTTTTTTCTTCCTTTCAGCACCTGTCAGTCTGACCAGTGATTTCATCCACACTAATTTTTGTACAGATTATATGGCAGTATCTGGCACAGATTGCTCTCCTGGTCCAGATATTGTGAGTATGGGAATTTTTTAATTGGCAATAGATCCTTAAAGGGAGGATGTGAAAGAAAACCTAAAGCCTAAAACTTGATAAAATTTAATTCAGTCCCTGAACTAGAAAGAGCTTCCCTGAACGTATAATTCTAGACACAGAACTCACCTTCTGTAACAGTAATGCATTCTTTGTGCAAACCTACACAAAGAAGTCACTCTGAACATTGCAGACAAGTTACTATTTTGTGAAATTGTCACAACGGGGGGCAAAAAAGTAATACATGAATGCTAAAATGAGCCTTTTAAGTGCCTCTCACAAATCATGGAGGTGACAGAAATAACAATAGAAGAAGAAAAGCCCGGGTTTTATTTTAAGTTCAGATGTGAAAGAAAATTGTATTGAGATTCAGGCAATTATTTCAAAAGTAATATGGGAGAATAAAGCTTTTTCCTTTTCCAGTAACCATCCTTGTTGTCTGTCTTCCCCCGTAGGCACACAGTTTGTCAACAATCTAAGCAGTGCCTGTGCTCTGGGAACTCTAACTCCAGCATGATCGTTGAGAAAATGCTTACACACAGTATCTCTTGGTCCTGACATGGAGCAGGATCCCAAAGAAGACTGTGCAATCAGCTCCATGCTCAGCCAGTTCACTAGGCTGGTGAGAAAAGATGAACAGAGTCCAGACTGCACACTGTACCAGCACTTATGCAAACCTAATCTTGGCCCTGAAGAACCTTCAAAAGAGGAGATGAAGTATACTCTGTCCTTACTTATAACCTTCTTGCTTTCTTCAACCAAAAAGTATTAGTTCAAAGCAATTTTAAAGGATCTGTGAAACAGAAACTATAAGGCAACCATGGCTCCCTTTTGCTACCTCCTCACAAACTCAGACTATATCCTTTTGGACTTCCAGTCAGAAAGTAGTCTGGTCTTAAAATGACTGAAGCATGAATTTTCATTAGCTATATGAAGACTTTTAGAACAGAGAGGTAAAGTTAATCAGCTCTGCCCTTTTCTACTCTCTAAAATTCACATCTTAGGCTGAACTGTGAGAACAAGCAGTTATGTCTACACCAAGACTCTAATCTCCATCCCAACACTGATAGAGCACTGGTTAAGATCCTTTAAGGAGAAGCAGCAATTACTAGCTACTTGGACTGTGATGACCTTTTAATTGTCAATGGCTTTATTTCTAAAGATGCTGCCCACCAATTCCTTTTGCAGGTTGCAGAAGTATAGAGTTGGAAGTTTCCACCATCTCTGCCACTGCTACAACCAGTACCAGCACTTAGCCTCCTTTGAGTACTGTTAAATGACTTAAGATGTTTGAGCCTTTCTTTGGTGGGAATTCTGTAGCTTCTGAAGTTCACAAAAATGAGAAGTCCAGAGTGAGCCCAAAGGAGAGACTACAGGATCAGAAGTTACAGCAGAGGAATCCCCTGTAACACAACATAACCACAAACATCACTAACCCTAAATTACATTTTAAATGGAAGGGACAAAGTACCATTTGCAATGTGACACAGTGGAACAACAATCTGAAGAAAACAGTTACTCTTACACTTAGAGACCGTTATTTTAGAGACTGCTCTAAGAATCACAAAAAAATGCCTTTCCTCAGCATCAAGCTAGAGAGAGAAGCAGACATTATCCCAACTGTGCAGTGCCTCTGTTATGAAAGTACACCTTTCTTCCATTCCCCTTTAGGTCATTTCATTGGTTATCTTTTCCATAATATTTACAATCATCACCTCCATAGAATTCTTTAATCCTCAAATTTATTCAAGGCAGCAGCATAGTAGCTTGCATGATACGTCATATCCAGTTGTTTCTTAGAATTGATTAAAGCTTAATTTCTTCCTGAAGGAGACCAAACTTTCAGCCAGTAGCAGAATAGCCTTGGATAACTTTACATGCTGCTTTACATTTGCATACAGCTAAGCCCTTTTGATTTCATAAGTCTCTAGAGTACCTGACCACACACTACAGCAGGAAAGCATCAGTCTGCATGTGGACATCTGGAGCTTTTGCTGACATCCCATGGATTTTGCAATCCAAGAGACTTGACTAGATGATTCCCAACTTTATGGCTTCAAACTGCCTACAGCTCCCAGAAAACTACTTTGTTTTTATGATAAAGAGAGGAAGAATGATGTAATAAAGACTACAGCGCAGACAGGGTCTTAAAAATGACTAGACCAGTCATGATTCCATCTCTGCCAGAGGACTTTCTATGAAGTCAATTTAATGTCTGTGCTGTGAAACCGGAATAATCACAGTGCTTCCAAGTGCAGTGAAATTGCCATGTAACAGCTTGAAACAGTACATGAGCACTGAATACACGGAGTGGGGGAGCCTAGATCCACCTTCGGTGGTGCTTCCAGCTGTGCACAGGTACTCAGAGTCTGTGCTGTTTGCCCCCCTGCTCCTCTACTTTTCTAGCATGCCAGAATTCAAACTGGAGAAGGCTGCATTTCTCAGCTCACCCTTTTTTCCAAATTCTTTCTGGAAAGGGTGAGTTAATTCCTCTTTCTTTGATATCTTGTTCTATAGCATCTGTATCTCAAATAAAGGTTCTGTCATCACCTTTGTTTTCTTTACACCATAACATTACAGCATGTCTGGTTTCTCACACACTCACTAAGGGTTACACTTTATTTCGTGACTGCAAAGTTCATGAAATGCAGAGTGAATCTGATCTCTGCTAGAGTCTTGAGAAGTACTGGCTACCTTTCACAGAAAGGTACTATTGTGTACTTTCAGAACAATAAGGAAGTCCGTGCAAGAATTTCTGTAAAAAACAAGATCCTGCACAGCTACCATTCAGCATATAGCCATTTTACATAGTTTGGTAAAACTACAAAGACCATCATCAAGCACAATCAGCATTGAAGCATGAAAGGTAGTTGGTTAATCAGTTAAAGAGTGAAGACATCACAAGCATTTTGTAACACTAAAGTGGTGAAAATGGTTTTAACTAGATCCTTTTTTTTTTAAGTGCAACAAGCGAGTTTGAGGTCTAGATCACTAGCACTTGCAAGTCATTCTTTGTGGATTGTTTCTTCTCCCAGAAACTTGTAGAAATGAAACTCCAGACACACACCTAAACTTGAGAGTAGAAATGCTCATTTCAGTGTTAAGTTTCTGAAAGTCCTAAAGCCCTATGTCTGCTGGCAGGGCATGGAGCAGCTTGTTTTAAAAAGAAACAGAAAGATAGACTTCTGCATGGAGACAGCTGTTAGTACCACAAAACCTCCCACTTGCTAAGAACCACTAACTGACATGACCAAACATACAATGCATCAGGATTGAGCAATAAACCTTCCCTTAGTTTCTACTCTAAAGACATGTTTGCTTGGTCTCTTTCTGAAGCAAGAGATAAATTGTTTTTCTTCCCACTACAGCACAAGGATAATGTAGTGTGTCTACTACACTGTACCTTTGGTTCTCTCTAAAGACATCTTGGCCTGCACTAGGTCTTGCCTAGTATCTGAATTTGTATTGGCATGACCATGTCAAACAGCCACACTGTTTGTGTAATATACAGACTTCAGTTTTCAAGTGAGTGATCAGATAGAGGCTATGAATCCCTTGGATTCCTAAAGCTCTTCCTGCAAGAATACTTGTGCTTTAGAGAGGGAAAACCACATTGAGATTTCAAAAAAATATATTAAAAAAAACAAAACAAAATGACAAAAAACAAAACAAAAAAAACAGCCAGCCTTCAATAACTCTTTGGTGACAGTGAGACTTTGTGTAACTTTGTCACTGAGATTGCATGTAACAGTCTGATTCAATTCATCTTTCTCCCAGTAAGAGATCATTAAGTCTTTGTCGTGCCTTAAGACTACCCCTTGACAAATTATGGACTATGGCCTCAGACTACTACATTCAGCAGACCAACTGCTGACCGAAATAGAAAGGATGGAAGTGTGCAGACCTGCTCTGCTTCAGCTAAATCATGCTCCAAACCTGGTGTTTAAAAAGAAAAAAATAAAATAAAATAAAATAAAATAAAATAAAATAAAATAAAATAAAATAAAATAAAATAAAATAAATTAAATTAAATTAAATTTAAAAAAAAAAAAAAAAAAAAAAAAAAAGTGGGTGCTCTGCACAGCTGAAAAACTGAACAGGATCTCTTAAGAGATCCAGGCCTGGGGACCCCAGTACAGGAAGGATGTGGAGCTCTTACAGCAGGTCCAGAGGAGGGCCACCAAGATGACCAGAGGGCTGAAACACCTCTCCTACGATGAAAGGTTGAGGGAACTGGGCTTGTTTAGCTTACAAAAGAGAAGACTCTGGGGAGACCTCACTGCGGCCTTCCAGTACTTAAAGGGAGCATAAAACGGAAGGGGGAATGACTGTTTACATGGGTTGATGGTGACAGGACAAGGGGAGGATGGTTTTAAACTAAGACAGGGGAGGTCTAAGTTAGATTGTAGGAGAAAGCTTTTCAGTGGTGATGCACTGGAACAGGTTGCCCAAGGAGGCTGTAGACGCTCCATCCCTGGAGGCATTCAAGGCCAGGCTGGATGTGGCTCTGGGCAGCCTGGTCTGCTGGCTGGCAACCATGCAAATAGTAGGGGGATTGAAACCAGATGATCATTGTGGTCCTTTTCAACCCAGGTCATTCTATATCTACTCTAAGACAACTCCACCAGCAAAATAAGGCTTTAGATGGAGCACACTAGCTAAATTAGAAGGAATTACTTGTTTTCCTTCTTACCATGAAATTTTTCCCTTAGTCTCCTAAACACTACAACTTTTCAGTTGCGCAACTATGACAGTAACAATCAACATTCACAAAATGAGCCAACTTCACTCACAACATATAACTCAGCCTTACGAAGAACTAGAGCAAGCACAGCAGGGTTCACATCTGACCTGTACAGGAAGTTAAACTGTGATTGGACAGCACCTATCTTAAAAATTCACACACCACATTTTGAGGAAGACTTCTACATTAATGCCTTTACAAATACCAGATACTTTTAGTTTATTTCATATTACCTCTAAAATGCTCTTGCCTGCTAGCTCAGTTTGTTTTATTATTAAAAACCATCACTGTAGGAGATCTTCATAGTGATTAACATTGTTTTTGTTGCAAAATAATACGGATGTTACTACAGTGACAAATAGGTTTGCTTAGAAGAGCAAGGAACCTGGTATGATCTGCGCCAAATCAGACAGTAACTTCTCTGTAAATTACATTTGTTTGCACTACATGAATATGAGCCACATCATTTCGGCAGCACTCTACTGGAATGGAAGAGAGAACACTGGCTTGCAGAACGGCTGATGGTATGCTCAACTGGTCTCCAGCTTGGGCATTTGGTTACTGGGCTTCAGTCCAGTTCCCTCCACTGCTCTTAACCTCTTCTGGATTTGCAGCCATCAACATCTAACTTCATACCGTAGTAAAGTTAACATCAAGTTCCTTCTCAGCCACTGCAGATTAAGCTGTTTCACTACTGATGAAATACATAAATGTCAACAGAAAGGAAGGAGACTCAAACTGACTCTTTCTACTGCCTCAAAGGGTGCACACTTGTCAAGCAAGGCGCTTCAGCCTTGCTTTCTGCTCTAATGAGTTTCTTTACATAACTGAAACAGAGGTGATTGTGATGGTTCCCCAACTTCATACTAGCTTTCAGCTTTGTAGTTTTAGTCAACTGTGTAAAATATATTTAAATAAACCCTCAAAAAATAGAGAGAGTAAACTCAGGTTTTGCACATCCTATGTGAGAACACAAAGCAACAAACGCCAAGAAAAAAAAGCAGGGATGACCACTTGTGATTTTGTGAAAATAGTAATGTTCTCCCTTTGTTTTCTAAACAGCTGCTGAAAATGGTGCAATATGTTTTATTTTAGGTTGAATGAAAATTTACTTGAAACAAGGAGGGTAAAATGTTATATTCAACATAATATGAACTAATTTTTTTTGCTTTTTTATTATTATTTCGTTATTCAGTTCATTTGCCACATTAAAAAATAAACTGTCTGCATAAGCCTATCAGAACATTTGGGTTTTTGATACATTTACCTCTAGTCCCTGAATCTGACATGTACAAATGTTAGCAGATGTCATGCACACTGATCAGAGGCAACTAATCTCATTTGCAGCCCCTGACACAGCTCTGAATCACTGTCTTAACAGCAAAGTAAGTATCCATCTTTCACTAGAACACCTCAAACCTGCCATAAATATGTATGGCAAAACTGAAAGCACACACAATACTTACAGATAACAGAGAAAGAGTTGCTCCTTAGTTGGGGGGAATACTGCACATGATAGAATAGCCTGTGTTAAAAATATTTCAATAGATTCATGCCAGGAATTATGCCTGTTTCCAGTAATAAAAATATAGTGCCTTGTTTTTCACCCAGAAGAGAATTCAACATGTAAAATACAAGCATAAGAGGAAAAGTCAGTTCATGTTCAGATAAGTGTTTGTGTTGGCCACCTGCTCTAGTGGACTTAGTAAATCTGAGGTCACAGTTCCAACTCTGAGGAGTTTTGCAAAATTTCATGCACACCTCAGTACAGCCAAACTGGCAATGAATAATATACAGTGGATAGATGAGGTAACCATCCAAGCTTCATTTGACATTAAAATTTTATGCACTGAGCACATTTATGAACCTGAGTTTTAGATTCAAGTAACTGTTGTTTTTTCTCACTTGGGAGTACAAACACTAGTTCTCACAAACATTTACAGAACAACTGAATCATGCTAATGTATACACATCTATTACATAACTTGTTATTTTCATTGTCTCAGGAATGAATGAGATAATCACCAACAATCGACATTCACTAACAGAATCTGAATATAGTGGGGTTTTTTGTCACATGACATACACATGTGAGTAGTCAGGAAAACAAGTATAAGATTGCACCACCTTAAATGAACTTGATAAGGCATACCTGATTCTTAGGTAAGTGAATCTGCCATTTCTCTTGTAGTAGTGACTCAGATCTCCTAAGGAATTAAGTAACATTGAAATCACTAGCTCACTCTGAACTTCACAGTGAAATTTTCATCTTTATTGAGTTTTCCTTTCATTTCCTTTAATCCTTGGTTAAATACTTACTTCAGGGTAACTAATTATGGTTCTTTTCAACCCATGCCATTCTATGATGGGGTCATCATTCTATGATGGGAAAGATGATGGGGTAAGGCTGCTATGTAAACTCATACCCAATTATATCTCCAACCCCTTCAGTTCATTGAGAGGACATATTCTAGGTCACAACATGTTAAGACAGTGTCATGGTTTTGTAATTTTGCTATCAGTATTCCACATCATAACATCATGTAAAGCATGGATAATTTTACCTAATGTGCAGCTCACAGAAGACTGCATGTCCCAGAAAACATCACGGTCAAGGATAAGTCACGGGACCAGGACACTATGTCACTTCGGGGCTGGACTTTCTCTCTTGAATCCTGCCAGCCAGGGGGGGAGCGTGTGGGAGCATTACAGCTGTTTTGTCTAGAGTTACAGTAGGCCTCTAGGTTGTGGGACTCACTCTCTCTCTCCTATTTTACTTGATGCGTTAGCCTTAATTTCAATTATATTGTATTATATTGTGTTATCCTGTATTTCGAGATAGTATTTAGTAAATAAGTGTGCCTCCTTAGATTGTTGCCGCTGTTTTCTTTTCCTTTTCCCTTCTTCCCTTTCCTTTCTGGGCCAGCGGCCCTGCGGGCCAGCTGCCCCCCTGTCATGGGCACAGGTAGACTTTCAGTTAACCCGTGACAGATTTTGGTGGAGAATGTGGGCAAAAGTGGGAAAAAACTGCTGTTTTTTTCTGCTGTTCTTTTAGCTTTTTACAAAGCTACAATTTTTTCATTAAGGAGCTATCTAAGGTTTACATTTCTGCACCTGAGAGCTTGACCTTGAAAGTCCAGGCGGACTGCCAATACCCCAGAATATTTTGTAAATACTGTTGAGCTCTGCTATTTTCGCTATAGAAGAAAAAAAAAAAAATAAAAAAAATGTGTTCTCTAGTAAAATTGTTTTACAAGGGACTGCTTACCTGGTACCAGCATACAGAGCTGTATACAGCTCCAAAGGGAGCAACTAATTTTACAGAAATGGTGGTCTTTGAGCATGCTCCTCGTCCCTTCCTTGAATCCATTATGCAGTTTTTGAATGCCCAGTTGACCACACTGTCAATCGAGTTTCTCATGTCAATCTCCCTGAACTTACTGCTCATTATTTTACTTATCGGTATCTGGATTTATAACATTCTGAGGAAGTCTTCCCCAGAACCTGAGAATACTGAATGGCAGGGAGTGTGGAGAGGCTTTGGAGAGACTGTTAAAAGACAGAAATCTTCAGTGTCATGGAGCTTTACTCCTGAACACTTGAAGAATCCCGAGAGCTTGATCACATATTTGAGGCAGGAATGTTGCAGCTCAGGCAGATCTCAGGCAGCACAAATGATTTGGGGCCTGGCTAATGCTTTTCGGGCCTTATTCAATACCATTCCAGAGAGGGAAAAAGTTTTTGAAGGTGAGAGAGAGAGTCTCAGAGCTGAGATGGAGAAATGACCTCCTATATCAGTGTGACACCATCCGGCACGAACTTGATTATCTCTGGGCCAGGCAAGACACAACCCAGTCCGAGCGAGATGCCCTCCGATCCGAGCGAGACGCCCTCCAGTCCAAGTGTAACACTCTCCAGTCTGAGCACAACACTCTCCAGTCTGAGCATGACATCGTCGAGTCTGAGTGTAACAACCTCCGGTCAGAGCGAGGCCCCTCCCCAAGCCCAGCCGGAGCAGCGCAACCCCAAGCGGATGACATCGGTCTCGGCTCTCCTGGTTGGTCTGTTCCGTATCTGGAAGGGGTTGGTGCGCTTCCTGGCTGAGCGGGCGCCCACCCGCTATGGCCACGGGGCAGGAGGCCATGCTGCCCCTGGTCTGGCCCGCTGGAGTTCACATTTTCTAACTGTCATCACTTGACAACTCATATACCAAAATATACCAAAGAACAGCATGGATCTCACCACAACTGGTACATTTATTTGCAAATGTTCCATTGAACACATTAGAAGTCATATTCATGGGGAGTTAAATCCTGTGGTGTGCAACTCCAGCTTACCTTTTATTAGGCAAGGAGGGAGAAGGGCAGAAATTAAGGATAAATTTGTAGCACAGACAAGTATTAATGCCTGGCGCACAGTAACCAGGAGCTTAATCTTGGCTATCACAAACAGTATTTTCATTTTACTTTAGAGAATGAGAGTTATCTAGATGCTTTTCTTATAAAAAAAATAGTTGAGCATGCAGATTACAATTTAAAAAATATCACTGACAGAACAAGCTTTCCTAAAGGTAAAAGCCACTGGAATAGAAATTTCATTCAACACACTCAAGTACATTTAACTGATAACCACAAGAAGCATATGACTGTTTAACAGCTGTAGTTGTTACACCTCACAGGCTGAGTGCTGCTTTCTTTCTTGCAGATAGCTGTGTAAATGTCTGGCTGCTATCTCATCTTCCATGGATCTTCGCCAAACTTCCTGACCTGCATATTTCCTGCCTTCAGATCAGCTCATAGATTCTCTAAGGGCAAGGAAGAAAGAACTAGTCTGGGTATACTGTGTGTTATCGCATCCAAAATGATAGGGCATGAGCACAAATGGGGCTGCAAAGAGCTCTACAGCAGATCACTGCCAAACTGAAAGAGCAATCTATATAGATATACTGACTGCCCAAGTGTTATCAATGGCCAGAGTCTATGTGACATACATGCATGTAGAAGAGTCTGGGACTGATACTAAAGGTAAGGTGCTTCAGTTTCATTACAAGTCAATTAGAGTGACCTGTAATGAGATTTAACAAGATTGCTGTCAACTACCTATTAAGATTTGGTGAAATATAGTGAATGTATTAAATCTTCTGTTAATGTTTTCTATCTTCCAAAGAAATCACAGAATATCCTGAGTTGGAAAGGACCTATCAAATTCAACTCCTGACTCCAAAGAGAACCACGCCAAAAAATCAGACCATATGTCTGAGAGCACTGTCCAGATGCATCCTGAAGCTCAGTACCACGATCACTCACCTGGGGAACCTGTTCCAGTGCCAGACCGGGTGAAGAACTTTTTCCTGATACCCAACCTGAACCTTTCCTGTCTCAGCTCAATGCTGTTTCCTCTTGTTCTATTGTGGGTCACAAGAGAGAGGAGATCAGCAGCTTCCCCTCCACTACCCCCCATGAGGAGGCTGTAGGCTGCCAATGAGGTCTCCCTTTAGTCTCCTCTTTTCTAAGATAAACCATGGAACTTGAGCTGCTCCTCCTACATTGTCCCCTCTAGACCCTTCAGTATCTTCATAGCTCTCCTCTGGACATTCTCTAATAGCTCTACGCCCTTTTTCTACTGTGGTTCCCAAAACTGCACACAGTACTCAAGGTGAGACATTACCAAAGCAATGTAGAGCAGGACAATCACTTTCCTTGACTGTCTAGTAACAACGTGCTTGATGTGCCCCAGAAGACAGTCAGCCCTCCTGGCTGCCTGGGTACACTGTCGCTCTTACTCAACTTGCCTCATTTCAGCAGGGCAAACATCCAGTGACTTCTGTCTCAGTCTGTATACATAGCCAAAATCATCTGTTCCCAGGTGCAGAACTCAGCACTTGCTCTTTTTAAACTTCACAAGGTTGGCAGTTGCCTATAGCTTACTAATTTGTCCAGATCACTCTGCAAAGCCTTTCCAGACTCAGTGTCAACAGCTTTTCCCAAATTAGTTTCATTGCTCAAAAATAACTTCTAGTCCTATATCCACATTATTTATGAAAATGATAACAAGAATGGATCCTAACATGGGGCCCTCTAATGACCAGCTGCCAGCCTGACCACAGAATTATAAGATCACAGAATGGACCATGTTGAATCAAAGACTATCTAGTTTCAACCCCCCTGCCGTGTGCAGAGTTGCCAGCCACTAGACTGCAGCCCAAAGCTACATCCAGCCTTGATGTAACCCCAGTTACTAAAGCACTCTGGGCCCAAGCCATCAGACATTTGCTTACCCACTGCATAATGTTTTTGTCATACAGTTGTATGCTGGACCTTTTGTCCAGAAATATACTAGAATAACTAAAATAACAATTTTTTGCAAAAATGCCACATCATAGCTGTTTGAATTAGAGCACACAATAGTAATATCACACCATTGTGTTTATGACTGGCAGCCACAAGCTGCAATTTCACTGAGATACACCTCTGAATGGAAACTTCGGTTTGGTGAGAAAAATCATAATGAGGAATACAAAAGGAGAGAGAGGAAAGATGGATAAAGTGAAAAAATTCAACTGTGATTGAATAAATATAAAAGTCAATGAAGAGTTATTAGGCAATACAGACTTGAAGTTCATGATCCACAGTGCACTGCAAGAGAGAGAGTACACTGGCAAGAAATGACTACAAGCATGTGATGTTTCCATTTTTCATTTACTATAATATTTGCCGCTTAAGAAGGACCTTCACTTCCATCCACTGTAGCTGCTTTCACATTTCCATGAGCAACTTCATTATTACAGACAATGCTGACTACTATAACTATCAGTAGACGTACACAAATATCTAATGACTTTTGATTGCTCAAACCTTGGACTAATGTAAGTTGCCCTCATGAAAGCAAGCAACTGAGTCCCTGAAGTTTTGGGGGTTTTGATAACTGGAGGAATAGATTGCAAGTGCATTAGTTTTGCTTATGTAGTCAGTATAAGCACAAAGTCCACTTTTATTCCAAGAAGCACTAGTATACAGCTACCATACATAAATGTGTTTATTGAATTAATGAATATGAATTATATGTGTGTTAACAGAACATAATTCTTCTTATTTTCTTATTTACTTATTTTCATACAAACACATATGTATACATGCACAGTCCCAGTAAAGAGGGGCCATTTTCAAAACACACTCCTTTATGAAAAACTTTTCACAGAGAAGTCAACAGTCTTTCAAAAAATCCCACTTGTAATTTGTACTGGATACCCAAAACCTCAGCAAAAGATTTACTTTTGCCTCTCAAATAGGTTCGCATCTATGCATTTATTCTGTATACTTCATCAGCTATTTGTGCCCCAATAGAAACACTGCCTACAGGAAAATAATTCATTGGCAAATTAATATCATACTCTACTAATTAGAATAATTTCTGGAAAACAAATGGACAAGGATGTTTAAGAGACCTTTAAAAAAGTTCCCTACATAAACATACAGCCTGAAGCATTGGGCCCTGCCATATTATTATAAATTTTGCTGTTTTAAACAACTCCAAATTTAAACTTCTGGTGTGGGCTGGGGATGGCATCACCAGAGTTCAGGAATGGCTGGCATCAAGGACAAAGGAACATGCACATCTGTGCAATGACCCCAGAGGAACAGCAGGGTAGAGGCACTCACTCAAGAGTGCTCATCCTTTTAAGAAGTCTACCAGGCACACTATCAGTCAGAATAAGGCCTCATGTCACTGTAGCAAACACTGAAGAGTCACTGGTTATCAGCATATTAGCTCCATCCTTTGGGGGCACAGAGCAGTGTTTTCACCCTCCTGGCTCCCTTCACCAGCTCCTACCAAAGTGAAAAGTTGCTGTGTGGGCACTGCCTTTTTAATTAAAAGCCTTGTTATGCTCTGCACAATGCTTATTTTTTAAGTTGTGCATGAAATGAAAAAGGAATATCTTCCAGCACAATATATTCCTAGGAGCCTTCCATAATTAGGGCAGTCACTTAATTTTCACGTTTTGGTTTCTACTGGGTTATGTGCCAATTAGAAGGCTGCTGTGATGTTTGTACCTCCCTAACTTCTTTTAATCCCTTTCTTAAAAATTCATGCAGCTAATGTACAGCTGCCTGCAAGTTCTATCTATATTACAACAAACATTAAATATTAAAATGCCCATACAGAAGTATTACATAAGCTATAGCCAATTCAGCAGCACTAAACTGTGCCTTCTTAACCTCCTGATCCTCATGCATTACACCTTCCACTTGGTGTCCAGCTCTGACATGATATGGGTTTAGGACAAACCCCAAATGGGGCTCAGCCTGCAGAGATAGGGGCTTCAGCCAAGCTCCTAGCAGCAACCCCAGGACATGAAGAGGAACTGCCTCTCAGCACCCTATATGCAGCACAGGAACAGAGCAACACCTCACCTCATTCTGTGAGATCAAGTGTAGTTCAGGGCTGTAACTAACTACACACTGCATTTTAAGCAGCCCAGCCCAAGCCTTGTGCTTAACCACAGGCAGAAGTTCAGCTGACTTGATGAGGGTTGATTCTAGCTGCTACAGTGAGCTTTTCTTTAAAACTGTAAAAAATAATACACAACTACCATACTTTGAAATATCCCACTTGCTTTCATCTCTGATCAGTGTAAAACCTCAAAATATCAGTGCCTTCCACAGAACAGAGCATTTAGAAAGCATTAGGTTCAGTTATTAAATATTTCAGCATTTCCCCCCTGAATACTGTGTCCTAGACTAAATAGTTAAGTTGTAATTTTAACTGGTGAGACATTAAATTGAATTGGGTCTAAATTGGCCAACAGGCCACGTACAGTGCCACAGTCTCACAATGCATCCTCTAACCTTGTTCATCCCGCAGTGTCTGCTTCTCCCTGCAATATTACCTGCTGTACCATGCAGGGACAGTGGGCAGTCCCGTGGGATGCAGCTCAGCCAGCTCAGTTGCAGGACATGGGGGAGGCTTGTCACACCAAAAGGGTGACAGGTTTTCTGCAAAAAACATAATCAATCTCTGTATGCCTCCCTGGGTAGATGTCTTAGAATAATATGCAGAAAGAATTAAGATTTCAGATGTGGTAAAATCCGTACAAAGAGAATTATTTAAATTGTTGATTACACCACAAATTAAAAATGCTTCTTATGATCTTAATCCTCAGTGTGCTACACTTTTGCTTTAGGTTTCAAATTTCCATTACGCTTTGCTCTCTTGATAGAGACTTAAGAGACACAGTACCTCTAGTTCATCACTCCTCTTTGTGGCTCTTCTCCAAATTCCACTTCCAAGATCTTGCCTGAACTGTAGGCAGGAGGACAGGGCACAACGCAGGAAAGACTAGCAAACCTCTGTATGTCAGCTGTTTTTTTTTTCCTACCTACCATTACTTCTGCAAACCTCTGTTCTGTTTTCTTTATCTACTTAGCATGTGACATTGACACCATCTCAACTCACTGTCTCAGTCAAAACATACAGTAGCAAAGGAAATGACAGTCTTAGCATATTACATCAGTTCTGTAACTTTTCTTAACCAGGCTTAAGAAACTATGGGGGAAAAGAAAAAAAAAAAAAAGAAAAAAAAAAAAAAGAAAAAAAAAAAAGAAAAAAAAAGAAAAAAAAAAGAAAAAAAAAAGAAAAAAAAAGAAAAAAAAAAAAAAAGGCTAGTCTGATATGATTTGTTTTCCACATGTCAATACCCACATAACCTGCTCTCATTATGCTACCCCACGTTGCATCTGTAATAATCCGTAATTTTCTTGGCACAAAGGACAGGTAATGAACAAATAATTATATGGGTTGTACCACTCATCCTTCCTAAATACCTATAAAACAGTCCTTTTCTCTACTTCCCCAGGGTCCTAACATGTATTCTAAAAACTTACGCGACTGGCCCATAGAATGTCTTGATAAGGTTTTTCACAACTATCAAATGCAAATCTCTGAATCTGCTGATTTTCAAAACTCTAAATTTAGAGTTTCTATGTTTTCCTCTCCCATCCAGTAACATATAAGCAATAGTCTTAAAATACAGCAGCTTCAACTTAACGTTGAGGTCAAAATGTTTCTATCTAGATAAAGGGAACTACTGTGATTTAATTGTGAAGGTCAGAAATCACAGAATATTCTACCTCCCACCCCCCAGCACTAAAATATTCTTGAGGAGTAGTTATCTTCTCTGGATACTAATTTTCCTATTGGAAAAAAAAGAAAAAAAAAACACCTGCAAATTCTCATTCCAGACTATCTCTATTCCTAAAATAACAGTTCAATGTACATGGCCTATGCAACCTACTTTCTCTTACTTTAACTTCCTACCTTTTCTTACAACTCACCTATATTAAAACTAACTGTTATCTTGTGTATTTGGAGAATACCTAGAACAGGAATCTTCATGACACCTTTTAACAATTACAAATATTTTTTTCCAGGTATCTTCTCTTCCTTAGGCTGACCTTACCATCCTTTTTCATTTGTCATACCATATTCATGTTTGGTGCCCTCCAGAAAGGATTATGAATCACATTGCTCTGGCCACCTCCAAATAGGTACCAGTGAAAATTCTTTAGGATACTTTAGTTTGAGAAAAGTTCCCATTGTGTGTTCTTGTGGCTAAAAATAAAGATTGCTGTCAAATACTGAAAACTGTGTATTGATTTTACCACTCATCCTCCCTGCTCCTGCACTGCAGGAAACTTTGGATGGCCTGAACGAAGTGGGTTAGATATATACTGGGCTGCTCCAAGGGAATGTAGCTCAGCTGAGCAGGTAGAAGGCAAAAACACATCAAATGTTACAAGAACATCTCAGAGTATCAAGGGTAAGTCCAAGGAGACAAGATGTGGGGCTGATCTAAATAAACAATAATTCCAGATTTAGGGTTTAATCTTAAACATGTTCTCCATGAAGAATGTGGGGAAAAGAGCCCAGAGTTCATTTGAAGAGTGACTTGAACAAGAAAACATTCATGTGACTCTGTGTTCTGGTGGTTACACACTGTGAAAGCATTACAAGATTTCTAGACTAGATGAGCATCATATTTGCTTCCCTACCCATAACCATCTGATTCTTCACTACAGTAAAACAGATACAATTAGACAACTAATGTGACAAGATAACTTCATCTGAAGAATATGATAAAGACAGTATGAAATACAAATAGCAGTTACACCTATACAATTCTTTTCTTAATGCTTTAAGTGAGTTTCAAATCCCTGAAAAAAAAACAAGAGAACTGCCTGCAGTATTACCTTTTTAGACTGATGTACTAGTGTCTGCAGTTGACTGCAGGGATACAGCTAATTGCTTTTTTAATATTTCTCATTAAACTGGTGAAAAAATAAGAAATCTATATAACAGAAACCAACTACAGAGTAGATACAGAGTAGAACAAACACATCACCACCTCCAATCCCAAGATGGAAGCAGGCATTTCGCGCTGTCAATCCCATACTCGCTAGGATTGATTAGTCTAGGAACGCATACATTGCCTGATTGTACACCATTTCTCCAATGACCTCTGCAGTACTTCCCCACTCCAGATGGGGCCTCACAAGAGCTGAGCAGAGGGGAACAATCATCTCCATCTCCCTGCTGGCCACCCCTTTTTTAATACAGCCCAGGATATAGTTGGCCTTCCAGGCTGCAAGTGTCCAAAATATATATATATATATAAATCCAACCTGTTTGGAAACCAACACCATTTGCAAAAGAAGTAAACATGAAAATTTGTGGGGCCACTTCAGTTTGCATTAAAAGAAAAATAAAATAAAATAAAATAAAATCACACACTTCAGCAAATTATAAGGAACATAAACTAGACAAAGCTTGACTAACTATCCATATGATTCACTTTGGTTTACATTTTTCAGCAGAGATAAATTAAATTGGAAGGTTTATTATTGCTAACATCTGTGTTTAGGTTTCCATTCTGTAATCTTTCTGAATGTAGTGCAGACATTTTAGAAGATGAAGGCGATTAAAATATGCTGCCTAGAGACTTCATGATAAATGCAAGATAAATAGGTTAGCTATTCCCTCTGGTGTACTACTCACATTAGATCAAAAAAGGCAAGAGGAGAAGCTGAAAAATAAAAGTGTTAAGAAGTTACTTATAAAGTCCAACAGTAGGAAAAGAAAGAATGTAAAACTGGATTACTTAATAACCAGCTACTCCTAAATGCAATTTGACTGGCATAAAAAAAAAAAAAAAAAACAAACAAAAAAAAACAAAACAAACCACTATATCAACTTATAACCAAGATCCAAATCCAAACCTCTACCCTTAGTCATGAAACAGTGTCCTGTTTCAAGAGGTCTGGAAACTGTCACTTGGTCAGATGTTAATTACTCCCTGGGGATAACCTATTTTCTCAGCCAAGAATCCAGCTTTGCTGCCCACCTATTAAGTCAAGAAAGGACTCCAACAGCACACCAACCAGCTGTTCCTCATGACTGCTCAGACTACCAGCAAGGCTCCAAGGACATACATCTGGGAAGTTTTCCCTGGTACCTGACCATCTTTGTGTATTCTTCCACACATGTAGGCACCCTCCCCACAACATCTGTAGAACAACAAGGTCTCAGAGCAGCGCTGGAAAGGTGCACACAATAAGCAGCAAGTGAGCACTGGGACAGCAACTGGCCACTCTGCAAAGAAATCTCATTCCACAGCTGCTTCACTTTGCAATATTAGAGCGCTTCTAATTTAATTTTGGCATATACGTACATAAAGTCTGTGCTGTTGATAAGTTCCCTAACATTTCCCTTGCTACATCCCATCTTTCTGACTTTCCTTCTCTAGGCAGGTCAAAAATAGGTTGAGTTTGTATCAGAAACAGAGTTGCCAGCAGGAACAGGGAAATGATCATTCCCCTGTACTCAGCTCTGATGAGGCCACACCTAGAGAAATGAGTTAAGTTTGGGACCCCTCACTACAAGACTTTGAGGTACTGGAGCATGACCAGAGATGGCAACAAAGCTGGTGAAGGGTTCGGAATAAGTGTTTTATTAAGGAGCAGCTGAGAGAACTGGGATTGTTTAGTTTAGAGAAAAGAAGGCTCAGAGGAGACCTTATTGCTCTCTACAACTACCTGAAAGGAGGTTGTGGTGAGGTGGGTGTTGACTTCTTCTCCCTGTAACAAACAATAGGATGAGATGTAATGGCTTCAAGTTGTGCCAGAGGAGGTTCAGGTTGGATAGTACGAAGAATTTCTTCTCTGAAAGTGTGGTCAAGCATTAGAAGAGGCTGCCTATGGAAGTGGTTAAGTCACCATCCCTTAAGGTGTTCAAGAATTGCGTAGACATGGCACATACAGATATGGTTTTGTGGGCATCGTGGTGATGGACTGATGATTGGACTTGATGATCTTGAGGTCTCTTCCATCATTTATTTTTCTATGACTCTATAGCCTGGGGGAAATTTTGTTATACACAAGGTCATTTGTGAAATGGAAAATGAATTCCCCAGGTTTCCTGATGCAGTGCATATATCACATGCATTACCACAAAAGGGAAGAAAAACAAATCACATTGCAAAGAGGCATTCCACAAAACAGAAAGCCAAAACTAAGCACAAAACTAAACTAAAATAAAAATGCCTTCACAGATCACCTTGTTGAATTCTGCTGGAGTCAGAAGCAAAACACACTTGTAAAACATTAACTCCTTTCTCCATTTAACTTACACTAAAGAAGGCATGTACAGTAGAATAATTTATTGTTTTGATAATTGCAACACTGTAATGGGATGGAAATAATAACAGAAGGGCAAAGTCTATTGCTACAGCAGATAAGAACAAGCCCAAAAACAGCAGTCACAGACATGACAGACAAGAGATGCTTACCTTTGGAAGGCCTCAGGTTGGCAGGTATCTCCAGTAAGAGACACCCTTGCCTTCACTGCCAACCCTTAAATGGAGTCTGGGAGGGGCTGGATCCTGACTCCAGCCTTTCCAGTTACTCAGATGCAGTGCATGCAGCTGAGCTCCTGTGGGTTAGTCCTGCCTTCCCACCAGGTGCTCAGTCCCTGCTCCAGTCTGTGGCTTAGCATTTCTGCTCCGATAATAAAGAAAGCTTTTCATTAAAGCAGTAAATTATTCTATGATTCTTCTTTTTTGTTTAATAACATTAAGTGGAGCACCGCAGAAATGAATGTTCTGTGTGTCTATTGTACGATAGACAAGCCCTGAGGTTGCTCATTATTATTCTCCATGCTGTTTCTGATGAACAGATCTATGCACTCACTTTCCATTGGTTTAATCAAGGATTCTCTATGATATGCAATTAATCTTTAATATGAAAGTACTTAGGGAGAAGACAAAAAACACAGCTGATCATCCTGCCCACTGAAAACCAGATTAAGGAATTACTCAAAGCCCTTCTTCATATTGAATTTTTACATTTGTAAATCCCATGATATATGAAAGCTCAATGAAACAGGCTTATTTTTACAATTCATGGAACAGATTGACAGCTTTCATTCAGATTGGTATGTTGGTAGTTCTTCAACAGTGAACCTGCAATGGCACCCTTAACACCCTGGGGCAAAGCAGAAGAAAAGCAAGGTATTACCACAACTCACAGAAAGGTACTGAGAAAACATACTGAAAGCATAATACTGGCAAACCACACACGAATTCTATCCTGGTCATAAACATACATAAACACTGATTTGAGTCTAGTTTACCATGCCTTGCTACTCATAGCCTGGAAGGCAAGTCAGAAAGCTTAACTTTGAAATAAGGATGATGGTAGCTAGACAACCTCCTCTTGTTTGGGACAGGAAGTCAGCTGAAACTCTTCAGAAGCATGGATGGACTTCACTACCACTGCATATCTAATTCAAGTTTAAGAAACATTAATGGGATTTAGAAAGCCATAAGCACAGGAAGGAGGCTGAAAGCTGAGCAGGAATCAAAGACATGTTATGTTGGTAAAGGGACCAAATTCCCTGTGATATCTAGGCATGATAAAGCTATAGCCATCAGAAAAGAGGATTAACAAAGAATGAATTTCCACATCAACTGAGTGCTTTGAGTTGGCACCTTAGCTACAGACAAGTTTCTGTGTTTGTACTGGTATTTAGTAGTTTATCACATCTGTTACTTCTTTTTAAGCAAAAAAAGAAGCACAGCCTAGGCTGTTTATACAGTTAGCACTCCTATATGCAAGACGTATAATACAGCATTTGCCTGCTCCTTTGTATCACCTGAAACTTCAAGGCACCTAATTTTTAGAATATGAGGGCTACTTAAGGATTAGCTACTAAGATTTTGGAAAAGAAAGTTCCTGAAAAACAAAACAACAAAAACCACCCAAAGTCTAGTCACTGTTCAAAACAATAGTTATCAAGTAAAATGCAAAAGCAGGTAATAAACTGCCTACGTACATCTTTGACCATTTAAACTAATGGTTTAAACTGTTTTCACCAGATCACTTCCACTGGGATCACTTCCAAGAGGTAATTTCTCAGCAGTTCTGGACATTAAGAGAAAACAAAAATCTGCAAGACAATGCCTTTCCTCCTGCAGCTTAACATCTTCATGGGACTTGATGGGATGTACCCCAGAGTGCTGAAGAAATTAGGGGGTGTTACAGCTGGATGCCTCTCAACAATTTATCAAACGTTGTGGAAGTCTGTGAAGGTCCCTGCCTAATGAATGGAAACTAGCCAACTCTATACCCAGCTACAAAAAGGACATGAAGAAAAGAGCTAGGAAACTACAGCTTGTTACTCTGACCTCAGTCCCTGAAAGAGTTATGGAGATTACCCTGTGGGATACTTAATGCCCCTTGAAGAACACAACTGTTATCAAGCATAGTCAACACACGCTCATAAAGGGAAAATCCTGTTCTAACAAACTCATCTCCTCTAAGGTCACCCACATGATAGTTGAAGGGGAGGCAGTGGATGCAATCTTTCCAGATTTCAGTAAAGCCTTTAGTACCACACCTCACAGCACCCTCCTGGAGAACTTGTCCAGCTGTGACATAAACAGGTTTATCTCTGCTTGATGACAAACTGTCTTGACTGCAGAGTTCAAAAAGTGGTAGTGAATGGGACTACATCTGGTTGGCAACTGATCACCTGTAGCTGGTCACCAATGGTGTTCCTCAGGGCTCAATTCTAGAGCCAGTCCCATTCAACATTTTTATCTGGATGCAGGATCAGAATGCATCCTCAGCAAATTTTCTGATGACACTAGTCTGGGAGGTAATGCTTACTCCCCAGGGGACCAAGAGGCATTGCAGAAGGATCTAGGTGCACTGGAGCATTTGGTGATCAGCAACGGCACAAAGTACAACAAAGGAAAATGCTAGGTCTTGCACCCAGGACTGATCAATGCCAGTTGATGGGAGATAAGTGGCTGAAGAGTGGCTCAGCAGAGGGGGACCTGGGGGTACTCATGACAGCAGGCTCAGCAGGAGCCAGCAGTGTGACCCAGCAGCCAAGGGGCAAATGAAAGGCAGCCAAGAGGTGATTTTCCCCACTGTACCTAGTATTGGTGCAGCCTCACCTGAAACACTGTGTGCAGTTCTGAACTGAACAACACAAAAAGGACATTAAGCATTCAGAGGAGGCTCCAAAGCTGGTAAGTTTGGAAGTTTTGTCCTGTGAGGAGAGGCTGAGGACAGTCAGTAGGCTGAGACATAATCTCACTGCTTTCTGCAGCTCCTTGAGGAGGGGAAGCACAGGGAATTGCTAGGCTCTGCTCCTCATCTATCACAGGATGGGAATGGCAAAGAGCTGCATCAGAAGAAGGTGAGACCAGGCTATAGGAAACATTTATGTATGGTGAGTGTGGTCAGACAGTGGAACAAGCTTCCTACAGAGATGGTTGACACCTGTGCCTGTCAATGTTTGAAAGCCATGGTCTGCTGGGTATAATTCCCCTCTGAGCACTAACGTACTAAGAGACCCAGCCCTCCACAGTCCAGTAGAGCTGGATCCCATTACCTGAGCAGGGCAACACCTCAAGCATCCAACAGCTTCTCAGCCTGAAGTTGCCTTCCATTCGCCACATCAGTACCCATAGGAATACTACCCTGGCTTAACTGTATTTCTTTTAATCAACAGGTAGCATTTAACCATGTATAGTCACCTCTATAATGTACTCTATTAAAATACTTTTAAAAAAAAACAACAAAAAACAAAAAACAAACAAAAAAACATAACTAGAAAATAAAAAACCTCCCATCTTCACATAAATCTCGCATGAAATAGAGCATAATACAAAATTGGATGGAAATCACTTTGAAATCTTAAGAACAATGTAGTAGTCTTGCATTTCTAAACTAGGGTCAACATGAATATTTAAGTGACTTCTGAATTCTTTCTAATCATTTTAATCTAATCCCCAGTGTAGATGAAATGTAGCTCCACCTTGTTATTTCACATTACATTGCCAGTGGTAGCCAGACAAATATATAGGATAAGAAAAGCTGCCTTTTAACTTCCTGAATGGACAATGCACAAACTAAGGAGTAAATTATTCTGCCTGTTGCCTGTAATCCCTGCGCTGTAAAAGCCTACTTTATGGATTATATTCAGACTCTAAGAGAAAGACTCTCCAGGGATTGTAGCCCTTACTCATATTTTCCCCACATACCTTCCCAGTGCCATTATCTTGAAAGGTAAGTAAGTGTCATGGGTTACCCTAAAATCTACCTGCACCCATGACAGGGGGGCAGTCGGCCCGCAGGCTGCTGGCGCAGAAGGAAAAGAAAACAGGGAAAAAGAAAATAAATACAGTGGCAACGATCTAAGGAGGCACATTTATTTACTAAATACTATATCGAAATACAGAATAACACAATATAATACAATATAATTGGAATTAAGGCTAACGAATTAAAGTAAAATAAGAGAGAGTGAGTCCCGAAACCGAGAGGCCTACTGTAACTCTAGGCGAAACGGCTGGAACGCTCCCACACGGCTCCCACCTGGCTGGCAAGGTCCATGAGAGCGAGTCCAGCACTGAAGTGAGATTATATATAGTCCTGGTCATATGACTGACCGTGTTGTTCTCTGGGACATTCAGTCTTCTTTTGTGAGCAGCAGATTTGTCAAAATTATCTATGCTTAACATGATGTTATGATGTGGAATACTGATAGCAAAATTACAAAATTGCAAAACCATGACACAAATTAACTGTTTTTCCAATTATCAGCAGCTTCAGAAAGCATCTCTGGATGAAAACAAATACATGTGCTTAATCATTTTCCTGAATTCAGACCATTACCAAAGGAACAGCGCTTTATTATACACACGTAGTTCAGATGTCTTAATTAACCAACTCTGCCTGGCTACAGCCTCCTTCCAGGAACTGAGCAGAGACAGAACCCAGCTTTCTTACAACACCTAGAGGAATTTAATTAACTCCTCAACTTTGGCCCCTCTGTCAGTTCCAATAATCTGATCAATGGGGTCAAAAGCTACAAGGGAGGCATGATACGAGAGAGACAAAGAAACCAGAACAGAAGAATGTTATTCTGCAAGCCTCATTTCATTAGAAAATCAGGCTAAAGAAGTATAATTGGACAAAAGACTTGTGACAGCAAATCCCCTGCTTGTGTGCAAGAATGCAGCTGGGCAGCACAGTAGTTGTGGACAAAGACAGATTTTGAAATGGTGTGCCTACCCTATAGCAAAAAGAAGAGCAACTTGCAAGAAGCCATTATATCACCCAACCTCTTTCCATGCTCCTCCCCCTGCCCTTTTTAATTTTAACCATGGTGAAGGCTTGCTCCAACACTGGGTTTCTCTTTTTGTCTGACACTATCATAAAGTTGTAGGTCTGTTTGTGAAATATGTTGCCATGGGAACTAATGTGTGCTGCCATGGAGACCATGTCAAACCCAGCCTCACATCTCAGCAGACTAAGGAAGGCAAGAAGATGAACTGGGGAGGAGAAATTCTTCCTTGAAAACTGAATGTTTTGAAATACTAGCAAATGTAACAAAAGTAGTGACAGAACTTACTAATAATTCATATAGTGCTCTCTGAGATGTCACTTTGTTTGCTATGATGTTCTTGGAAGGAGGGCAGCAAAAATTTTCAAAGTGATTAACAACATACATGAAAATCAAATAAATTCATTCTTAGACTATCCAGGTACCAAAATACACCAGCCCAGCTATTTTTCTCAACCAAATAATTTTAAAAAGCATGGCAGAGGGAAAAAAAGACTATTAACCGCAATGACTTGCAAAAACTGCATAAAATGCATATGTTTAATAAGATGACTGAATTAAAAATGACCCATAACACACATATGCAGTCAGATTAGGGCCTCAACTAAGGAGACAACTAAGAAACTTAAGATCAGTTCAAAATAAAATAAATAAAAATTCATCTAGGTCTCTTTTTAAAGTAAATGGTGGGTACCAAAAATCTTGTATTCATTTCCTGCGCTCTAAAAACCTGCCATTTATTTCTTCTGCATTCTTTAAATGAAAAGAACCAGCCATAACTAAAAGCCACCACTAAATTACTTTAAGGACTTATGAGGCAACTTAAATCCTCCCAGTAGCTAAATCCTAAGCATTTAGGCTCCCTGAACAAAATCTGATAGACTGCCCTTAAGCCCATTCAAATTAATTTTACGCAGAGTCTCTCTAACCATCTTGCAGAGTTTTCTTGCTTCAATATATCTAAATCTTTGTCAGAGAAAACACAGATTCAGCAAGAGAGATTTCAGACAGTTGAATAGCTCCACAGAGTCTGCTGAAACCTGAAATCCTATGAAAACTATATTTTCTCAGATACAGAAGGCACTCCAAATGTGAATTCCACAAGCCTATATATATGATCAACACTCCTAACACACAGGCAGAAAAGCCTCTCTGCTATCTGACAAATCAATGTTGTGTGCTTTGCAGCTTGTTTTCAGAGTCTGAAGAACAAATAAACTGGAAAAAGCCACTAAACAAAATAAAAAGGTAGTCTTTTGTAAGCATACAGCAATAAAATAACTTCTATTAACTAAATTCAATTTTGGCGAGAAATAACTTTATGTAAATAATGTATATTTTAGACAAGAATAAATTTTAGGATTCATAGACAACTCACAAATAAACTTTTTACTTTTAATTTTCTTTTAAAGAAAAACACCACAGAGCCACTTAAAAATGGATTAGTATCCTTCAGCATCCCTTTCCAAAACCAGCCAGGATCTAACTGTCACTGTCATGGGGAGCAGTGTAAATCTTGCAATACACCTGTACTAAGATGCACTTATTTGCTGAGTTGCTCCCCTTCTGATTGTTACATTTCACACATCTACACTATATTATTAAACAGGAATACTGATAAACAGAGTTTGAGGATTCTCATCTAAAAAGATCTTTCTTTTCACTCAGATTAACAAAGGCAGATTGTAAAACTACAGGAAATTCATTTTCACCATATCATGAATACAAGTAAGTTTATGCTATATATTCCACTTTCTTCTTAGTCTCACTGGTTTGGCTACAAATTACTTGAGGTTATGGGGAAGACATTCATCTGTAGTAACAGTATTTCTTCTCCTTAGGTATGATGTAAATAACACGAAAAAACACTTCATGCTCTTTCCTCAGCTAGTGCTGTTGCACCTATCATAGAACTGGCTGGTACACAATATACCCAACCAGTTCATTAATTTTGCATATCTCTTGTGGTAGAACCCAGGGAACAACAACAGCAGCAGCAGCAGCAACAAAAATGGCTTTTTATCTATTGCTTTTTTCTTCTTACCAGACTCTGAATTTGTACCACCTTGTTGCTTAGAGTTCATATATACCAGACGTTTCTCCAGGACACAAAGGCAAACTCTGAGCCAGGTCAGAGACTTCAAGATCAAGACAAAAGAATAAACAGTGCCTGGACTATAACCCCTCTGGTAGGCATTTCTTTATTGAGAGATCCCAAGAGCTCTTACAGTGGGCTAACCCCAAAGAGAACATCAAGAGATTGGGGACGAGATGTAACAAAAAATAGATTCATCAAGAAAAAAAAAAAAAATCATCTCAAACCAATTTAATTTCCTCCTGTAGCAAAGTGATAGTTTTTGTGGCTACAGGAAATAAAAACCACACCCACAAATACATAATATCGTGGCTTCAAATAAGATTTTTGATATAATTTCACAAAATAATCCCACAAGAAAGTTTTAAAAATATGATCTAGCTATCTCAGGCTAGATGGAAAACTCAGTGAGCAATATCCAGACATCACTGTACATACTGTAGCACATGTTCAGTAGATCCTCCAGGCTGTCCCTGCTCAGTGGTTTCTTTACCTGGATAACAAAGTAGGAGTAGGCTTTAACTGAAGTAGGCTTGAATTCTGCAGACAAAACAAACACTGCAGGTATGATGGAGAACAGAATCCGATAGGATCTTGACAAACTGGAGAAACTAGAAAAAATGAAATGACAGAAGAGAAGTGCAAAGCAGAAGCAATTGCATACATACAACTAAGAGTACCCCTAGCAAGGCAGGAGGAGTCTTGTGGGAGAGGAATCATTGGTAAGAGTGGATGACAAACTGAACTCATGTCACAGTCAAGCTATTGAGCAAAAGACAAAAGAGGAGGTTGGAACAAAGAGGGCAGTGACCTGCAGAATGCTGGAAGTCATCCTCCCACTCTAATGAGCATTAGCAAAGCTTGAACTGCAGTACTACATCTGCTCCTGGACACTGAGTTCAAAGCAACTGGCACTGGTTAGCAAAAAAAAAGAAGTTAGAAAGCCTGGAGGTAAAGTGAGAGGAATGGTGTAAGTAACATGATTTACTGTTCACAATGCTACTGCAAAGAAGAAAACATTCTTTTTGTGCCCACAGTAGACAGGATGAGAAGCAATAGGATTGATTATACAGCAAGAATCAATTTTAGACATTATGAAAAACTTCCTAATGATATCAGAGAAGCTCAGGTACATGTTTTGATGAGAGTCTATGGAATCCTCATCCTGAGAAGCATTTGAGCTCCCAGGGAGCTTCTAGCCAAAATATGAGTAAACAAAAGCCAAGCAAAATAAGTACTAGTGGTCAGAATTTGATTTCTTGCAATTGCAGAATTACACAGAAATAAAGTATTGGAATATGGGGGTGCTTTTCCAACTGGCATTTTCTATCATTTGCATACCTCTTAATAAGATTTGCAGAAGACAGTGGGACACAACAAGATATGACAGTTGCTTTAATTTCTTGTCAAATTCTCCTTCTACTTTCATATGCAATGAAAGACAAATGGGACAAGACCAATGGCAGGTACCCTCTTTGCCACATGAGAAGTGAGAAAAAAAATCACTTACATGAAACTAACTAGTATAAAACAGATTATGGAAGCAGTAGTCACTCAGAGCAAAGGGATAAATAATGCTTTTGCTAGCCATTACACTAACGGTGAGACTGAGTGAATACCTTATAATTGCTGAGACAGATCCAGTCACTATGGCGGGCACAAGAGCAATGGCCCAGCCCTTACAGTAGTGACTGCCAACTTATGAAATCACATGTCATTATAGAAACTGTGCCCAACATTTCAGCCTTTACCTTTGAACATTATTCTCCTGGTTTATTAAAGACCCCGCGAGTCAAATGAATTTCAAAAGCATTGCCTAGGTGAGTAAAGGGTCAAAGGTTAAGTACCATACATTCCTTCTTCCTCCATTCATAAGCTTTTTCCACAGTTTCCCAATTTGGAATGAATGATGAAACTCCTCCCCTCTACAGCTGAAAATGAATCTGGATTCACTGCCTCAGCACCCAGCTCTGCACACTACACCTTGGAGAGGACAGGTCAGCAGCTCCCCATCACGCCTCCACTAGGCCTTGGGCAGCAGGAACCCACCTAAATAACAGCTTTTGCTGCTTCCTCCGTGTCTGTCATCATACAGAGCTACTCACATCTTGGCTGGCCCTCTGCATGCCGATAGCTGCCCTCTCACCTCCTGACATGAGCAAGCTGCTTTCAGTGGGTTCATTGGTGACCATACATGGAGAAATAACCTCAACTCAGTGCAACATAAACCTACTGAAGCACTGGTGAACTTGCCCACTCTGCTCAAGATGCAGACTTACGTATGGATAGCATGGCTGTTGAACAGTTCTTCAACAAATGCCATGCACTAGACTGCAGCTCCCTTCTACCCACTGGAAGCAGCCATTGCCTCTGAATTGCAGCCAAGGAGGCAATGGCAGGGGCTGGTGCATGGCCACAGGCTCCCACCAGCCCACTCCAAGGAACCTGAATGCCATCCCACAGGCCAGACGCACTCCCTGCAGTACTGACAGGAACCTTCAGAAGCAGAGTAAACATGGCTTCAAGCCACTCTGCAGAAGATCCTACCTTCCAGGCTGAGTATGCTGTATGACCTCTTACTGATGGGCAGACGCTGCTATCAAATTTCTCCCTCATCTACCAGCTTTTTGGCAATCCACAATAGGTCAATCTTAATGCAACTTCATTTTCTTAATTAAATTTTCTGTTAGGTATCATCACGGGGAATTATTTTTCTTTGCTTCCATTATTTAATATTTCAGAGTAGAGACAGTTGTATCCTTCTCTCAAGGCTTAGCAAGTTTCTCTCTTGATTAAACCTACTACAAGATTACAGAATTTTTCTTTATAAGCAAATAACATTCACGTTTGTTAAACAAACAACATATAAAAAAGCCTATATATTAAGGTGTGGAAAACTAAGGGAAAAGTCGAAACAGTGAAGAATTCACTGGATTCAGATGACACAGCAGTGAGATATGACTAACTGGGAGGCACAGGGCTAGAAGAAAATTGCACCTCAGGGATTGGAATTAGAAGTAAGGGAATGAATTTACAGAGTTAATGCTAAAGGAATACCTGAAAAGCAACAGCATACAGTTTAAAAGTAACAAATCAGAAGAGGAAGAGTATGCAGGTACCAAAAATGAAGGCCAAACAGAAGACTATGAGAAAATTTAGAAAAGAATATAAGAACATAGATAAGGAACAACTCATATATAGAAGACAACAGTAGTTAAAGGACATGACAGCAGTCACAAGATGAAAAGAGAATGGAAGCAAAGTGATTGCTCACCTCCTCTTTCAGTACAAGGAGAGGGCATCAAGGGAGGGCAACAGAGTTCAGAATCAACAGACTAAAGAAGGTGGTTCTTAATGTGATGGATGGGTAGTTGAGCTGTGAAACTCATTTTAACCGTATTATACAAGCATAAATATGCTCAAAGAAAAGTAGGAGGTGATTCTTGGTGCAGATCTTTATTAAACAGTACTAAAAACAAACACCCAGTTCTGCGCATGAGTAGAAAATGGTTAGAACTGAGAGCAAGAAAATAATATAGAGCGGTTATTTTCTCATGGCAGACAAAAACATTTGCTATGTTCTCTACGTGTTCTTCTTTAGCCACAGTGGAGATAATTCTATTCCAACCTTTTGTTTGACCCACTGAAGTCATTCTTACACTGGGTTACACCAATTTCTCAGCGACATCTTCATTTTAGTGTAATCCCTGCCAAAATGCCATCTCACTTGCTATAGTTTCTTGGTAAGTCTTTACTCTTAGGTTTTCAGATCTTTTCATAGATGACTTCTGTCACAGTCACAAACAGTTTAAGCCAGCACACAATGACAAGAAGAAATACCGTGCCTCCCTCCATCCTTTTTCTGTCTGCTTACACTGACATAACTGTTCTTCAAACAGCCAAATAAATCTCATCTGGCTTATAATCATGACATAAAATAACATATTACTTCTAGCCTGGGTCAGTTCCCTGTTGCAGTTCTCCACATGGCCACACAAATGCATGTGTCCTGTTACAATGAAATGAGTCATGTTCCAGAAAGAGTGGCTGGAAAAGCAGCAGGATGCACTAGGATTGTTTAGTCTGGAAATGTGGAAGCTCAGGGGAAGCCTTATCAATGTAGATAGCACATTGGAGGGAGTGAAGAAGACAGAGCCAGGCTCTTCTCGGTTGTGCCCAGTGACAAAACAATAGGTAATGAGCATAAACGGAAATAAAGAAAATTCTATTTAAACCTATGAAAGAACTTCAGGCCACAAAAACACAGGTCACAGAAGAGTTATATTGTATTTGCTATTCAGTTATCTAGGAGGAGGTTGTAGGGGTCGCAGTCCAGCCAAAAAAGCATTTAAGTTCTTAAGACTCAGTCTACAAACCAAAAATGGCTAAGAAAAGCATAGCACAGCATAGTTACGATCTCAGAAAAATTCCCATTTTCAACCATGGAATGCAAGACACTTTAAAGGAAAATAGAAGGAATTTGGTCACAATTTTATTCTTCTTATATAGTACTCAGTCATAGAATCATAGAATTACTCAGGTTGGAAAAGACCTTGAAGATCATCAAGTCCAACCGCAGCCTAACCAGTACCCCATCTCTTAAAAAAAAAAAATAAATAAAAAATAAAAAAATAAAAATAAAAACCACAACAACAAACCTCTGCTAAATTATATCCCTGAGTACCACATCCAAACGGCTCTTAAACACATCCAGGGATGGCGATTCAACCACCTCCCTAGGGAGCCCATTCCAGTACCTAACCACCCTTTCTGTAAAGAAGTTCTTTCTAATATCTGACCTAAACTTGCCCTGGAGCAACTTAAGGCCATTTCCCCTTGTCCTGTCACTTGTCACTAGTGAGAAGAGACCTGCCCCACTCTCACTGTAAGAACCTTTCAGGTACTGGAAGACGGCAATAAGGTCTCCCGTCAGCCTCCTCTTCCTCAGACTAAACAGCCCCACCTTCCTTAGCCTCTCCTCATAGGGCTGATTCTCCAAGCCCTTAACAAGCCTCGTTGCCCTTCTCTGGACCTGCTCCAGTACTTCCATGTCCTTCTTATGCTGAGGTGCCCAAAACTGGACACAGTACTCGAGCTGAGGCCTCACCAATGTTGAGTACAGGGGCAGGATGACTTCCTTAGTCCTGCTCACCACACCATTCTTGATACAAGCCAAGATGCCATTGGCCCTCTTGGCCATCTGGGCACACTGCTGGCTCATATTCAGCCGACTGTCCATCAGCACACCAAGATCCCTTTCCATCTGGGAGCTATCCAGCCATACCTCCCCAAGCCTGTAGGGTTGCCTGGGGTGGTTGTGACCAAAATGCAGGACCCGACACTTGGCCCTGTTGAAATTCATTCCGTTAACCTTGGCCCATCGATCAAGTCTATCCAGGTCCCTCTGTAGCGCCCTTCTCCCCTCAGGCTGATCAACACTCCCTCCCAGCTTAGTGTCATCTGCGAACTTACTGAGGGTGCACTCAATCCCCTCATCCAGATCATCAATGAAGATGTTAAACAGAAGCGGCCCAAGCACCGAGCCCTGGGGGACGCCACTTGTGACCGGCCGCCAACTGGATTCCACTCCATTGACCACAACTCTCTGGGCCCGGCCATCCAACCAGTTCTTCACCCAGCGGAGCGTGCGCCCATCCAAACCACGGGCAGCCAGCTTCTCTACCAGAATGTTATGGGGGACAGTGTCAAAGGCCTTACTGAAGTCCAGGTAGACCACGTCGACAGCCTTTCCTTCATCTACTAAGTGGGTCACCTTGTCATAGAATGAAATCAGGTTAGTCAGGCAGGATCTACCATTCATAAATCCATGCTGACTAGGCCTGATCCCTTGGCTGACCTTTAGTTCATCCATGATGATACCTGAGATTATCCTTTCCATAACCTTCCCAGGCACCGAGATGAGACTGATGGGCCTGTAGCTGCCAGGATCATCTTTCCGGCCCTTTTTGAAGACGGGAGTCACATTCGCCAGCCTCCAATCCACCGGGACATCCCCAGTCAGCCAAGACTGCTGAAAAATTATGGACAGTGGTTTGGCGACCACATCCGCCAACTCCCTCAGCACTCTAGGGTTCAACCCATCCAGCCCCATGGACTTATAAACATCCAGCTTTCGAAGTAGGTCCAGAACCATCTCATCGCAGATCACGCAAGGTTTGTTTTGTTCCCCCTTTCCATCTACCAGTGTAGGGGGCTGTGTTCCCAGGGAGTTACAAGCATAACTATTGAAGACCGAGGCAAAAAAGGTATTAAGTACCTCAGCCTTGTCCCGATCCTCAGTGACCAAGTTGCCCTCAGAATCCAACAAGGGATGGAGAATTTCCCTAGCCTTCCTCTTGCCGTTGATGTGCTTATAAAAACATTTACTATTCTCCTTAGAAGCCAAGCTCAGTTCTTGCTGCGCCTTGGCCTTCCTAATTTTCTCCCTGCACAGCCTCACTACAAACCTGTAATCCTCATAAGTAGCTCCCCCATTCTTCCAGAGATCTCTTTTTGTTCTTTAGATCAAGCCAAAGGTCTCTGGTCAGCCAGCCCAGTCTCCTCACCTGTCGACTCATCTTTTGCGATTTTGGGACAGTCAGCTCCTGCGCCTTTAGGACAATTTCCTTAAAGTATTCCCAACCTTCCTGGGCTCCCACACTCTCCAAAGATACCCCCCAGGGGGCCCTCTCAACCATAGTCCTAAGGAGGTTGAAGTCCGCCCTCTGGAAGTCCAAGGTGGCAGTTCTGCTGACTCCCCTCCGCGGTTCGACAAGGATCGAGAAATCTAGCATTTCATGATCACTTTGTCCCAGACAGCCTCCAACCTTTACATCCCCCACCAGACCATCTCTGTTAACAAACAGCAGGTCCAGAGTTTTGTTTCCCCTCATCGGCTCCTTCACCAACTGTGTCAGGAAGTTATCTCCCACACACTCTAGGAACCTCCGAGACTGTTCCCTGTCTGCTGTATTGTAATCCCAGCAGATGTCTGGGAAGTTGAAATCCCCCACCAGAACGAGGGGGAGTGACCTCGAGACCTCCCCCAATTGCCTATAAAGCATCCCATCCACCTCATCATCCTGGGTAGGTGGCCTGTAGCAAACTCCCACAATAACATTGGTATTGTTGGCCTTGGCTTTTATTCTGATCCATAAGCTTTCAACCCTGTCATCACCATTATTGATTTCCACGCATTCACAATCTTTTTTAACATAGAAAGCTACACCACCACCTTTCCTACCTAGCCTATTTTTTTAAAAAAGTTGGTAGCCCTCAATCACTGCACTCCATGTGTGGGAGTCATTGCACCATGTTTCAGTGACGGCAACTATATCAAAACTTTCTGAACAAACAATGGCCTCCAGCTCCTCTTGTTTATTACCCATGCTGCATGTATTAGCATAAAGGCACCT
Organism: Excalfactoria chinensis; assembly: GCF_039878825.1. Taxonomy (NCBI): domain Eukaryota; kingdom Metazoa; phylum Chordata; class Aves; order Galliformes; family Phasianidae; genus Excalfactoria; species Excalfactoria chinensis. Next base: position 92,857,463 of record NC_092826.1, read on the forward strand.
GAACTTGGCCTCCTTGGGATCAGCAGCAGCCCTAATAGCCTTGTGACTACTATTAGGCGTTTCCACAGCCACCAGCTTAACACCAGCCCTCATGTTTTTCCTACAAGGAGGCAAGTCATCCTCCTCCTTCACCAAGGGCCAAGACCTTGGGGGTTTAGAAGCACACCCCTCAACCATCAGTCATCAACCATCAGCCTCTAATAACATTAAGCACAGTGATAAGTCTTCTGCTGCTCCTCTTTTGTTTTGTCCATGGGCAGATAAAAAGTTTTACACCTCCAAGTTTTGCCCAGATGATGTGGCTAACTGGAGCTGGGGAACCAGTGACCTTCACAGCAGAGAACCCCACCCATCATCCAACAGAAGGGGCACAGGGCAAGGGAAGATTGAAGGGTAAATGCATATGCACAGTACAAGGCAAATGTTAGTAAAGATCCACAATAAATAGGTGAATTAAACAGAAAGAAATGTTATCAGCGTAACAAAAAACAAAACAAACAAACAAACAAATAAACAAACAAAAAAGAACCTTCAATTTCTTCATTTTATTTAGAAGATAAAAAAAAGCTACCATGTTATTGCTGCACAGTGTGGTCTGAATAAGGAACCACTCAGCTGTTGAATAAATGCACTGTTGAGCGTTCACACTAAGAAAAAATGCATTTTCCACCTGCATGTTTCAGCAGACTAAGCAGCCAGAGGATGGACTTCCAACTCAATTGAGCAACACACAGAACATGGCATTAAAAAGGTCTTTGTAGGAAAAAGACAAATCATCACAAAAGGAAAGAAAGGAAAAGCTCCTGAAACAGTAAGACTTTAATTGAAGCTACCATTTTTCTATTCGTTGCACTGCTTGATTTTACTGCCACAGGAGAAGGAAAGCTAAAATAGGTCATATCTCTCCCTTATTACTATCACTTTCGAATGACCAGTTGCAAAGAGTTTGCTTTTGCTGTACCTCAGCAAATGAGGCCAGCAGTGTCAAAGTACAAGCCTTTTTGCAACTAAAAATAAGGTCATCTCACAACTGAAAACCGACAGACCTAAACAGCAGAAGTGTGTTTAACTTGCACCAGCTTAAGTTTAAAGCTCAAGCATTTTATAGGCTTGCTACAGAGAGAATAGACATATTAGTTCCAATAGCTATAGAAAAGGTGATTGTGATGCAGAAGGAAGTAGAGATAATGACAAGGGGGAAAAAATTGCTCCTAGCACTGTCGAGAGGAAGAAAAGAAAAAAGAGCCCCACTAATGCATGTCTCTGTCCCACATGAAGGTGCAGCTAGTTTTTTTAGTTATTTTAAGGACTCATGCCAAATATATCCTTACTGCAAGACTAGTGGCTTAAATGGACCCAACACAGCCGTGAGATTGGCCCCAGGCTTCCACAAAATAAATACAACAGGATGACAATTATGATGTGCTAGAGACAGGAAATAGTTTTTAAGAAGTGGCTCTATGAAGCAGAGTAGGTCAAGCCTCCTTTTCTGCACTGTAGGAAATAAAAACATCTTGAAGTTTTCCTGAAAGCTGAAGCGTAACAACAACCTCATCACACCTCCAACTCTGCTCTCCCCGCAACTGGATCTGATCATTAAAAAAGGCTGCAGGGCTCCAGCTCCTTTGAATAGCTAACAGCAGCAGTATGAACACATTCTCACGAGGTACATTTTTGTTGCTTAAAACAGTTTTTTTTTCTTTTTTTTTTTCTTTTTTTTTTTTCCAAAAAAACATTCCACTGGCAAATTTTCATGCAGAAATACTTAATATGCCACCCCTCCTCCCACATGCGCAAGTACCAGAACTATTTGAAGAAGGCAATTACACTGCTTGTTCACTGTACAGTTATGCAATTGTACAGTTATACAATTATACAGTCAACAGGTAAACAGGTTAAACAGATGCTGCATATGAAAGATTATCATGATAGAAAGATAATCTATGACAAATGGAAAATGCTCACTGATGCTGAAGGTGTACAGTAAACTCACTACAGGAGTGATCTCAGAGAAAGAGATCCTGCCTTAGTGGCAGTCAGCCCTTATATGAGATCTGGGAGAGGTGGAGCCAAACTCCACCCCTTCTGGAAGCACAGCTGAGTTACCTTCACCTATGCTCCCACAGCTGACTCATTGTGGTTAATCAGAGATTGAGGCTGTGATCAACAGTTTCCCATACATTCACACTTCATTGGATTCCTTTTCTTCACTGGAAGAGGGAGAAACCAATAAAAGGGTCATCAAAACTTGGGTAATCCAACATAAGTAAATGCAAGTGAAAAGAATATTTTTTAAAGGAGGCTTGATATCCTTAAGGTGGCTTGCATGGAGACAAAATCAGCTCTCTACTGGAGCAGTCAGCCTTTGAAAATGCTCATAATTACACTGTGTTTCTAACATCTACATGACATGAGTTCAGTGTACAACTGAAGAAGTATGTGCAATGGGTGTTGGGAGGGTTAGTCTCTTGTTTCCAGCAAACAACCCTTTGGTGCAGCACCAACCCAAGCTGCCTGTGTGTGCTGAGCTTGGCTGCCAAGGCTGGCTGGAGGCCCTGAATCAGCTCAAAGCTGAGAAGATGAGCCAGGACACCAATGCAGGAACACAGTCTATATGCAAGAGCACTAAGCTTGGTTAGGGGTCTTTGAGAAAACCTACTCCATGCCAGGCCTCCGTGGCCTAAAATATGATATTTCTCCTCCAAGGTAATGATGTAAGAATTATGCCTCATTAGACTTGATACCTCAGGTGGATCCAGAATTTGTCTGCTAACTTAAGCACACATACTTCTGCATGAAGTACATCAAACGAGCATGCAGATTATTGTTAGACACAACACTGAGTTATGGGGAAGGACAGAGGTCAGAAGATTAATATTGATGACAGACATTTGAATCCAAGATCAAATGAATAGGATGTGCATTAGGCATTAATGCTGAAAATTGTAATCCTCAAATCAGCACACATTGCTACTGGCCCTTGCTTTACACATTAACTGTGTTTAAAGATCTACAGTTCTGCTCCCAGGCATCCTAAAAACACCTCAGTCTTGATATCCCACATGCTATTCAGCATATAAAATACATGAACAAGCCCTTGGAACAAGCACTGGCATCAGAAACTCCCCCTCTGCCCTTTAAATCCGACTTATACCCTTGCTCTCTGGCTGAATGAATTTTTGAATACTGTATGCAGATGACAGCAACTGACCAGATGGGCATGAATTCTGCCCCACAGTTACATTCACCTGGAGAAGCCTTCCGCCTATTAGGACACATTCCTGGAAAGTCATAGATATCTGCATTTGATTTTAAGGTGCATTACAGAAATGGCAGAAATGCAGCAGTGCACTGGTACTGCCTGCATTATGCAAGAACTAAAAGCCTTGGGGAACACAGCAGGAGCCCTGCTGCTGTCTGCAAGTAAGCCAGTAGCATGCAGTCAGTGCAAGCTAATGTAGTATGCGTCCTTTTAGGGCAGCACTGCTTAAAACATGGCTTTAATACCTCTGGACATAAGCTGGTAAGCTCACTACATCGTGTCACTACATTATGTCATGCAGACACAGTAACTCAGATCTTCATTTGTTTACAGCCGTCTTTCTACTTTTGTTTCAGGGTGTATCTGTCCCTCTCAGGATCATGCAGGAATGAGCTATTATTCAGATCATCAATATTGTATTTATATCCCTTTTGGTCCAGGTAGTTAAAGGAGATGAACTTAGCTTCCCAATGAGTTATTGGAAGGCCATCACACAGATTGATCTCCTGTCCATCTCTCAGAGCTATTACAAGAGGGTCACAAGTCAGCCAAACACATTATTCACCATGGACCACTCTGAGCTGCTAGCAGATCCAGTGCAAATCAGCAGGCCCCTACTTACACATCCAGCTCTGTGTTCTTCCCTTGCTGAGCTTAAGAGCTGCAAGCACACAAGCCCTGAAGTCTGCTGCCACCACCATCCCAAGGATAACTAGGCAAGCTGTCTTTCTGGTGACCCTGGGATTCCCTAGGCAGGTAAACACCCCCACACACACACACGCACACATGGAGATGCAAGAATTAAGTTGGGAAAAATAGATCAAAGCAGGCATATATTTAACTTGAGAGCCCAAACCACAACCGTACTATACTGATAAATCATTATACACATAAATTCCACATTTTATAATCACTAGGATGACACTCTTACGTGAATAAGCTGAAGTGATCAAATTATTTTAAGTGAGTTGAGACTGCTGGAAACATTTATATTCCCATTTCCAAATGTCGGTTTAGACATATCACCTCTGACTCAAAATATCACATCCATCCTTTCTCTCTGAAGAAGGAACTTCTTTCTGCCACCACTTTTGGGAAATCACTTCTCAACCATTCCAGTGACAGATTTAGACATATTTTGTTTTTCAGTATGGTGATGGGGAAAAGTGGAGGTTCCTGCATGAGCCTGGCATGGGCTGCTGCCCCTGTCCCAGGCTTCAAAAAGCCACTTTTGCAGGCAGGTTAAGCATCAGAGTCACAATGTCCAGTATGAGCAGAAATGCAAGGAAGGGAGAAAGGGCACAAGGGCAATCTAGAACTTCCACAATGACCTCCTTGGGTTTGTGCTGATCTTCCAAGCTGGACAAGATGCTATAGCTGATGCCAAGAGGAAGTCACCATGCTTCTCAGACAAGCAAATCTAGCAGCTGATTCTTAAATGGGATTCCTAAAAGGCACTGGCTGCTTTCATCCATCTCTAAAATCGATACCTTAGCCTCACAAAGAGCAAGATGAATCCACAGAAGCATCCAGAACATTTCACCACACCTTTGATATGGTTTGCCAGTATTTTTTTGGCAGCACAGTAGCTTGTTGATTTTGCTCACATATCTCAACCTTTACGATTCCCTCTTCATCAATATATTCTTTTTAACACTAGTTGTAGGGCATCTCAAGCAAGCACTCTCTCTGCATCTGTTTCTGATTTACACACAGTTGAGCACAGAAAGATACAAAAGCATTTTAGCATTCATGTACTTCTGCTTAGGGGATATATTTTTAATTTGGAATATCTCAATATAGTTGTTAAATACAGGCACTGAGATTTTTTTTAATATACCTTTCTATTAGGCACAGAGTATTAGCCTGAGCTATGAACACGTTCTCATTGTCCAAGCTAAACATTGGCCCAGGAACTCTGTGTGTATAGGAAGGCATGGTGGACAGAATAGCAATGCTTTGCAACTACCAGGTCTTGCAGAGTAGAAAGGGGAGAAGGAAGTGGGAAGGGAAATAAGGAGAAAAGAATGTGAGAAGGAAACTGTTAAAGAGAATGGAAACTAATGGGCAGAAGGCAAGTATAAAAAATCATTGAGGAGGCTTGCTTTGAGAATGACACAGTTCTGAGGAGCACGAAGGAATACAAAGTAAAATTTCAGGAGCTGATAATTGTTCTACATCAACATGTTGTCCCTTGGACCTATGGAAGAAATTCTGCCTTTAGTCAGATGTGAAATATCATTCTTCAGTGGGAACTTTGCTCATATAAGAATGAATGAATGTATCCTTTCCAGGCATAAAACAAAATCCATTAAGCAATGTTAAGAACTGGAAAGCAAAAATGAGTAAATCAGTCTAACTCTTATATGCCACTATAGTAATAGGTCTTGGAAAAGGAGTTCTGCCAAAGGCCCAGTGCTTATATGCTGGAACTCTTTTCTAGCCTAACAAGAAGAGAACAAGAAGGAAAACCAGTTCAGTTCATTTTCCCCTAATAGCAGTCTGGATACTAACTCCTGTAGTTGGTCTCTACTATAGCCTGGTGCTAGAACAATGAGAATGAAACGTCAGTGCAACTATGCAGCTTCCCTATAATTCTCAGCTTTGTTTAAAAAAACAAAAACAAAAAAAAAGCCTCAACACCACCACAAAAAAACAACCAACCAGCACCACCACCGCTAATAAACACATAAGTACATATATCACAAAAGGCCAGATGGTACTGCTCTTCATCAAGTAGAGTTTCCAATAACTTTAGTAGGAGCTTTATTCACTTTCAGACCAAAGAATGTGCCTCTTTTATTTGTCTCAGTCTTAGGTCTCTACTCTGGTTATGTATGTAGTGTTTCTGAATCATGGTATCAACCTCAGGTTGATGATGCCCTTTCCAAGAGAGTGAAGTCAAATGAAGTAACTTAAGCTCATGACAAGATTCCACTCCTCATTCTTACGTAGCTTCCACAGGCCTATAAACAAAGCAGCAGATTTGATGGCTAAAAGGCCTTTAACCAGTCTGAAGCAGCATAATCTTGGAAATGGCTGTTCTGACTCCAGGATGAAATATTTCATCCACATCCCCCTTCCATCTTTCCACCTTAAGCACAACTAAATCTCACTATTAAAAACAAGATGCTGCTTCAGAGAGTAAATCTGTTGTCTTCTTCAGACAATCATGCAGCTGCAAACAAAAAAGTGTATATTTTTTATTAAAAATACACAGCATTTTATTTTTTTTTTCACACATCATTAAAGACATTTGACAAATAACCCAACATTTGATAGATGCTCTGCATTGGAACACGAATTGTAAAATTTAAATTTTCCTGAGGTTGCTTTCAGATACAGGCACAAGACTGTCACAAATAACACCAGTCCTGACAGGGCCGAGGTTGGAAAGGAAGGCACTAAGCTGCCCAAGAGACCACTCAGGCCCATCAGGTGATCTCATCCACCACACCACTGTGTCAAGCACTTGTAAGCAGCAGCCTCCCCAAGTATTTGCTATGTCCAGCAGGGAGGAATACTGCAGCTCCAATTGTTCAGGAACTGCTTTACAGCAGGTGCCCAGCTGTCAAGCAAAGCCAGATTATCCTCAACTTCATTGCTTCTTACCTAGCTTGGCAAAGTTCATGCCAATTGCATTCTGCTGAAGAGACAGGCTTTGGCAGGATGGCTTGTTTGAGGGAGAAACAGGATGCATGGCAACACCTTTCATGATCTAGGGAACAGTTCCTTGATGAGTCTGATTCATACAGCCAGGCACTCAGAGGAGACTGACCAACACATGGGAGGGAACTTGTCTGACAGTCTCTGCAAGCATTCCCCATTGCTTGCCCTCCTCTTTCTGTCCCTCAGGAAAAGCAGATGATTTCTTGTTCCTCCTCCTCTGCTGCCACATGCTGGGGAGGAGTATCCACCTAGTTTCCTCTCTGCAGAATGGGTGTTGTGGGTAGCACATCAGCTCTTCCCAAGATCACAGGATGCCATTCTCAACTGAGATGGTGATGTGTGAAAGCACTTTGCCAGCATGCTCCTCCTGTGCACAAAGCACTGTGCACAAAACAGCATGCTCCTCCTTTCTGTGCAACAATAGTTCTGTTGAACCAGACATTCTGGGACCTGAGAAACCTGATTCACCTAATTGAAGGTGCACATGGCAGACATTTTCTTATGGCATGGAAAAATTAATTATATCACATGACACATTTCAGTACTGGTGTTTGAGAGCTCATTAACAAAACAACCCTAAGAAGTGCTAATAGAAACAAATGCCTTTAACATCACAGGCCTCCCAGATGACTCTTGCTACAGAGATGGATGGCAAATCACTGTCAGTCATCTTTGTATTCCATATTGACTACATTGAAGCAATTACCTGTTTATTTTTAGAACTCGCTCCATTTTAACCACAAGTGATTCACTCCAGGAGATGTCTTCTGCTGCATCACCACTTCATGGGTTAACAGCTCTCAAATTTAAATGGTTTTAAATTCTGGGACAAACACCTACTTTTTTTTTCTTTTTTTTTTTACTTTTTTTTTTTTCTTTTGCCTCTAGACATTAGATGGGAGTTTTAATTCAGGCTTAAAACAAAACAAATGCTAGTCTTCAGTAAGCATCTGCAGGGAAATATAAAAATATCTGGAAAGTGTGAAAACGAGTTCCCATTTTGCTAAATGCTGAGTGTTCAGCAGCAGCATTCTGATTACTGCACACATGCTCATTTCCAAGTCCTCCTGCTCTGCAGCAGGAGAAGGCTGCCTGCCCACATCCTCAGAGAACTTCGTGATGTGATGAGCTTAGTGGTCCCCTACAGGAGCCCAGAAATGATTGTTTCCTTTGACATATCAAACACCAGCATGAGGGTTTCCCTCTTCTTTTAATGCCTAAAGGAACAACCCATTTTATTGCTTCCCCCAGCCAACTCAAGGTTTATCTGCATTGTAGGCAATATTCCAGACTGGAGAATGAAGGGCTGGGAAGAAGCCCAAGCTGCTGTTCTCCTGTAAAATGAGGGGTGAGGTGAACACTAAAGGAAGGAGAGTACTGGGAAGGAAAGGTTCCTCCTGTTGCTCCCTCTGGACAGAAAGTACAAGCAGGAGCTGCCCCAGGCACTGCAGTGGGGAACCAAGTCCTGGGCTTAGCTACTGCTTGGCTCAACCCAGCCCCTGCCTCCATCTGAAGGGTTGCAAGCTTCTGGGCCACAGACCTTCTCTTACCTCCAGCAGTTTGACACCCATGACAACTGCACACCTACTCTGCCTGCAGTCTGGGACCAGTCTTACCAGTCTGTATGCTGAGGAAGCCACAAACATCCCAAATGAGAAGGGGACTCCACCCTGCCCAAGGGACAGCCAAAACACCTCCAGAGAGACAGCCCTGACCTAAACTTCCCACTTCAGAGCTTCCACTTCAGTGAAGTATCCTACCAAAGCATTCCTGATAAAAAAATAAAAAATCTAGGACTGACTCAAAGTCCATTTTACAGCTACAAGTCCATTACACAGCTGCCTGGCCACCATTCATTAACTGTAATGAAAATGACCTGGGGCTCCTTGCATCAAAGAATCTTGCCTTTTCTTCATTCTTTCCAAACATTTTGCTGAACTCAAAATTCAGCTGGAAAACATCACATGGGATAGGTGGCATAGGTGGCATCTCTGCCTGCCCTGCTCCCGGCTGTGCTTTTACTTTTCCCTATGTTGCATGCCCCCCCACCTTCTTGAGTATACCATGAGAAACCAAAACATTTACTTACATCTGATGGCAAATGCAGAAGTATATAAAATTTGGCCCTACACTTTATTAGGATTAATATTCATCAAATCTGAGACCAGGAGAAATTTATTTCTGAGGAATTAATCCAAATCTCTGCAGCGCTTGCCAATCAGCCATTGCAGAATTACAACAGCACATGAAACCTCATAAGAGAAATGGGTGAAAAAAAAAGTCTTCAACAGAAGTAAAACTGACTCATCTCTTTATTGCCAACACCAAGAAAGATGCTGAGTGTAAACAAACAGCAGACATCCTAAGGAAAATAGGTAGTCACAATGTTTTTTAATGTGAATGGTCAGATAGACAAGCTGGAGGGAGCAGGACCACCCTGCAGCTACTCTGGACCTAAAGGAGGTGGCTAGTGGTGAAGTTTCCAGGAGTGGCAAGGCCACCAGGGACCTGGGAGCAGGGAGAAAGCTGATAAGTCCCTGTACATGGAGAGCTCCTCACTACACAGAGTGCAGAGCTGCAGCTGCAGGAAATGTGATCAACTCAGGGATGCCACATGTACATTTAGATCTCAAAGCTCTCAATGCTCTTCACAAGCCACTTTGACCTGAGCTGGTTAGCGTTCCATCTGAGAGTGAACCAGAGGACTTGTACAAGTGTCAAGCTCTATGCCCTGTCTGCTGGGGTCTACAAAGACTACAGGCTCTGCACGCTGACATCAGTCCTGTGATTATCACTAGGTGTGGGGAAACAAAGTTGATTAAGACTTGGGATCAGAGAGCCTTGGGAGGAACATAAGGAAGGTCACCATGAAAACAAGTTAGATTTCCTGGTAAAGTCCACTGTGACCAACTAACTATTTTGTTACTTACTAAAAGCCCTTTGTTTAAACCTTACCTAGCAGGTGGGATTAATGAAGAAGCTGTTCTGTTAGAACTATTTTTTTTTAAGCAGCTTTTACCAGAGTTGAAACCACAGAGGCAACCTTAATGCTTGCATCCCCAAGACTGAGATTTCCAATGATTTCAAAGAATACGGATAGCATCACCTCTTTGTTAGAACAGCTTCTGGCCTTTACAGTATTCAATACAAAGACTCTCCCATCTTGAATCTCTCCCTCAGCATCAGAACCACACTTTTCAAAGTATCTCAGAAACAAACTAACAAGCTAAATCTTACTTTGGTCCCTATTCAAGTAATTGCATTGTTTGTATGAGGGCTATGAACAAAAGCAGACAAGGAGAAGCATTTAGCGCTGTCATGAATGAACACTGCTCAAAGTCAGAGGAAGCACGTACAGAACTCCATGAAGCTTCTCTGGGATCATCTTGTGATTGCAAAGAATGCTAGATTGTGCACCACCTGTATGAAATACAAACCACAGAGTGATACATTGCTTTGTTTACTAACAGACCTTAGCCAAGTATTTACTGGACCATGATAAGTACCACATTGTTTGTCAGAATGCATTTAAAAAACAGAGCATACAGAAATTGAATCTGTTATTTAGAATGTTCTCAATCTGAGTGGATAGTTTGGTTTCAAATTACTGATAGTTTCAGGTATTTATAGCTCCTGATAAAGTCACCAAGCGCATTTTGTGCTTTGGCGCACTCGTTTCATGCAAGCACATTTAAGAGAAAGAGCTGACTGATACCAAAGAGGCTGGGAGGCCAATGCTCAGGTCACACTAAGCCAGATGTGCACCACTGCACGTATGACACGAGCAATACAACATGCCATAACCACCGAGTCATGTGCCTTACTCCTCACAAATGCTGGTCATTGGAGCAACCACTGTTCTGAGCTGACTCCCACTCACCCAATGAGAAAACTTAATGGGCATTTCTTCCATAGGGACAGGTATTCTCTTCCCCACCAACAGACTAAGCCTGTATCACGGGCAGAGTGCTGTGTTGGCAAAATGCATGCTGCTTGTTATATCTACTCCCTGTTCCAGTGTGAAAATCAGCATTGCACTTGCGCTGTCCAAATGGATCTACACTACAGAGACAGAAGCAGGGAGAGCAGCCAGGATACACACTGTACTCCACTTCTTCATAAAACACATGTACTACATAGAGAAATGATAATCCCTTCACAGTAGAAAATACAAATTTCCAAAATGAATCCCTGGGCTAAAATGAATTACTGTAATAACCACAATCCCAGCATGAGTGCTAATCAGAGAGGCACAGCTGATCACCTGCTATGTGCCATCCCTGGCCAAGCAGCTCTGTGTCCTGATGGTGGGGTGCCCCAAAGGGCTAGATGCCCCAATGGCTGGGTACCCCCAGAATGAGATGACAGTGCTGCTGGGCCACTGAACTCTCTCACTATGCACTTCTGCTGAGTGCAGCAAAAAAACAAACAAACAAAAAAAACCCCAAAACACAAGAAAACCACTACTGCAGCTCTGAACAGCAGGATGCAAAAATCTAAGCCCAGGCCAAGTAATTTTTTCTTCAAGTATAAAAAACACAGGAAACAAAGCAAGAGACAACACATCGTACATGCCTGTTTTGGTGCAAATCCATTTTCCATGAAGGTACAAAACAAGAGAAGGATCATTCTGCAGTGCTAGAGGCTAGGGCAACGTTCTTAACATACTCGCAATAATTTTATTTAATAGCCGATGAAAAAGGCAGTTACATAAGAATGCAATAACCAAAACATGAAATCCTGAGGTTAGATTACAGCAGAACAGGAGGAGGAGAAGGAAAAAAGGCAGTTTGTGCCTTAAATTTTGCTGCATTGTCAAGGAGCCAAAAACCAGATTCGGGCGTTTCTTCTCATAAAGGGCAGAGCCATGACCACGGCAAATCCCGCACGGGACTCCCCGCCGCCGGCACGCACCCACATTCGCACCATGCAGACGGCGTGCGGCTACCCTCGACCCCGCCACCGTTTGGCGGGCAGGCCAGATGTTCTACGGAGAACAAAACCACGCCGCCGCCCCCCGGACACACACACACACACACACGCGTACACACGAGTGCCCGCCGCTCGCAGCCGGCTGTCGGCTCCCCGCCGCACCGCCAGTCTCTCGGCACAAAGGTGCCCGACAGAGAGCCCCCGGCAGGCCGCTGCCGCCCCGCCGCCGCCCCTCGATCCCCCCGGGAAGGGCCGGGCCGGGCGGCACCGGCCTCCCTTACCTGGACAATGCCGGCCTGGTCACAGCTCATGCTCCCCCTGGCAGCGCGGCTGGCAGGGCTCACATCCCTCACGTGCCGCCTGTCAGCTCCCCGCGCCGGGCAGCGCCGCCCGTGTGTCAGCCCCCGCCGAAGCTCACCATAGTCCAGCAGCACCGGCTGCAAAGCCCGCAACGCCGCCGCTTTCCCTCCTCCCCCTCCTCGCCAGCCTCCTCCCACCCCGCTGCCTGTCGCCGGTTACCGGGCGCACGGAGCCACCCACACGCCGCGGCGAGCGCCCGGCAGCCCGGCCCGCCCCTCAACGCGACGCCCGGCTAGGCCCGGCCCTCGCCTCCGCCACGGGCCGCCTGGGGACGGTCGCCAGCGGCCCCTGGGGGTGGCGGCCTGCTCCGGGCCCACGCCGGTACCCTGCGCACCTGGGAGCGCCAAGTTCGGTCCACACCGCAGACGGATCTGCGTCGCCCTCAGCACTGCTCGGCCGGTCGCACCTGCCCCTCGCGCATCTCCGGGTGGGAACCTCGCCCAAAGCCGAGGGACGTAACGATGCGTGCCGGCACCGGGGCAGGAGAAAGCAGCTCTTTTCTCCTTCTTGCTCCCTCCCGCAGCCTTGCAGCCCTCCTGCTGATGCCCCGCCAGTAGTACGGACTCTGGGGGTGATGGCTGATGTCTTCCCCCTCACACACGAAATGGCATGTACCCCGCAGGTGAAACTCTGCAGGGAGCTGACACCACCAACCCAAGCCCCTGAGGGATCCCCAGCCTCCCCTCCCCTTGCTTTCTCTCCTGGACAGCGTTTTATAAATCGCACCCCCTGGACAAAGAAACCCGCAGTCCTACAGCTGGGAAGAGAGGGAGTTTCAAAACACAGCTGCTACACGCGCGTTTCTCCCACGGGTCTCGCGTTTGTACTAGCATCGATCCCTGTGCAGCCGACTCACCAAAAATAGAGCAGGAACGCTGCTGGGGACTGCGGCGAGCAGCAGCTTGCACCGCGCTGTGCTTGCTGCCCGTGCCCAGCTGGCGAAGGGGCTGAACACCAGCGCTAGGCATCAGCTGGAAGACAGCAAATGCAGAACAGCGAAGTTCTGCTTAGACTCTTGCCGGATTTTTGCAGATGCCTTTAGGTAGAAATGGCATTTTGCAACCATACCGTTGGAGTGGATCTTCCCCCTTCTCCACGCTACTAAATGTGTTATTTTTTTTTGAGTCTTCTAGCTCACAAGCACAGGCAATGATAAAAAATAAACACTAATTTCCAGTAACGTCACATAATTTAAGCTAAGTTTGCTCCCAGAGGCATCTTTGCACCCAAGTCAGATTGAGTTGGGGAGGAAAATGGGTACTTATTACGCTGATGGAAGAAATCTCTGATCGGAACTACTAGCACCAGACCAGCGGGCTGCTTCACTGGTGAGTCAGAGAAGAGAAGAATGCATTACAAAGCCACATCAGCTCCTCAAGTCAGACTGAGATACAAACAAAGCTGCTTGATATCTCAGCACACATCTGTGTACAAACATGTTTCTGCAGGTGTGTTGAACACTTGGTGTGTTCAGACAAGCGCAGAGCCTCTGCATCTAATGAAGCTGTCCACTGCTCATGGATTGCTAACAGTCTGCAGGAGGCCAGATCCAGATATGACACTGAAACTGCTCATGGTAGACGCCTGCTTTTGCTCTGGCAACTTGGAAGTCTACAGAAGAAGAAATAGAAGAAACACCTCTTTAAGAAACCCAACTGGGCATATGCTTTTCTCTTGACAAGCTACCACCTCTGCTTTCCTTCTAGTCTGAAAAAAACATCCTGAATCTCCTACAGAAGCAGCAATTTTAGATTACCTGTTGTTGGAGGCTGAGTAAAACAGGAGAGGATAAAATTAAGCAAACTGCATATTCCATGCACACTTCCTGTAGGTGGGCATTCAGATTATGAACAGAAGATAAATGTGGTTCTGTGGCAAATGATTCAGAAGGTAAACCTAGGTGTAAAAAGGACCTTTTCTCTCATGTTGTTCAAAAGAAGGAAGTTGTACACATTGGAATTAAAGTGGCTTCCACTGTAACTTCATGTTTTACTGAAAAGGAGAAGAGCTGCATAATGCATGAGGAACTTTAAAACTGAAATAAAGTTTGGCATTTCAGATGTTTATCTGCAATATAAACACAGTTCTGAATTTTGCATGCCTACCTGCTATACACTCCCTAAACTCCCACAGACTAAATCTAATAGCAGGTTTTGCTGTCCCACAGGCAGAATGACATTTTCTTGCATCTTTCCAGCCATAAGCTAAGGCACACTTACAGACAATGTGAGGTGAAGATAATCTGGGCAGCCAATGTGACTGAGTCATATGTCTGTGTTTTGCCGGGAAGTAGCAGAATGTTGGCAGCTAGAGTAGTCCTGCAGAAGCATGAAATAAGGTCAAGAAAGAAATTTATTTTGCAACTGGTGGGGCAAGAAAAAGCAAGATGAAACAAATACATATTTCTGTACCAAATATTTCTGAGGGCCCTATGTGTAGGTCCTGGATTTTTGCAGGATAAATCTCATTGCACTTCCAAAATCTGTCATTGCTGTGGCTCATTTGTGCCTGGTATCTATCAGGGCGAGTTCTTAGCATAGTCTTTTGAGCAGAGAGTTTGCAGTGATTCTCAAGTGGTTTGATCAAAGAAGTGCTCAACTCAGAAATTCTAGCTATTCCTAGCAAATATCACATACACCTACATCTGGAAAAACAGACAAATACAGCATCTGTCTTGATACAGTCAAACTGTTGGTGTCCTCATTAAATTTTATTGGACAAAATTAGCTTTTTATTAGCAAATCAACTGCCACTGAGCTGATATAATATGGCATTTCTAGCTGCTGGACTTCTTTGTGACCACATAACATCCTTATATCTCAATCACATGACTTCTCATTATAAATTACTTGTTTTGTTGGGACGCAGAACTCCTTGAAGTCATTACTGACTTCAACACACACAGACTGTCTTTTCAATCTTAGCTGATGCAACCCAATATCTTTTATTGTATTTTGCCTTACACAGATGGGATTGCTCATATATCATTTGAATGCTGTGCTTATGCATGGCAGTAGTCACTTGTCTGTGATGTAGGTACTAGGACTTCAGGACTAATGCAGTATCCTGATCTCCATCCCTGTTTCACGCTGGGTGTACAGATGAATTTCTTTGCATGGATATTTTGTTACTAGAGCATGGGTATGTATTTGAATGATGCGTGAGTTCCTGCTGAAAGAGGATGCTTGTGGCTTTGCTCTGCATCTGGTTCCTGATCTTGCAGTTCTGTCCATTCCTGTACGTGCCAGCCCAGGTATTCACCTCATCCCTCAGTAATTTAGTTTAGCTCATTAATCTAGAACAGTTATTCTGTTTTTCTGGGTTAATTTTCTAAGTTGAACTGGTGTGAGACCAACACCTCCCACTGACACATTAGAGAGGGATGTGAAATCCAGCAAGAAGGGAAAAAAGTGAGATTACTCCTTTGCAGGGCAACTAACCCCACTAGATTAGTTCAGCCTTCTCATGAGATCTCTCCCAGACTGAACAAGATCAAACACAAGACAAGCAGGGATATTCCTCCTAGGTGGTGAAAGCCAAAAGTATTGCGTATACTGTCTGCATGTAGACCTTGGAAAATTTTTGAAGATGTCAAATACTTAATTTTGTCCTCTCTCTCACCAAAGGTTCCCAGACAAATCGTTAGTAATTTACTTTTTTCTCAACACTGTCCCACCACTGAGTATCAGGCCTGTTTTGACTCTGTTGGAGAGAATAGAGGAGTTCATCATCCATAGTCACTTGGCTAACAAACAATTCCACAGTAAGAGAGGACTGAATTTACAGATGAAGAAAGATGGGTTTATGGAATGGGGAGGGACTGAGAGAGAGGTTATATTGAGGGCAGAAGGATTGGAAAAAGATCAACCAAAAATGGGCCAGCATGGTAGGCCATATGTTTCTTCTAAACATTTTTTCTGCTTTTGTTGTTTGATTGCCACAGTGGTTCATAACTGTCTGTTGTTTTGTTCTGAGACTTCAGTGGTTTAGGGTTTTTTGTTTTCTTTTGTTTTGTTTTGGGGAGAGGTGTCTTTTTTTTTTTTTTTTTTTTTTTTTTTTTTCTTTAGTTGGCACTGCTTTCAAAAATCAAAACAAGCAACATCACCACCACTCCATTTTGTGTCAGGTTTTTCTACATATATGTATAATTAGAACAATGTGAACACAGCTGTAGTATGCACAGACCTGGGGCCGTGCTCAGTAGTTCTGCAGTGTCATATCTACCTCACCATACAAATAGAGTGAGAATAAGTCTGACATGAGTTCATTTACCACTGTCTTCTTTCATTTGTCGATGAATTCTACTAATAAGAGAAAAAGAAGTGGATATGCACTTAACATATTCCTTCCAACTGAAGCCAAAATAACCTACTGTGAAATATTTTCATCATTCAGGACAGATGACCTGAATATTTAATGCTAGCCCTCTGCAATATTTCTGACAGTATCAACCATGCAAGTTTAAACTCAGGCCAGTAACAAAAAGGGAGCTTGATTCTCTATCCCAAAGCTGCCAGAATTAAACTATGCAGTGTGGTGCTGAAAGGCCTATATATATATATATATATATATATATATTTTTTTTTTTCCTCACCAAAAATATCATTTTTTTTAATAAACTCTTTGCTTAATGGTTTAAAAGGACACCAAGTAGAGCAAGGCAGTAAGATACAATATATCTCCCAAAGTAGTGCTTTAATTGTTAATAGCCTTGCTCCCTAGCATGCTGGTGTAGTTGTCTGGCTGTTTCCCATTTTCTGCATAATCACTAGGCTTTTTGGTTTTCAAGCAGGAAGACCAAGGCCTGGCCCACTAGCAGCAGGACAGCAAGGCCTTACCCAAGGCCTTATACTGCTCCTTCTGGCCTTGTGTGCAGCCTGCTCTCCTGGGTGGGACCTACTCCCTGGATGAGCCCTGCCTGCTTCTTTAGCTCTCCTCTTGTTCTTGTCATTGCTCTACCAGGTATTCTAGCTCATCACAAAAGCTTTACATGTAAACATGCTGTTCTTTACTATCAGCTTTTTTGGTTCTTCTTTCTAAGGTGCCTGCAGCTATAGTGATTCCTTCTAAGCCTCAGCCCCTAGACTAACACATGAAATCATACAAATTTTAAATCATGCCACCACATTACTGTTCCTGCTGGACACAAGAAGCTGTTACCTCACATTCATAACTTGAGCACCTCTGGCTTTCAGCTTCAAACAACTATGACAGATCTCATCTAGGAAGACCAAAGGGCAAATTTACAAAAATTAGACCTAGCAGCTTGCAGGGTCTCAACATCTAGTTAGGTTTACAGAGCACCTTGCTGCCTTCATGTGCTTACATGTTGTCTAGTCTCTAGTTACACCCAAAACACTGTACACAAGGAATTATTGCTATAGATAAATCTTCAAAGTTTTAAAATGCAGTTTGGGGATAGTTGTTTTTCTTTCTTAAGTTGCTTGAACACTGGGGTATTTTTTAGTTCCAGGACACATTTTAGCAGTTTTAAGTTTAGAGGTCAGCCTCCAAAAATCCCAAGCAGTGCTTTTATGTTCAGTGATAACTACATGTTTTCAGCAGTTTGACTTTGTCTTAGAAGCATGTTAGCATTCTTAGTAAAAGCTATTGATTAGGAAAAAACAGCTAAGTTACAGTTGTACCTAAAATAGATGTGTGTGGTACATATTGCTGAAAAATACATAAGTGAGAGAAATGCCAGGTCTTACTGCATGTACCCAACTGCAATACAAACTGAGTCTTCTCATGAATACATGAGAATCAGCAGCAAAACATAGGCCTCATTAATTCTGTGTGATTTGAATTATACCTGGAATTTCCTTCTCTTTTTATGTTAGGCATCTTTAAAGCCTATCTGTTTTCTGAAGAACAGTAGAGTAAAATTTCACATTCATAACTCCAGGCTACACCTATGGTAAAATTTAAGAGAATTTCCTCCTTGCTTAGCATCTCTATCTCCAGCCTTGGACGGGAGAATTAAAAGGGGTTCGTGTTTGGCTCATGCAGTTCTAGCAGAGATGATTCTCTATTGGGAACTCAGCAAACGAGCTGTTAATAACACACCAGCTGAATTGCAATTGTCTCTGCAGAGCTAACAGAAGTAAAAAGCAATAAAAACTGTTCTGACATTGTTGTTAGCAGATGTGACTGACAACATGTACCATTCTGTTGAGTATGTAGGAGTCACAGACATTACATCTTAGAGCCAAACCATGCAGAGTTTGGAATGGAAGAGTCCAGGACAGAGTTCTGGAAGAAAATACAGAAGCAGCCATGAGCACAGGGCAGCACCTACAAATTCTTTGTCTAAGCCCCATTAACCAGTCCTATTGGTGTAGTTTCTCTGCAAACTACCAAGAAACCACTGGGTGTTACAGCACAGTATAGCGGCCTTCTATGCTGTGCAGTTATAGAAAGACTGTTCCCAGGTTTTCTTCCTCTTCTCAACAGGAACACTTCTGTGTTGAGAAAATTTCTGCTCAAATAGGCATGCTCAATTATCTTTATCCCAAAAAGATACAAAGGTGTTTTAAGCTTTCTTTATTCAAATAAAAAGAGACTCTACTAGGAGAATTTCCCTGTAGGGTCTCTTAGGAGGCACTCTTTTTATCCTAACTTCCCAACCATATTGTCTCTCTTCCTTTCTTCATTGGCTGAAGTACTCAGAGGTTACAGACTTCCCAGTCCTCATAATGCATGCTCCTCCTTGCTGGTGACAACCTCATCTGACATACATCTCATGTATAATTAATTCTAACTTTATGCCACTTAGGGCAGAGAAGTTAATATTAATTAACCTATGAAACCTGCACAATCAGTCTGAAGTTCATAAGTTTGAGTTGTCAATCTACCACTTTAGTTTCTTCTAGTCCCAGCTGGTTCTTCTTTTCTGATAAACATTATTTGGTAAGAGTTTCAAACCGTTCTTCTTTCTGATCAGCTTTATTTGGTGGGAATAGTCATTTGGCTGGAGAGGAATTTTCAAGCCTCTGCACAATTTGCAAGGACACCAGACACCTTGTTTGCAAGCCCCTTTTATCTCAACCTGTTCATTTTTCCACAAAGGAAATGGTCTATGGAAGGCGTGACCAACTGGCAGCCCATCACAGCCCATACTTTGGCCAGACCTCTGTCCCACACCATTATGGTCACCCTCCTCAGAGTATCCAAACATGATTGAGCTTGAATGAATCAAACTGACAGAATTAACAATAAATCCTCTAAACATGCCACCTGCACCAGAGGCCTTCAAAAAAAGTATGAGCCAAAGGGAGAAAAGCCATGAATTAGCTACAAGGGACCATCTGTCCCTGTTAGTCCGCTGGACAGCTTAGTAGTTGCTACTACTTTCTGCATCTGTACAAGGCATGAAAGCAAAACACTACAAACAGAATAAAAAGGAATACAGTGGGATCACTTGATACCGTATTGGCATAGGCACAGCAAATTATCACCAGAAACATGAAGTGGCTTTAGTTCTTAGTGTAACAACAGTCCATACATTCTCTTGGCACATCGTTTGTAATTTAGTTAAAGCACAGGAAATATACACCACACTTTCCTCTTCACCTGATGTAGGATCTGAACTCTTTCATGCTACTTGACATACATAGTGCCCAACCAATGTGTAACAGCTACCAACATATCTGTGTCCCTTATCCTAAATTCTTTACTCAAGACCTGTCTGACAGTGATAGAGATCCCATGAAGTTGGATCCACCTCCTCAGGATGACCTGTTGGAGGTAGATCCACCTCCATCAGAGCATACTGGTCACCATGCCATCACTGTCAGGCTGACCAGAAAGTGATCATGCCCCAGGGATCTCAGAGACGCTGAGATCTATCCACTTCCCTCCAAGCAGCCACCTTGAAGCTGGTGCTGATCCTCCCATCCTCTAAGTTTACTGTTGGCTGAGAAAACCGCAACTCGGGGCCATCCTGCAGGCTGCAGATTACCAATTCTTTGCACAGCCAAGGCTCTTATGAGCCTGTCTTTCCCATCCCTCTCCCTTCTCCACAAGACCTGTCATCTCTTCTTCACGGAGTCCTGAGGAAGAGGACAGGGCAGGGACTGCCATCCTCTGAACTAGTGTGTGGTGGCAACAGGAGGAGCCCAGTGGAGGGACCTGAACTCCTGGAGGCCTCAAACATTCCAGGGTTGTGAGTAAACTTACATAAGTTTACTGTTAGCTAGGAAAATCCCAACTCAGGGTCATCCTGCTGTCTTCTTTGTATCTGTTATAGTTTCCATGGAAATAAATAGGAAGCATTACTTTAGGTGTGACCTACATACTTTAGATGTAGCCCAAGACAATTCCTCTGACAATTCCTCTTCATTCATTGAAGCCCAAGCAATCCAAAAACTGAGCACCCATGGTCTACTGTGGTCTCCTCTCCTACACGTGTTTTCATTCATGTGGAGAGATAAAGCAGCAACTTTCTTCAAGACCAGCAAAAGTTCCTGTGTTTTCCTGTCAACAAGTTTTTGCCTTAGGGACAAAAACAAGTTAAGTGCCAGAAGGAAATTTGAATGTACAGTAAAAATGTTGTCTGGTGGGAAAAGGAGACTTAATCCATAAATGACATTAGAAGACAACTGACATGATCAGGAAGAATGTTGTAAGGAACACTGGACACCCAGAGCTTGTGTGTATTTGTTCAGAGGTTGTTCTGCTTTTGATTCGTTCTTAAACTGCAGTTGAAATGAACATTATCCCTGTAGGGCTGAATCCTGAAGACTTAATGCTGTTGTGTTTTCAGAATAATTCATTCAGATCAGAATCTGACTGTAGGTATTATGAAAACAAATCAGTATCAAAGTTCAGCATTACCTTGCTTGAGATGACATATACACAGTAATAGATTCTTAATTCCTACATGAGCACCCATTTTTGCACTTTTCAACAGATTAACAAGCTCACATTTTCAATTTTAATACAAAAACTGTGAGTAACAACTAACATTTCTTGAATGTTTTTTTCTTTTAAAGCCTAAAACAATTAATTCCCATGCCATTAATATCTCACAGACTCTGTACTTCTGAGCAGGGAGAAGGAAGTAGCTGAGAGGAGGATGTCTGGCTTCACTATAATCCAGTAATTTTCAATAGTTTGTACATGTCTGGCTGCAGATGAATTTCTGCTCTGTATATAATCAACGTATTTGAAGAAGAGGTAGGAAATACAGTTTCCACAGTTATCCAGAGCTGTCTGGCTAGTGTCTATGTAGACTCACTTTTGATCTGTATCAACATTTTCCAGGGTGGCACGTGTATGTTCTCAGTTGTGCTTTTGTACAGCAAACATTTCTCCTACAGCACTTGCTCAGACACAATCCATAGACCTAGAACACAAGTTGTCCTATTTACAGATGCATGTTTCTTGCTGTCAGTGCAAGTTCCTACTCCCAGGAAATCGGGGAAGATAACGGGAACAACAACTGCTAAATTATATCTCACTGGCAGACTTTCTCTGCCAAACTGTTTAAATTCTGTGTCTGACTGACAGAAGGCTGCAACATTCCTCTTGGTAAAAGTCTTCTACCAAAAATAACACTCTACCAAAAATAAAACTAACAATGCAATATTCCTTTTATTCTTAGAGCTAGCTGAACATCCTGCCCGATGTTCAAGCACTTCTGGATAACAGTGCAAGAGACTTAGGACAAGAGTTATTTTTACTGTATCTGCTTTAAATAGTGCTGGTGACATTTATAGTTTTACTGTACTGTACTATTCAAAGTTATATTCTTTTAAAATAGCTTTGGAACTAACAGTCTTAATCCTTTAAGAGAAAAAGTGAGTTAAGCTTAACACTCTATTTATATAAATCTGATGCATTATTACAAAATGCACATTACGTCCATTATTCTTTTCATTAATTGCTAGTTTGGTTAAAGTCCTTCTAATGATTTTCAGCTTTTATGCAAAATTATGGTTTCTAACACCTTTGATAAATCTAAACAAGCAAACTAAAAACAAGGGGAAAATTGTAATGTCTTCCTAAAGATTTCTATAATGATTTTGGCCAATATCCACTGTCAATAAACAAATTATTCTCTTTCTGTAACACTGTAAGAGATATTGGAATTTGGTCCCATAGGGAAACTGATTGTTTCACTCATTGTTAGAAAAGTGGAGGCAATTGCAAGCAGAAGACTATTGTCTGCTGACCCTGGATAGCTGAAGTCAGACTCTGGGCCTGTCAGACTTCCTGCATAGCCTTGGGTAAATGCTTTAATCTACCTGCTGTGTCTGTTCCTTATGTGCAAAATCGAAAATATCGCTTTACCCACAGAAATGTCACTAAGCAAAAGACCAGAAAGGCTTGTGAGAAAGTCAGGTCACATGCATGTTATGGACAGTGGGGATCGTGGAAGTGTTTGGACGTCTGGATGAGATACAGGTAGAAGTGCACAACAGTGCAGGAAATGAGAAATAATAAGGTAAACAAGTTAATTAGTTTTGTGGGGCAGAATGAACGCCTTGATTTTCAAGGTCTGAAAATGAGCAACAAATTACTTGCAGGCTGAAGACAAGCTATGTCTAATCCCACACGTTTAAATTCATGCTGAAAAAGATATTATATACTGAAGAATCTTTTAGGTATCTAGTATTCTTCAGGTAAAAAAAATATTGCTTATCACAGATGAAAGATTACTTCATTACTTTACATAATATTTCCAAGTATCTCTGAAGAAGACAAATGACGGGTACAAACTGTAGAGTTGTAATGAGAAAGTGTAAAAATCACTTTTCTCAGTTTTCAAGTGGCCAGATAAGATAGTGAATTCAGAGTTACATAGTTAAAACCTCTTTTAATTAGGGATTTACTCAGATATAGCTAGCTGTATTACAGAAGAACAGACAGTAAGTAGAAAATCTTCAAGGAGAAGCAAAGGATTGAATTTGAAATATTCTCTCCATTTTCTGTTGCAGTATTTGAGTTCTTCCGATTGACAAAGAACTACAAATACTAAAAACAAACAAACAAACAAAAAAACCTCAAAATATATATAAGCAGGAAAGTCACTGACATAGAGTTCTAATCTTCACCTGAATGTTACAGATCATTTTTTAATCAGACAGGGAGCAATAAGGCATTACACTAAGCTAGGCAAGTTGAGCAAAGTGGTAGAATTATTCCCTTTTCTTGACTATGTAACCAAATACAAATCTGAAAGTCATCTGAAGGATGACTGCTTATAGTAAAGCAACTTGTCAGTGGAACAGCTTTTATTTCCTTTGCATTGTTTTGTTTAAAAATATTCCTGATGTTGATTCTTCTGCTCAGTGTGATTTGATTTCCATCTTGGTGGAAAATACAGCCAGAAAGGATTAGACCAAAGGCCAAAGGTAGTTTCAGATCATTGTCAGGAGCAGATATACAAAAAGAACAGAGCAAACAGAGCAAAAGTAGTACAGATCATTACACTTCATGATGCAGTGATACAATTTTATAGGTCATTTGTGTTTGTATTAAAATATTAAAGCCCCTACACAGATGTGCTTATTTTCTTTTCATCCAGTGCCTGCAAGTCTGTGCATCCTTCCCACGAGGACAGAGGTGTTGCCATAACCATAGGGTAGTCTGAGTTGGAAGGGACCCTTAAGGGTTTTCTAGTCTAACTCCCCTGCAATGAACAGGGATATCTACAGCTAGATAAGATTGCTCAGAGCCTGGTCTATCCTGACCTTGAACATCTCCAAGGACAGGGCTTCCACCACCTTTCTGCACAACCAGCTCCAGTGCCAGACCACCCTTACTGTTAAAAAAATTCTTCATTATGTCCAATTTAAATCTTCTGTCTTACTAATTTGCTAGCAATGATACAATGAGTAAATCAACCACTACAGCACTGTTTGCAAGGAAATCCTGAAGTGGTTGGAGAGGGAAGGGAGAGATGTGGAGTGTACACAAGAACTCTGCTCTCTTCAGTAGCTGTGATCAATAAGCAACAGAAAGAATATTTAATTCGATGAAATACCTCTCAATGATAGATTGATAGGTCCAACTGCATTGTCAGATTGAGCAGGCACATTAAGATGCCCACATTTACATTGGTTGATAGTGATAGGACAAGGGGAGTGGTTTTAAACTAAGACAGGGGTGGTTTAGATTAGATATTAGGAGGAAGCTTTTCACACAGAGGGCGGTATTGCACTGGAACAGGTTGCCCAAGGAGGTTGTGGTTGCCCCATCCCTGCAGGCATTCAAGGCCAGGCTGGATGTGGCTCTGGGCAGCCTGTACACAGCAGGGGGATTGAAATTAGATGATCTCTGAGGTCCTTTTCAACTCAGGCCATTCTATAATTCTACAATGCCAGACTTAACCAGGACGGATGAGGTGGACATATCCCATCTGCTGCCTTTCCTCCTGGCAGAAGGCAGGACAGACAGACAAAGCAATAGTATGTATGATGGCCACAGCAAATCTACCAGAACATCTATGAGGCTTAGCAAGGATCAAGAATCACCAAAAAAGCTTCTGTAAATAAACTGAATAGTATGGTACAGAAGGGCTAGCTGTTTTTATATTTATCAGCTGAAAGGCACAAAAGACTCAGGTATTATCAAATTACACATAACAGCTGGCAAACAGGAATACGGAAGATACAGCTTCTAAACAACAGCTTTCCTGATTCAAAATCACAGATGATGCACCTACCTGAAAACATGAATGGAAACAAAAGCTATATAAGTAGAACATATGTCTATTCAGGCCTAGTATACAGGTACAGTTATAATACCTAATTTTCTATTAATAGCGGTTGCTATACAAGGACTTGTAACAGACAAACATACCTTAAAAGTGCAATCTCAATTTGTATGAATTATATTTATTGTACATGTATATGCATATTTTCATATGGAGTAGATATCCAAAAGCCAACTTCTATATTATCATAGCTTTGCTGAAACAGGGAGAGGTGTGGGGTTATAGTTACCAAGCCCTGAGAAAGTCCCTGCAACAGCATCCCAAGCTGTACCACCAGAGTCCTGATACCAGAAAATGCTGAACAACCTCAGTTCCACTCAAGGGTAGGTGCTCCTAAGTCATACTGGCACGGTATGACTTACAGCTAACACAGTTTACTTGTCAGAGTCACCCCTAACGTACAACTTAGATTTCGGCATTTCTTTTTCAGGTTCAGAGTGCCTGAGTTTCAAACAGTGGAGTGTTGCCTACACTTACGGTTACAGTTTCAGACCAATCACCTAGAGCTCTAAGTCAGGCAAACAGGTGGCGCATGACGGTAGAACTGTCTCTTGCAACACTGGAGGCCCGGGTTCGAATCCCCCCTGTGACGCAAGTGGTAGAAGTGCCGCTTTGCTACACAGAGGGCTCGAATCCCGGGAGTTGGACTCGATGATCTCTAAGGTCCCTTCCAACTCACACGATACTATGATACTATGAAATATAAGCCTCCCTTCTTACAGGTAGAGCAGTTAAATGTTTTGATGTAGCCTGGTCATGTCAGTGAGCTTCTCCAGGATTAGACTATAAATGTCATGTTGCAGAGAAGAATCTCAACCCCAAAATTTATTTTCACTGCCGTAAGGCAGGAAAACAGCAGAGAGATATGTTTGGACTTGCTCCCATTTCGAAAATACCCTGTATATTATTTTTAAATGGAGAGAGAAAGTCATTCATTTTAGGATCTGAACCCTGTTTGTGACCATTATAGACTTTCTGCATGACCTCAGGCAGCTCACTTATGTCTTTCCATGCCTGAATGTGCATACAAGTAAAATGAGATTTGATTTGAAATATATAGATAGGAAAATATGCCTGTAGAATTAAACAGTTCTGAACATGGCCCTGGAAACACATAATGAGCACAGCCTGTCCCCTTAGAGTATACCAAGTTAATACTTGCTGTGCACTTTTCCTATATCCTCCATGTGCAACTCTCTAGAAGTACTGCTAATATTCCTAATGAGTTCAGCCTTACAAGACACTCATGAGCAAGGAGCTCAATTTTGTTCTTGCAAGAAATGGAGAGATACTAGAACACTTGTAAAAGATTACGAAGTAAGGCTACGAAAGATAGAAAATCACACCTTATAGGAAAATCCTGCCTGTAGTAAGTTCTCAAGCAGAATTCTTACAACCTTTATTGAGAGACTGGATCCTTAAAACCTTTTACAATCCTTTCAGTGCTCAGCAATTCATAGATTACTACAGCCTGAGCAGTATGACTTCTTTTGAGATCTACAGACATTTAGTATTTTATAATGTCTTCAGAAACATATCAGTGCAGGAGGCACTGTTGCCTACTTACAATATATGGAGTCTTCTTTGAAATGGTAAAGCAATTTCTGGAAAATAATCGAGGTTGACTCTTCTAGCTTCATTTAATTCAATTATTTAAATCTCCCTTCACTGCATTACCATGTTGTAAAAGAATGTAGAGCTGGTGGTCTTTCAGAAGTTATTTCCTCAGCTTCTTAAAGAAGACTGTTTTCTCAGATTAACTCCAAGGGAAGCGGGCTGGCCCTATGTCCCAATTTAACTGTACAGATCTTTTAAATTAATACTTGCAGAAGCAGCAGCTATGAAATTAACAAATCCAGAAATTCATGAAATAACTACAGGCTAAAACAAAAACCAACAACAAAAAACCAGCATGAATGATTCATTGCTTTAGTTAAACTACTTGTCATTAGCACAAGCAGGAAAAAAAAAAAAAAAAAAATGCAGAAGAGTAGGCAACATTTGGTCTCTTGGGAAATAAACTCCTCCTTTAAGGATTCAACTTCTAAAAACCCAAGAACAAGAAAACACACGCTCTTCTGGGAATGTCTAGCTCTGCGTTCTTTTGATAAGGCAAGATTTTTATTTCATTTGGGTTAAATTGCAGAGCTAAAAAGACACACACCACATTTCCACTCTAGTACTTTAAAATACAGCATGTATGTTCAAAGAAGGGAAAGCAATCACTCAAAATCTTCTATGACCTTTCAGAACAGAGTGCATCAGAAAGCCACTGTGTAGATACTCAATACCAAGGCAACTTAGAGCAAAAAATGTTGTAGGCTATAAAACCACTGAGATGTTTATGTAGCCACAGTTCTGAAAACAAAGACATTTTTCTCCTCATGATCCTGAAGTGAGCTATCATGATTGTAGTTTTGTAGTTGACCATTCTAGTGACTAACAAGCTGGGGGAGCCAATCCTTCTATTTCCTTGTATGTTGGTTTGATGCAAAACTTTGGAAGAATCAAACTGCAGGACTGGTAGACCAAATGCTTACTCAGGTACGAACTGTACAGACCACATGCTTTGACTAAGGCAAAACGCCCCATTCAACTTGCATGCTGTCTAACCACATACATGACCCTAGATAAACACAAAAACTAGGCAAGTATATTGTGAGACACAACCAAGCTACTCACATGCTTCCAGGTATGTTGGGCAGCCTACCAGGAAACAGAAAAGGGGGACAAACCTGGAGCTGAGTACATCCACTGAAAGCAGAATCAAGCAACAGACAGGGTCCATGAGCACCATAAAAGGCAAAAGGATAAAAACAGCCCCACAATCCCCTCAAAAAAAGAGAGCTAGCATTAGAGATGAAGCTACAAGATTGGCCCATCTGTCAAGGCCAAAAAGCAGAAGTGGATATGAAAAAAGAAAAAAGAGAGTATGCCCAAACAGGGTCTTAAATGAGTCTACTAGGCCAATAGTAGGGGAGGCCCAGGTAAAGCTCCTCCCCCTTTACAGGGGAGGCCCAGGTAAAGCTAGTTGAGGCCATTAACTCTGCATGGGCCATCAGAGCTTCCTCCTGTAACCATTCTAAATTTGACTCTACTGCGTCTCTCTTGCTTTTGTTACTCTGTAAAGTCTTGTCTTCTGTCTCAGTCACTTCTTCCATCTTGTCTTTCTACAGAAATTGTTTGATTACTCTTCTCCCTGTTCTCTAACCATTTTCTAGCTCTTTGTTCTTCTGAGATGGAGGGGGAGCACATTTTTCCACGACAATTTGAAGATGTATTACAAATGTGTACAAATTGCTGCCTGATATTTTGTTTTCTGATTCTTACTAATAGTTTGACAACACTTGAAAATTTATATTTCAGTCATTAGTGAACAATGAAGTATTATTTTGGTTGGATTATACCTCAAATCATTGGTTAGTCCATAACCCTTTTTCTTTTACTTTTTTTTACTTTAACATATGGAGCTAGGACTGCTTTACTTCCCCTGATGCTGAATTTTCTCTGCCTTTCCTTGCTGTATTGGAGAGCATTTTGAGATCCTACTGCTTGTCTGCCCAGTTAGCTTTTACTTTCACCACCTTGGTTAATTCTGGATCCTTGGCAACATGGGTTCCCTGACTACACAGGCTGTTTCAGAATGCATCTTCCCTGCTTTCTACACAGGCTAGAGGAGACTTCTTGAAAAGTATGTTTGTTAAGAAGGTTGCAAGAAGTTCAATGACTTGACTCCCAGTCCCAAAATGAAGCTCTTTGAGTATCCCAGCATGCTGCAGTTCTGGTACAGTGCAGATGGGAGTGATATGACACAGAGCAGGTACAGATGAGAGGGTATTCATAAGAGGCCATAGTATTGTTACTGCTTACTGCATTAGTCTGCCTCAGTATTGTCACCATTCCAGAAGAAATGGATGGCAGGCAGAAGGTATAGGAAAGAGACCATTTTGAACTCTGGTATACATACCAAAAGTCTGAAGAACTGTTGCATGCTATTAATCTCTATCCCTGGAGCAGAGGAAAAGAAAGCAATTCAGTTCCCATGGTGTGATACATACACACATACTTACATTCTGCACTGGAAAGTTTTGAGTTTTGCTCTAGGCTGTATCCTGGAGTATGCCAGTTCTTTGTCTTCCATTCTCACCCTTCAGATTTTTTTCCTTTTACCTTTGTCTTTCAGTGCTTGCTTCCACATATCTGCCTCTTCACTGTGTTATATAATCAACATGTACAAGTTTTGGCTTGTGGAGGCAACCCACTCTTCACCCAGGTATCAGTGTGAAGACACTGTTATCCTGTCAGTTTTCACATCTTCCCTTCCAGCTGGGAATTTATCCAAATATAACATCCCCCAGAATGAATGAAGCACAGCCCTAGCTCCCAGGCTTTTCAATTGTCTATGCAATGCAATAGGCTATGCTAATGCTAGGTTGGGGATCATTGTCATCCTCCCTTGATTTCCTATGTCTTTGAAGGTAGACACAAGAAAAAGAATGTTTCCCTGAAGCTCTCATTGGCTCTTATTTCTTGGAGTTTGAATTATTTTGTCTGTGTAGCCCACTTTCCTCCCTGTCCCTAGAAAACGGTCTGTTGAATAGCTCCTTTTCATCACAGGTTGCCGAATGCCTGCCCTGTTCAGGCCACATAGTCCCTAAGCAGGTTGCTGGCTGCAGCTGACTGGCTACCAACCCTGTAATTTACAATTTGCAGTCAAGCATACTACCAGGCAACAAAGAAAATACCACGTCAGCCTTGACTCCTTCCCCCTGTCACAGCATCCAGCCTAGCAAAAAAATAAGTATTTTGTCCTTAGAAAATGCTCCTCACAGACTTTGTTGGCTCTCGTAGTCACTTTTTCCTCTGATAAAGCCACTACATGAGATTGTTAATAGTTCTGCAGAAGCACACATGCTGGTGTGGCTATCAGCAGCTATAGCAAGGTATGAAATGACCTAGGTATGTGGAGTATTTCTTTACTCATGTATAGTTTAAATGTTCATAGGCAAAAATTAAAAAAAGAAGGAAAAAAAGGAAAAAATTGCATCTGAACTGGGAGTAGATCTTACATATGGAGAATGAAAAGCTTTTTTGCTAAGTATAATCCTACCTAAGCCCCACAAATTGTTGTTCATGATGTGAAGACGCATAGAATGAAACAGTCAGAAAGTCACAGGCTAAAAAAGATAATGTTAATGTACTACTCTCCAGCTCTCAGGCAGTGCACTCCTGCCATAAGGATGATCTAGTAGTTCATTTCCTTAACTGATAATCATATAGATGTCTCTTCAGTGGTCATCTATTTCCTTTTTTCCTTTTTTTCCTTTTACAAACTGCCTGGCATTTAAGAAACTTATATTGGAACGTAGCTACTGTTGAAATGTTGGTTTTGCTTTTCTACTATGAAACTGCAGTATTAGGAGAAGGGCTGGAAATACAACTTAAACGTGGCATCCATTGTTATCTTTACATCTTTTATCAGTAACAGTGTCTCCATTAATGAAATATTTTCTTTTAAAGACAAATCTACACAAATACAGTCAATCTGTTTTAGATCTGTTTTAGACAGATTGCTCTGAAATTATCATCCGTGAGATGATCAGTCATTTTAAAGTTTTATTTTTGCAGTCCCACTAGCAATATTATTCTTTCTGGCAGCATTCTGAATAGCTGAGAAATGACTCTGTGTGTACTGTATAGGCAGCCAACCTTACCAGTAGCCACTACAAGAACGGAGAGAGCAAAGTTTGAAAACTGACTGTAAGCACGGAAAAATAGTTCCTGGGACTAGAGAAAAAATAGCCTACTCTGAGACATTCTTCAAATTCCATTTCTTTCTCTCCATTTCTTTCTTTCTCTCTCTTTCTTTTCTGTACCTGCAATGCCTCTTCAGTATGGAAGCTCATTTTCTGGATAGGTACAGAAGAGAAGAGGATGAGGAGTATAGGTCTTTATTTCATGCAAAGCAGTAAGGCAGTACCATCCCTGAGGAGCTTAATGTCCTCAGTGAAAGATGCCCAAGCAGCAGACATTAGCTCCCAGTGCATTACCTCTAAACAACCAGGTAGTAATTTCGCTGACAGCTTATGTTCATCTCTCTTGCTCATTTGCGGAGTAAGCTGTCAGAAATACAGCCCTCTGATGCCAAGTCAAAACAGTCATGTGTACTAAGAGAGAAAAGAGAGAAAAAGTATTTTCTTGGCCGTCTCTGTTTTGATAATTATTTTTATTTCACTATATTACATAAATGTTTAGTAATGTGCAGTCTAGTATACACAATCTATGGCATTGCAAGACCCTTCAAATCAGGTGTGAAGGTCAGGTTTATAAGCAGTTGCAGACAACTCTTGAATTGATACAGAGGTAGATATAAGAATGGTTCTGTGGGCAGGTATCAGGAGAGAAAACTAACAGAGCAGACACTGTACAGGCTATTGAGAGTCTTTACTACATTTTTTAAACCAAGACTGCTGTTTGCTAACTGAGAACACAATCCTGTGTGCAAACAGTACCTTCCAAGAGATGTTGAGCACATTGTTATCACTATTGTTCTACCTGAGCTTCTCCCAGTCAAGCTTTTTGGAAGTTAAGGATATGAAACCTCAGGAAACTAAAAAGAGTAGCAACATTTATCCCTGTGAGATGGAAAACACCACAGAAACTGCCCTTCAGGGATGTCAGGGTAAGACTTAGGAGAACCTGGGGCCCAAAAATGAGTCCCAATGCTTATACCTCACAGAAAAATAATAGTAAATCAGTGGTTTTAATGCTGATACATTTTCAAATTAAACAACATGACTAGTTCTAGAGTTGGACTTCAATGCAGAAATCCCAAAATAGTCTGCGTACAATTGTCCTAAAAGCATCTAACTCATCAAACTAGCTGAAGATGTCATATGACCCTTAAATATTTGCATAAAGCTTAAAAAAATCCTATTACACCTTTGAAACTTCCAAGACTCTATTGCCACTGCCCCTCTGTTACAAGAAGAACAACATTCAGAACTTAAATATCAGATACACCAATGTGTCTTAAATTCAGTTAAATTAA
The DNA here is from genome assembly GCF_039878825.1 of Excalfactoria chinensis. Taxonomy (NCBI): domain Eukaryota; kingdom Metazoa; phylum Chordata; class Aves; order Galliformes; family Phasianidae; genus Excalfactoria; species Excalfactoria chinensis. The sequence continues at coordinate 92,889,458 of NC_092826.1, forward strand.
TTGCAGCATATCCACTTGCAAGTTTACTCTTTGCTTTTTAGGACTAAAGAAATATATAATGCGAGACATTATGAATTGGTTAAAGAAGTAGATTTATTTCTATACTGTTGGTCTGTTTCCCCTTAGTCTTCAAGTGAAACAGCAAAGACTCTATGTTTCCATTTTCTACAAGGCTGTCTGTTTCAGCTAAGGACAAAAAATAGTAACGGTACTTGTCAGAGTACTGTGTAGAATACTGATTTGTTAGAGTTAGGGTGGTACAGTTTAGCTGCAGTTGGACTTGATCTCGAAGGACTGTTCCAACCTGAGCAATTCTATGATTCTATGATTCAGACTAATCTCAGCCTGAATGGTAGGCACTTGCCCTTTGTTATCTCCCTCAAAGTAAAATCTGCTATGTAATTCCAAACAAATCCCTTAACCAAGACCCCTCCTTCATCTCCTGTGCCACTGAACCATAATCACACCTGCATCTTTCTATGACAGACTGCCACTGAAATCCCTAACATATTTTTTGTGTTTAATGGGGCCTACTAAAAACCTCTTGAAAAGCACAAAGATTTTAAAATTCTCTGACAAGAAGCCAGGAAATAGTAAATTTATTGTTTGTAGTTAAAGAGCAATCTATAACCATTTTATTTGCAAATGTGAGCATGTGCATTTACATTCCTCAGCCTATTGAACTACATTATAAATATAAGCATGAAATACCATGGCAACTGGCTGTGAGAGCAACAGTTCTCATAAGTAAAACAAAGATGTGTGTGTGCATAAATGAATGTATGGGACTAATACTGAAGATTGAGTGTCATCAGTAACAGTATATGTTAATATGACAACTGGTTTCTCATTAGCTATTCAAAATCACACAGAATTACACAAATATGGTACCGATAAAACCCAAAGCATAGGGAATCAGCCATTTCCTTCAACAAAAGACCCTGTTAGGGTTTCACATCCCTTCTTTCACTCTTTTAAGTGGCCATATTGTTTTCCAGAGTGGAATTAATTGCCTAGCATAGTGTTTTCCTCAGTCACCAATAACAATTTGAAGGGGACTTCCTTCACCTTACGTGCACTTGCAGTGTACTTGTATTTGCCTTTTTGCTGAGGTAGGGGTTATCAGGAAGAAAAAGATGTGTGAGGAAAGGGCCTGTGCTTCTGATTCTTGAAGGCCCTTTCTGTATCAATACAATAAGCAGGTATATCATCATTCTTTTCCTGTGCAAATGTGAGGAGGGATTTATTCTGTCCTCCACTCCCATTAAGCTGGAGTGTGCTTTCAGCCAGCAGCAATGCAACAAACGACATGTACTTACAAAGCCTCCATGTGTTTCTTAGATGCTCCTTAGAGTTCATGGCTAGTGCTCTTAGCCTTTACTCTTCCGAGAAAGGTATAGCCTGAACCGTAAGTTTGTAGACAAGCTCATTCAGCAGTGTCCTCGCACATTCTCCCATCACCATGAAGCAGTTTGTACATCACAGCAAGCAACAGTGATGAAGAGAGTGAACACCTCCTCAGCATCTCAATTTGGCCCAAGGAAGAAATGGAGGCTACAGCCTGAGCAGGATCTCATGAACGAGAATTATTCGGAGCTCACTACAGCAGAAATCCTGCTGTTATCTAGATAAGTATGCCGAGGGTTTTCATATTGGTGATTATTTTTTAATCAAAATGCTGATTTCTTTTCCGTCTCTCCTGGGAATGATCAGAATAGCCATAAAAAGAATTGTAATACCTAGGGACTGGAGGCCTCTCAATTATGCCCCCTATCAAGCACAGCACGATTTATCATATTTTGCAAACACAAGTGTTTCTGGGCCTGCATATAATAACTGTCTTCATTCCCCACCAATTCCTTTTACTACTAGACTGCTACACAGAATAATTTTCAGTGCACATTTTGAAGAAGGAGCATTTCACTACTTAAAATATGAAGGTGGTCCCCAGTTTCTCCATGACCAATTATGTATTAAAAATGTTTAACTTGCACCATGATGAACTCCATTCAAAACTGTAAACTCAAAGACCAAATTTTATATACAAGTACCATACTTAGAGCTCATAAAGTCAAAATTATAGTACATTTTCTTCCATTTTGTAGGCTCATGTATTTTTAATAGAGAAATTTGGAAATGTTTTCCATTTTTGCCTCTCCTCTGCTATAGTTCAAAAATGTGTGTTTTAATGCAGTGGTAAATGTATGGCATTACAGATCACTGAAAGAAAATATGATTCAATGTCTATTATAGTCAGAAATTGCCTCATCTTTAAGGCCATGTTAAACTATGACACAGGAGATATTTTCAGCTTCTGCTACAGAAGCCTGCTACTTGATTGCTCTCTCAGTTCTCTGTAGATACACATCCCTTTCTACTGTATTAAATTACCTTGACTATGGGCTGTGACAGTGACTAGCTCTCTCCTCAGCAGGGCTTTGAGTACATCCCTACATTCAGATAGGACGATACACATGAACTTATACAATACTTATGAGCAAAAACAGTAAGTGTACAAACAGAAAGTATGCTTCCTTATCCTTTGCCATTCCTTTGACTACTCTATACCAACCAGTCCTTGACATGAACATGCTAAACCCACATACTCTGTTTTAACAGTGAGACAAACATGCCATTTCTTGTAAAGTAAGTTGTCTGAGCACATGTAACAAAGAAGATGCAATTCATTTCAGAAAACCCTGTCCATCAATATGTTAGATATAAAGAAAATCACTACCTTGCATGTTAGTCAGCACAGGTATTCGTATGTTTTCACATCCATTGTTGTTGACTTTAAAGGGCTCATTATGTAAACATTGTCAGCTCACAAAGATTTCCCTGCAGAATCAAGAGCCAAATTCATGAAGAAATCAAAAAAGCAGATTCTTGCTAAATAAAAAAACAAAAATAAAGAAACCATCAACATGGGTGAGGAGTAGAGGATAAGATGAGGAACGTGGAAGTGTTCTCATACCCATTTCTTGAGCAGGGATGAAATACAAGGAATTTCTTTCACTTGGAATTACTGTTAAATAATATGGAATTACTGTTAAATAATAAATACATGATTGACTTGACTTTCTGTCAAAGGCATAACTGGAACTATTAAAAAAGTCTTAACAGAAGTAAATAAATACTGAACTGTTTCTGAGGGAAAAGTTCTCAGATAAAACTGTTTTTCAGTATGTCATTAAAGAATCCACTAAGACCATGACCTGCCAAATTACTAAGATACAACCTTATGTCCTGAGCATACATTATGCCCTGGCACAGGTCACTGGGTCTGTTGAGGGAGGTTGGCACAGTTGGTTTGTTCTGCAAGGACAGCTCCAGGTGCCAGTGTGAGGCCCTAGGGACTTGAGCTTCTGTTGCCAAGCCTTGGTGTTGTTTAATAGACAGGTTTTGTCTGAAAAAATACAAAGAGAAATCTGACTTTATGCTTTGGAATTACATGCCCTAGACAAGTGGTTTCCTTAGCTGTGCCTGAGTGGAGCTGACACTCAGCAGAAATGTTGTCTATCTCACATACTCTTGAGTTACAGCCTGCTCAGTCCAACCTCTCAAATGCAGCTCACAGATGTTTTATCTCAACATTAGTGTGTTTAACCACTAGTGCTACTTCAGCATATCAGCATGAATTTCAGCTAGCAGGGAAACTGCCAATACAGAACTTAGAAATAGAAAAGGAATGCTCAGACTGTGACAAGTAAGAGTATATTTTACATAGAAAGCACTGCAGGTACAAAGAGAAAATCTATTTCCTGACCACTTTCTACCCACATACAATAAAGCTGGTCAGCAAGAGACAGAAATGCCATACAGACAGATCCAGACTAGCTGCTGTCACATGCCTTGTATTTATAGTAGTTTATTTTGGCAATACAGTCTTTCATCTTGCCTGATGTAAAAGGCTTAAAGGAGCAGAAACATAATGAATATACATCCATACACAGGGATGCTTTGATCCTTTCCTTATGAATATACCATGCAGGTTAGCTTTGCTACAAGTGTGTTTTAAAAAAACTACATTACATTTTACCAGTTTTGCAGCCTAAAATATGAGAACTGACAGAAGTTCTTGTCAGCCTGCCTTCCAAACAGAACTGAAGCAGTAGTAGACTTCAAGTTCTGTAAAAGGAAAACAGTGCCCTTATTAGTGACTGTGTACTCTAAGATGGGTACCATTTTGAGTCATTTTTGTTCTCTAAAATGAGACTTGTCATTGTATTAAGCTGTGTACTTGGTAGCAAATGATTGCTGGATTACATCCTAAAAAAGCTGCTAATTTTAGAGTGTCTTTTTCATGGTTTTAATCATAGAATAGTATCATAGAATCACTCAGGTTGGAAAAGACCTTAAAGATCATCAAGTCCAACTGCAACCAAGCTACTACCCTAACTAACAATCTACCCTAATCTAACAATCCTCTGTTAAATCATGTCCCTGAGCACCACACCCAAATGGTTTTTAAACTCTTTCAGAGGTGGTGACTCAACCACCTCTCTGAGGAGCCTATTCCAGTGCTTAAAAACCCTTTCTGTAAAGAAGTTTGTCCTGACATTTATCCTAAACTTACCCTGGTGCAACTTGATGCCATTTCCCCTCATCCTGTCACCTGACATCGGTGACAGGAGACCAGCCCTGCTCTCTCTGTAAGCACCTTTCAGATAGAAGAAAGCAGTAACGTCTCCCCTTAGCCTCCTCTTCCCCAGACAAAATAGCCCCAGTTCCTTCAGTCAGTCCTCACAGAGCATATGTATGAGACTGTATTAAACAGGTGGTTCAAAAACACCATCTGTAATTTCAGCTGCCAGCGCTGATCCAGAATGAACTGCTTTTTAGGAGAAGTACATGAAGATGAAAAGCATTTTATGATGATGCTTTGAGGGTACTACAATAGCAAAGATCAGCCAAGGTATTTTTTTACCTAGTTCTCCCTATCAGTTATATTTTGCTGCAGTTTCCCAGGTTTTGACATAGGGAAAGTCAGCAATCATAACACAAATGTTGTTATAACATCTATCATTGCACAGCTGATAGTCTAGAGGTATAAAAGAGGTGGGATTTGAAGAAGGAATATCCTTTACTAGCCCAAGGTTTTGGAAGTAAAAACGAAACCAACTTCCAAACACTGAATTCCACAGCGTAGGCCGCCCCATCAACATCCTCAGGGCTACAGAATCCTGCAGAATGTCAGGGATGTTATACAGACTACAGTTCTAGTTCTAGCCACAGGAGCAAAAACTTAGACAGCTAGTTAGAATTGTTGATGTACATGACTGAGGATCCGATCATTCCTCTGAAGGTAGTTACAAATGGAGGAGAGAGAATCGGTGGAATTCCTTTGGTTTTTTGTTTGTTTTTCCAGTGCAAGGGCATACAGCTTCTGTGAAAGAAATTGTCACACTGTTGAAGCAAATAATGACTTTGCATTGAGTTTAGTAACTGTGCATTAAATTAATCTAATAAAATGCATTACCTCTAATTAGATTATCAGACTTCCACACATGGTCTTTAAAAGCCTCCACACATTTTAATTACTAAGGGCCATGAGTCAGTTTATTCAGGTAAGAAGAGTACTTCAGGTAGGAGAAAGATTAGTTCTTCCATCTGGAGCTAGGAAAGTGGGATTAAAGACAGCTGTATTTTGAAAAATTTCCTAATGAATTGGAAGGGATGGGGTTTTAATTGCCTTCCACACTTGCAAGGTTTTATATAAATTGAAGGGAGGTGAGAGTAAAATTAAATCTACATTAAGGATTCTTGCTGTGAACACTGGAAATGTTATTAACTTCATAACCAAACATGCAGGCTTTCATACCAGTGTCTAAGAAAAGGGATCAAAGTAATTTACCTAATCAAAACCTGAAACTTGACAACTTCTTACTTTTGTTAAATTCACGAGCGCTCACAGCACCTCACACTCAGTTTTAGTAGCTAAATTGCCTCTGGATGTAAAAAGCTTTTAAAGAGCCATAGGTAAGATAGCTTTGAAATTTCAAGCTACCCCATGAAAAAAGAACAAAGTGGTTATAAAACAAATTAATTTTTGCAGCTTCTATTTTTTTTTTTCTCTTATTTTCAGTTCAACTAGAGTAATGTTTGACTCTCCTTTCTCCTTTGTACAATCCCCTAAAATCCTGAACTGTATGACATGGAAATTTATGCTTCTTCAGGCCTGTTCCTTTATACAAAGCTTCTAGCATTGTCCAGTTGACATTTTGAATTATAGAACATAGTTTCTTCTGGCCTTGCCAAAAAATTATCCATTTGGAGTGATACAGTCTCTACTGAAGTTTTGCCTCAGGTTTATTATCTTTAATGATAAAAAATCTAAAATCAGTCAAAATGATTCATCTGCTCCTTAATAAAATACTGAAAAAAAAATACATTTCAGAAGTTCAAATTGCTAAAAACTACACTCCTGATTGAACATGCAGTGTCTCCACATACAGCCAAGCTGTCCAAGTGCCATCATGCTGGAGGACTACTGGAAAAGAACTGGTCTTTCCTGTATGTCTAATCTGTTATGGAGACAAGCAGTGGAGCAGAGCACAGGCACACCAGTTGGCTACATCCCAGGAGCTGGGAGGATAGAGCCATCTGGTTCAGATACCAATAGTAAACTGGATCAGGTGGGAGGAAGTGGAGTGTACTAAAATAAGGAGTGAAATGAAGGCTAGGAAAGATAATCATTTGTTTAAAATAATGTGTAAAACTAGACAGGAAGGCTACATAGACTTGGGTTACAAGGCACAGCAGGTCTGGGTGGCTGCAGGCATCTGCAGAGGGGAGGGAAGGAGACTGGACCTCAAACGGTGTTGGGACTGTGGCTAATAGCAAGAAGGATGAGAGATTAGAACTCAAGTCATTAGGTTTCTGTTGTTCATAATTTAACTGAGTTTGGATCTAAAAGACTGTGAAGGATATGCCACCTCCTCAAAAATCTCACTTCTGTGCTCCAGAAAGTAAACCTGCAGCAGCTGGCCAAAATGCCTGCACCATCTTCATGGAGTATAGTATGGATTTGTTTTTGCTACGCTGACAGTAGTTCTGCTGTGCCCCTGAAAAATACTGCTTTAAAAGACTTCCCAGCTACATTTCTCTGATCATCTGTAATGTCTACCAAGCATTTGCCGCTTTATATTTGTATCAAAATTATTAGAGGCATAGTCTGTCTTAAATCATGCACTGAAAGTCCTGTATGAGAAGTCCCATTTCTGGTTTCCTATGTACTGCTGTAATAAAAACTCATTATAATACGCCCATTTTTCTTGACACACTACTAATTTTGAACTAACTGTGGGAACAGAAGCACAGGCTTCCATTTTGAACTGCGATCACCATGAAGATTTATTGCACGTTGATTAAAACTTAATTTTTTCCATCTTCCAGCATAATATGCATCTTCAGGCATAATATTCCCACTTTGAGAGTCCAGACACAAATTGTATTTTAGTTTGCTTTGCTTCTTTTTAAGAAGTTTCTTCTCCCTGCTCTTTAGCAGCACAATTAGCTGTATGATTTGCACTGGAGATGTTGGCGAACCACTTTCCCCACTCCACTGATCTGTAACTACACTTCCATAAACCTTTTAAACATGCACCTCTTCAGCAGCCAAATAGTTTAGTATCAGCAATACATGATAGCATCAGGGCAACTGAATGTTGTTAATCTTGTGCCGAAGAAATGTGATCCCTGTGAAAACCTTCAAGGTACTGCAGTTTTCCCAAAGCCTGATCAAATGATTCATTGCATCATGAAGCCCAGCTCATTTACACATTTCTGAGAAAGAGGACCATTTACTGTTACATTTATATCCAATAGTTTCACCCCACATGCAGCAGGTATAGCAGGCCTATAATTTCTGCAGTGCAAGGGAATTTCCTTTGAAGTCATAATAATTACTGGGGAAAAAGTGACAGACAATAGTTTTAATAGGCAAAATTATGTGCAGAATCTGAACTCTTATGATTGGCATATGATGATTTCTGCCAGGAGTGCAGTGTGTTTTATTGGAGCTTGTTTTTAATTGCATTTGTTTTCTTCATCCCTAAAAATTACTGTACTTCATGGACAAAAAAAAAAATAAAATCTGACATTACCTTCAGACACCATACCATCCCTTTAGACAGCCTAGCAGCTTATGTTGCCCTAAGTCAATTTATTTGAGTTTTTGATACTATTTTTACTCTGTTTGAACAACTTCACACAATATGACCTTCCTGTCCTTGTTTGTTTCCTTCAAACCATTTGAGGTTTTAATAAAGATATACTTCAACAAAATGCATCAGAGAGAGGTTTTGAGGCTACAGGTGTTTAAAGACAGAACAGACTATAACAAAAAGCCAAAACTCCAGAACAAGCAGGTATTAAGAAAAGGAATAACGTTTCAAATTTTCAGAAAATGGAGCTCAGTAGCACAGTTCCCAGATATCTTTGGGCAATTTCTCAACGTAAAGAAGAAGTTACTCCCCAGCCACAGGCTTCCACGAGTTTAAAATAAAATGGGCCACAATATACAAGGGCTCCTGTAGAATAAATATGATCATACCCCATTCTACAGAAAGAAGCAGGTAGATGTGGATGAACACCCCAGTGTCTTTTGATTTCATAGTTATATTGCTCTGCTGAATTTAATTCCTGGATGGAATGGGATGAGTTTATGACCTAGATGACAGTCAGCAGCCAGCAGGCACTCAGTTTGTGCTGTTGCTATCTACCTCTCATTAACAGCTTCTGAATTATTGAACCAGAGGAATATGTATTTCCAAAGTGATGAAAATCTTTTAAAAAATATGAAAAATGATCAGCATAAAGCTGAGAGACTGAAACCAGTGACCCACTGAGGGGAAGGTGCAGCATGTGGATGTCCTTCATGCCCAAGGAAATGAGTGCAGGGCATGAAGCAAACATGGGGCATGCACAATGGCTCTTAGGCCATTTTTGAAGTAAGACAATGATAGGCTTCATTCACCACCTAGGAAAGACTACACAAAATCCCCAGCCAGGTGCAAGCCTCTGCTTCAGTAGCTTTTACACTGTAAGAAAAGGTGTACCGGACAGTCAATCTCAGTTACATTAGATTTTCTTAACTGAGCTCTACATCTTCTTACCCAAGTGCCTTGTTAGTCACAATAATTTCTGGTGAAATGTACATTTCTCAGTACAAAGATTTTGTTAGGATTTTATTAAACTGTTTAAAGTTCTGATTGTAAATATTTTAAAGTAGATCAGAGTGCCAGTTTGCCAGATTCATTATTCCACTGCTATAGTCAGCAGGCATTAGGCTTTCAAGACAGATATTGCTTAACAACTGTTACCCAAAACCCAAATGTTTTGTAGTACTGCAGTGTTGTACATTTATGTTAGGGACACATATGGCATTCTCACATCTCTTAGCTAAATAGCCTATTTGAAACAACCAGCATTCTGCCTTACAACCTTCCCTGCTGCTGAATCAATGTGGATTATCATCAAGGGTCAATCATCAGCAAGGATCACAACACAGGAAATATTTGCCTTTGTCTCTCATACTCTCAATGCTCACTGTTTTTCTTCGTGGTCAAAACATCCTCATTACTTTACCTATATGGGATTAAGATTAATCATGAGGTACTCCTGCTTATGTATGGAGATTTAATCCCACTGATCACCTTCTTCTACCTTCCAGGTGTCATTTATTTCTACATAAAAACTATTAAGCAAAATCAGCTTCATTCCCATTCCATCCATCAGGAAATATCCAGGACTCCTAAGACTGAGTTCATACAGTTACCCACCTAAGCAGTCTGATCAAAACAAAGGTGTGTATGTCTGGTAACATCTGTTATTTCCTCTTAACCCTGACTATTTGGAATCATTGTGATTCATTGTGGAATAAAACCAGAAGATAGTCATTACTATGAAATTCATCTCTACTTTAGGGAAAAACAAACAAACAACAAAAGCAACAACAACAACAAAAAACCTAACCAAAGAATACAACCCCTTTTTTTTATAATGTTCTAATCCTTCCCCAAAATTTCCGTGACTTCACAATTGACACTAGCCCAGAAAGTACATCAATCAATACCCTTAAATCACCTATATATATATATATATATATTTCTTAGCTGACCTTGAAATTTACAGACTCTTACTCAAATCTGGTTTCTGCTATGATGAGACATATTCAAGACAGAGATTCAGAGAAAAAAGCACCTCCTCTGCAATGACCATCCACTGCAACAACCATCTTGGAATTAGTGCAAGAGTTATAGCACAGCAGAGGAGGAAGTGAACCATTTTCCACTGCCTGGAATTTTTTAGAACATCATATTCAGATACAACCTTCTTAAAAATCTCTGGTCAAATCTTTGTTTATGTGCAATGCAGACTTACAGCGTTAGCAAATAGAAGACATGTAAATGTAAAACAATCTCTGAATTTTGTACCATCCCTTCAGTTATGAGGGACACGGGGTACCTACAAACTCAATTCAGTGTCTCCTGAATTTTTTCCAATGGAAAAAATGACTGTCTTGTGTGAATTAGAGCCAGCTGAGCTAATAGGTTAATAATCAGTGAATTACCTTCCTCCAGATATTTAGGAATATACCACAGTGCATAGATTTATTATAATTAACTACATCTACTCCAGACATGATGATGCAACATCTATACAGTGTATTCATTATGTTTCAGCTGCAGAGAGAGAGACTTCCATTACTTGACTGTTAATGAACATACTGTGTAAACACAATGGGAGAACATTTAACCATTGTTTTTAGACTATAAATATCTAAGTTACACAGTATGGTTCTGGAAGTCAGGTGAACAATTGGCTGATAGATTAGGCTAAAAATGTTTGACTCACACAGAATCACAGAATGACCCAGGTTGGAAGGGACCTCAAGGATCAAGTAGTTCCAACCCCCCTGCCTAGCAGGGCCACCAAACATACACATTTACTAGATGAGGTTGCCCAGGGCCCCGTCCAACCTGGCCTTGAACACCTCCAAGTACGGGGCATCCACAACCTCCCTGGGCAGCCTGTTCCAGGGCCTAACCACTCTCCTAGTAAAGAACTTCCCCCTAACATCTAACCTAAATCTTCCCTCCTTCAACTTGGATCCATTTCCCCTAGTCCTGCTGTTGTCAGCCCTTTCAAAGAGTTTACTCCCCTCCTGGGTGTAGGTTCCTTTCAGGTACTGAAAGGCTGCAATGAGGTCACCCCGCAGCCTTTTCTTCTCCAGGCTGAACAAGCCTAACTCCTTCAGCCTGTCCTCATAGGGGAGGTGCTCCAGGCCTCTGATCATCTTTGTGGCCCTCCTCTGGACCCTTTCTAAAATCTTTATGTCTTTCTTGTACTGAGGGCTCCACACCTGGACACAGTACTCCAGATGGGGCCTCACAAGAGCCAAGTAGAGAGGGACAATCACCTCCCTGTCCCTGCTGACCACCCCTCTCCTGATGAAGCCCAGGATCCCATTTGCTTTTCGAGCTGCCAGAGCGCACTGCTGACTCATGTTAAGTTTCTCGTCCATCAGGACCTTCAGGTCCTCTGCTGAGCTGCTCTCAAGGATTATTCCTCCCAGTCTGTACAGGTGCCTGGGGTTCTTCTGGCCCAAGTGCAAAACTTTGCACTTTTCTGTGCTGAACCTCACTAGGTTCACCCGGGCCCACCTTTCCAGCCTGTCGAGGTCCCTCTGGATGGCATCCCTTCCTTCCTCCATGTCAACCGCACCACTCAGCTTGGTGTCGTCAGCAAACTTGCTGAGGGTGCATTCAATTCCCTCATCAATGTCATTAATAAAGATGTTAAAGAGCACTGGTCCCAAGACAAATACCTGGGGGACACCGCTTGTTACCAGTCTCCACCTGGACACAGAGCCATTGATCACCACCCTCTGTCTGCGGCCTTTCAACCAATTGCTTATCCATCGAGTTGTCCACCCATCAAATCCACTTCCCTCCAATTTGGAGATGAGGATGTGATGGGGGACCATGTCAAAGGCCTTGCTCAGGTCCAGGTAAATGACATTGGTCGCTTTCCCTTTGTCCACCATCGCCGTCACTCTATCATAGAAGGCCACAAGATTAGTTAAGCATGACCTTCCCCTGGTGAAGCCGTGCTGGCTGTCTTGGATCACATGCTCATTCTTTATGTGATCAAGCATGTTGTCCAGGAGGATCTGTTCCATGATCTTCCCAGGCACGGAGGTGAGACTCACCGGCCTGTAGTTACCCGGGTCCTCCCTGCTCCCCTTCTTGTATATGGGAGTGACGTGACCCTTCCTCCAGTCGTCCAGGACCTCACCTGACAGCCACAACTTCTCAAATATGATGGAGAGCGGCTTGGCAACCACCTCAGCCAGCTCCCTCAGGACCCTGGGATGCACGCCATCTGGCCCCATAGACTTGTACTCACTCAGTCTAAGGAGGCTCTCTTGGACTTGCTCTGCCCTTACAGTGGGGAGGGATTTACCTCCTTGGTCCCCACATAGAGGTTTGGGGATGCAGGGCTTAGAGATGTGAAAAAGACTAGAATCCTGGCCACCAGTGAAGACCGAGGTGAAGAACTCATTCAGCACCTCAGCTTTCTCTTCATCTGTTGAAGCCAGTTCTCCTTTTAAATTTACCAAAGTAGGTATGCCCATTTTGGCCTGTCTCTTCTGGCCGATGTACCTGTAGAAGGTTTTCTTACTGTTTTTCACGTCCCTTGCCAAGTTCAGTTCTGCCTGCGCCTTGGCTTCCCTGATCCCATGTCTGCAAGTCCAGACAGCATCCCTGTATTCTTCCCAGGTGACACAGCCTTATTTCCAGAGCTTGTACACCCCTTTCTTCACCCTCAGTTCTCTCAGCAGGTCCTTGCTGAGCCATGCTGTTTTCCTACCTCGCCTGCCCACTTTCTTATTCAGAGGAATGGAGACCTCTTGTGCTTCCAGGAGGGCATCCTTGAAAAGCAGTGGAATTACCTCAGTGGCCAGTCACTAGCGGCATTCTGCAGTATTCCATTTTGGGACCAATTCTCTTCAATGTTTTCATCAGTGACTTGTGTACAGGTCTGTGGATAATGTTAAATTGGGAGGGATTGTTGGTCTTGCAGGGAGATCTTGACAAACTAGAGAGCTGGATCACATGAAGCTTAACAAGAACACCTGAAACAGTGTAACCCTGGCTATGTTTGCAGACTGGGACGAGAGGCTGGAGAAGAGCCCCAGTGGTAAGTGATTTGGGGGATTCTGCTTGATGGGAAGGGGAACATGAGTCAGCAGTGTGCCAGTGTGCCTTAGCAGCTCATAGGGCCAACTGTACTGTGGGGTGCAACCACTGCCAGCTGGGTGAGGGAAAGGTGTTATCCCTTTCTGTTCTCCCCCAATGCTCACTAACGGATGGTCAGGCCATGGAACAGGCTTCCCAGAGGGGTGGGATATTGATGTTCAGGAAGCATCTGGATAATGCTCTCAGACATAGAGTTTGAATTTTGAAATGTACTGTGTGAAATCAGGAGTTGAACTCATTGATTCTTGTGGGTTACTTCTACCTCAGTATACTTTATTCTCTAGGATTCTATGAAAATACTCTAGATTCCTTTGCTTAGAAAAGCCATGGGAACAAGTTCTCCCCTTTAAGAATCAGAAGTCCTTCCCACAGGCAGCAAAAAGCAGGCATGCTTTCTGGGAACAGCAGAGTAGGATAAACCTATGTGAGCTTGGACATGAATGCCAGACTACCACAGCACATCTGCCTTAATATTTGTAACAGGGAGGACATCACTGGGAGAAACAAATACAAAAATCTCCCTAATGGCAGCTGTGTGCATGCTATTTCTCTGCTGGCTGGTGAAGATGGCCTTTTTCTGATACCTGAGGAAATGTTTAACTCTCATCTCTGCTCAAAAAAGATTGGTGGGGAAGACTATTGCTTTGGCATCAGAAAGTGAACTTTGCTACCGCAGAAAGGGAAGCAACTATGGGATTGCTGTTGTTGTTTTGGGCACAGGGCAAGTAAGTGGCTCTCAGGTGGCCTTAGTGTGATCCTGAAAGAGACCAGCTCCTTCTGGCTCCTGCTGTTCAAAAAGATAATTAAACTGAAGCTTCCTTCCTACCTGAGGCTAGCATCTTTCTCCTATATAGCCTGGAGATAGTACTGAGGAGACAAACAAAGGACCACAAGTGCTAGTAGCATGAATTTGAATAAATCACTGAATTCCTTCCCATTTTCTTCCTCTCCCTTTTGTTCCTCAAATGTTTTAACAGTGTTAATTAGGACAGTGCCAGTGGGAATTGGAAAACTTAACATTATCTTAACATAGGCCAACTGCCATTACTTTGATGTCAAACCCATGAAAGAATAGAATAACAGTGAAAAAAATAGGATGAAAAAGTTTTGCAAGATGAAATAAACTCTCTGAAACACTGCTCTAAAACCTATACAGAACAGGCTGATACTAGATTGGACCAAAAGTAATGCCTCCTATTTATTTCCATGGAAACTACAACGGATACAAAGAGCATAATAATGTTCTTTCATAGAGCAAATTCTCAGCTACAAAAACAAAAACAAATCAAACAACAACAACAACAACAAAAATATTTTGCACCATAGTCAGTAACATAAGCTATGCATTTTTGCCAGCAATGAACAAGAGAGCTCATGTGCCATTCTCATAAAAATATGCACCAGTAGTGGTAAATTACTGTTGCTGTCACCACTGCTGAAACACACCATCCACTGCCTCACTGTGCCCATGTCTACTGCTTGGTCTCCATAGATGGGTCAGCATGTCAGTGAATGTCAATGGGCACAGTTTTTTTCACATGGAAGAATTCAATAGCACACCTTTGCTTCAGACACATTCCGATGTCAGAAATCATTTTGTCAGACTGCCCTTCTGCTGCCATCTGTCACACAGTAATAAAACTGGTGGAAAGGTTTAACCTCTTCTGCCTTACCACCACCAACTGCCTCTGACATCGTGCATCAGTCTCACAAAAAAGGAGGCATTATTTTCATAGCACCCCTCGTACTTGGGGAGTTTTTGCTTGTCTCTCTTTTGGCACAGCCTTGTCATGTGAACTACTGCCTGTCATTGTCTCATTACAGTATGAGCCAGTCAAGCTGAAAAGTGAAAAACAGACACTCATCAACATTAGCTTCAGAGTAAAAAACAAGAAAACAATTTTAATGACACTGTTTTTTCTTGCAGCTTTTAATAAATATGATTACTTACATTAAAGAATACATTGTGGTGTACAGTATAAAATATAAAGAAGCATGTAAGAAAATAACTGATACTAATCAATATTATAACCTCTGAAATAGGACCTCTGTTCTGACTTCTCATAACTACATCTTAATCTGATTTTTCCCCTTTCTATTGTTTCATCCTGGACATCCTATGACATCCTGTCCTAGCACCTGTAGTTCACCTGCCCTACTACCTTCTCTCTTTTCACTTCATGCTGACAGCACCACACTCTCTCTCAAGTGTGAAATTTTGTAACTCTCATTTCACACTGAAAGGATCACGAGACAATATAGTCTATTTGGCTTTCTTTTCCATTTAGTAGGAAGAATAGTCCTAGAAGCTGAAGCTTGGTCTAGAAAGCATGTGTTTTAACCTCAACTCAGCACTTGCCCACTAAACAAACTGGAAACACTGCTGTTGCTAGACTTTGCAGAAGCATGGAGCTCATATAATTCTCCAGAGTGCAGCCAGATGATATGATTTTTCTGGTCTTACTTTGCATATAAATTTATCAGTATACAAGCTAATCTGAGAGCCTCTAGTTTAAATTGAGCTGTTTATGTGCATAACCGTGACATTCTTAGCTGCACCTGAGGACAGCAGGACACACATGCTTCTGAATATTTTCAAAAGTTTGTCCAAGGAATAAAGTCAATTACATCTGGAAAGTCTTCTCTCTGCTATTTGCTGTGTCTACCACACAGTGGCTGGCCAGCACTGAATGCAGTGCAGAGTTTAATTAACACAACTAAAAATGCATCTTGGATTAAACCTGGGTAGTAGTTTTGACCTTAATGTCTGAACCTTTTCTTTAGCCATAACAAAATGAACGGAACACCCTTAGAAAGAGGATAAAAAATTTATTTGTAAGCATAATAACTGGCTTAATAACCCGCTTCTTCCCTAAGCTCTGGAAACACAGTTTGAATGTGAAGTCCATTGTGAAATCCTCATGTGCTGCACTCAGGGAAGGCAGTGACATCCTTTTCGTTTCCTAAATTAAAAGCACAGTTTGAATTAGTGCCACCCCCTCCCCCAATCCCCAGCATCACTGCTGCCCTGCATAGCATGTGACCCAAGTTGGAAGCATCTAAACAATAGGCCCATACAAATGATTCACAAACACTGTGTGGTTAAGTTCAGATCTGTCTTCTCAGCAGCACCTGCTGCAGCTGAAGCTCCCATCTGTGCTCCCTGAAGAGCTATGACATGTCCATACGTAATGTGCTTGGTGTCATGGCACTTCCTGAGCTCTTGTTTCATACGAATGAAAGAGAATTTGGGGACAAGAGGGTTGGTGGGAGGGGTGAGACTCACAAAACTGCACACACACAAAGAGTATAAGCTTTAACTAGAGAATGGGTCAGGGGCACTGACACTGTGGGCAAATACTTGGTATGGTGCAGAGGTAATTGGTTGCACAAATCTCTGTTCCTGACAGAATCTTCAACATCTATTATCCAGAGTGCTCCACAAAAAATAAACAGATCCTGTGCCTGTGAAAAGAGGTGGAAAGCTCTATTTTCATTTCTCCCTATTCAGGCGGATCAGAGACAAGTTAGTAATAAGTATGGGTGTGCCCTCTTGAACCACTCTTGCCCCACTCACTCTCTCCACTTAGTGCTCCATCCTCTGTTCTAAATAAAACTACTTGCTTCTCCAAAGCTATTAGCTTATTTTGTTATCCATCTGTCACATGTTCTGTTCTATGTTTCCTCCCACTGCCATCACTTTATTGTTACAGGTTTCATCATGCTCTTTCATTACTACTGCTATACCTACAGGCTGTACTGACAGGTAGAAGGATGAAGCCTTATTTCTATTTCTCCATATGTTCAGTTACAAATCAGGCCCAAATGTGAGGTGACCATTCCACACTTAATGTGCAAACCAGCAGTAACAAACCAACAATCTTCTCTTTGACACAATTTATTTCCTGCCACAGTCAAAAAACCAAACCAAACCAAAACCATTTCTATCTCAGGGACTCTTAACTATGTTTTAGAAGCAGCTAGGGTCAGTCTTAGTACATAAAAGCTTGAAATTGAGGGTAGCTATGAATTCAGTGCATACACATTTTAAAACATCCATAGCACTGAAAAATGGTATGGTTAAATGAAGTCATAAGCCACCAAATGTTGCATTCTGCCACCCTTATTCACAGTGAGTGAGCCAAACCCCCACATTAGGACTTTTCTTACACTTTGACAGGTCTGATTTTTCTGTTTTATCAGTAGAAATCAGGAGAATCTCCCACAACACTGCAAGACAATATCAGTTTCCACTAAATTTCTCATCTCCTCCAGTACTTTAGATAAATTTTCTCTATATTTTTTCCAAAGAGTATATAAAATTCCAAAGATTTGCTTGGAATTCTTTTCTCTCTCTCTCTCTCTCTCTCTCTCTCTCTTTTTTTTTTTTTTTTTTTTTTTTTTTTTTTTTTTTTTCCAGATTTAGATAATATTTGCAGATCAGCATGAAATTGCCTGTCCACACTAGGAAAATAGTAAAATTGGATGACTCACTCAGGATCTTCTCTACCACCTGCTAAAATGTGTAGCAACCATTCCTTTCGTATCAGTAAGCCCAAACTCAGCTTCGTTGCAACTAATGTCAGGTTTGGAAATATTAGGCATTTCCTAAAAGTCACATGGATTGCATTTGGAAGAGTCCAGAGGAAAACTCGACAGTCTGAGCTGCCAGTTCTTTGTCTCAGCATCACAGAGCAGCATTGCACTGTGTGTAAGGGCATGGAAGCTCCTGTTTACATTGCTCAGCACTTTGCTTTTAAGTTATTTCTTTTTTCTGCAAGCACATTCTCTTTCCTAGGCTAAGAATGGATGTAAAAGAGACGATCTCAAACTGCAGAGATAGTCACACATGTGCAGAAGAGAGTTCATGTGTAATTGCACAATAAGGTACGGTAGGGTTTGTAACTGTGAAAAGCAATGTTTCACTGTGGTGAACCTTCACACTGCTGTATCTGTACTGTCACTCACTCATATGCTACAATTCTAGTGCTTGTGCTTTCTATCTGTGTATAAGCATTAACTTCTGTTAACTGTTGGACTGAGTGCTGCTCACAAACTCCCTTCCCAGCACAGCAAATACCACATCTAGGACTGGAAGTCATAACAGAGACTGTTGCAACAAGCTGCAGCAGTTGCCTGTGGGTGCCCTTGCTTCATGTGTGGGGCCATTGTCCTGGTACAAACTATTGCATCTTAATTAACTTTCAGATTATATTACTTCAGTACTAGAACAGCTGAGTTCATGTTGTCAATTACTTTTTCAAAGCCACTTCATGTTATTTGAGATAAGTGCTAAGCACATAACACAAAACCATAAAAGTGCTTTTTTGGCATTCTTTAATTAAAGAAGAAATGGCTAAACTAATTCAAGGTTGTTGTAACCATCCTCAGGCTGAGTGTCATCCCAGGGAAAATTTATAATTATTATTTGCCTTTTGGGAAGGAGGGAGGAAAAAAAAAAAAAAAAAAAGGTTAATTTTAAGAAGCTAAGAAGACCTTCATCAATAGTAGTAGTCACTGTAACATTCTCCCAGCAGTACGCAGATAAGAAGACACCTAGTGACTAGATCACAGAAACAGGAAATGTGGACAATTCAGTCAGACCTTTGTTCTGATACTGACATATGGTGGCTTGGCCTCAGGAAAGTCCAGGGAAGTTGGTAGAAGAATTTTCTTTGATTTTATTTTCTTTGAGTGGGAATTTTGAACACCCTGTATGCATACTCAGCTGATTTCTTTGTAAAATGGAGATTCTGGATACACACAGAAATTGATTAACCTTTGCAAAACACTTTTCGAATCTTTTTGAAAGACTGCTTGATGATTACTGCATACACTAAGTTACATATATAGGAACACAGATATCAACGTCTATATATATAGACATTCTTCTCTCTGAAATATTTCCAGATAAATAATTTATGTTGTTTTTTAAAAGCATATATGCTTTCGTTGATAAATAAGTAAATACTTAAGCCTACTTTTATCTGCAAGGCTGCTTTATAGCTACATGGAACAACATAAAAGACATCTATAACATCTCCCAGTGGGTCAATTCCATACCCACTCTAAACCGACTTACTGCATGCTGTCACCAGCATGTCATCCTCTCCCCAGCAACATTTTCCTGCATACATTCATGTGCTGGCAGTAGTGCCTGTGCGTGCTGAAATCTCACTCTTTCTTCTTTTTTCCCACGCCAGCTTTACAGACATATCTGCTCCTTCTGTAGATACACGGTGGCAGCAGTGCTTGGGCTTGCACAAAAGGGTTTCAGAAACATGTGGTCAGGGCAGCAGTGGGAGGCCAGATGCTTACCTTGAAAGTCATGGCACCACATCAACTCTGCATCAACCTCTGTCTCCTATGGACTAGGAGAGAAGTTGGACCCTTTGTATGTGGGATTTGCAATCTCTAAAATGTTATACCAACCATTTCCTACTCCTCTGCTGCAAAGCAGCTTCTGAGCAGTACCAGGTCTGCCTGACTCTGTAGCAGCACCATCCCATTTCTCTTTGATGTGTGGGAGCTTTCAGCATTACTATGTGAGATCCATCACTGAGTACAAATGCCACATGAAGGAATGGCAACATGAGACAAGTGCAAAAGCTGTCTGTGCTGAGAGCCCAAATACACACACAGCCTTAATATAGATTTGAAAAGTGAAGTTTGAAAAATGGCTCATTTTGCCAGGCAAATGAAGAGAAGTTATTCTGGAAGCAGATGCTGTATTTATAGTAACAGGTGATATCTCTGAAAACTAACAAATCCTTAGTAGAAAATAATGCAGAGCAGTGTGACTATTAACAATAAATTTTAATTTTAGTCAGTCAATTCACTCAGATTTCTTTGATTCTCCTGTCAAAACAGCAGAGCAAAGCATGCTGACAGCTTCCATAAATAACAGAGATTTAAATAATTAATCAGCAGGCAAATTAGATGCACATTTATACAGAATCTGAGCAACTTCTTTGCTAGCTTTTACAGCAAGTTAGCTGAAGGGACTTCATTGCAGGCATCAGTCAGCTCCAACATAAAAGATAAACACAAGAGCACAAAATCAAAGGCGGTAGTTTTGTCTGGAATTTTATGTGAGGGACCAGAACTTCCCTGATGCTTAAAACTGACTTTGGCATTCACTGATCTTGTTTGCACAATGTAGACAACTGTGTTCTCGTTTTAAGAACCCTCCTGTACATGGAGAGAATGAATCTCACAACCACAGAATCATAGAGGTTGGAAGGATTCTCTGAAGATCACCTACTAAAACCCCCTGCTAAAGGAAGTCACCAGTGTTGCAGCCCTGCATGGTCAACAGGACCACTGGGATACCCATGCTGTAGAAGGGCAGGACAGCCCCAGGGCCACCCTTAACCCTGCTACCTATCAGGGGCCTCCTGGCTCTGGCCCGGGACACACCACCAGCCCTGCAGGACCCAGTGCTGAGGAGCTATCCGGTGTTCTCTGCGGGGATCCTGGGCTCCCCAGCACTGCCACTGTGTCATCAGAGGAGCCACAGGAGGAGCTAGGGCAGGCGGAGGCAGTGAGCCCCTCAGCCCAGATAGGGACTGCTTGTATGAGAGTCCCTAGTGCCCCCCAGAGGAAGGCTGGCAGCAGCCCCCAGGACTCACCTCCGTCCTGCAAGAGGTGGCCCTGGTGGTGGCGCTAGGCCAGTACCCCACTGCCAGCCAGAGCACAACTTGGACTGGGAGGTGAACATCAACCTCTCAGTCTGCTTCTGAGAGAAAAATTAAAAAACAAAATAAAAGAAAGTTTATGTATTATTGGCAAGGTAGTTGGTGCTGCTTTTCCCTACCTATGTTGGTTTCTCCCTCTTTTGGTCCTGGAGGAAACCATAGTCATAACTTTATTTCCATGACCAGTCAGTCACGACAACACTAACAAAATAAGCATGGGCCCCAAGAAACAGAAGATGGAACTCATTCTAACAATAATCCAATCATCATAACTAAGCTAATTTCCTTCATAGTGCCAAGATTTAGGCCACAAACAACTAATGTTAGTTTAATTTTAGCTAACTGATCTATGATTTCACCTTCTCTATAGACTTAGAATAGTTAGTCTGGAGTTAAAAACTATTTTACCTTGACTACATTCAGGTACATTTAGGTACACCCCTGATCTGAGCTAGTAAATGATTGGTAAATTTTAAAATCCTGTTTAAGGCAAATCCAAAAGGTAAGAGAAATCTTCCCTGATGAACTAATGCTAACTAATCCAGTGCTTATATTTCTGGACTAAAACACGATGAAAAATTTGCCACCATTTTCCTCTACAAGGGGTTTTTTATAAGTTCACAATCAGTTTTCACTATTTTCTTGACACTTCTATATTTTGTCTTTAGAATTGTGTGAACTGATTTATGTCTGTCCTTTTTTTCATGACTGAAAATTTACTGCTTCTCATGGCTAAAAAATGAAACAAATAAGAATTGCTCACTTTCTGAGCATATTCTTAAGAGACTTTTTCTTTTCCTGCATGTCTTTTCACCCAATTGGAAGCAACACTTCTTTTTAACATCTCGAATAGTTAGCAATATGGAATCTAGAGTACATAGAGCAACTTAATATTGTTAAGTATATAAGAAAATGTTACTGAGAAAGTTGATTGTATCTTGCAATCTATGTACAGGAATTCAACCAACCACTTTCAGTGCATTAAATGCTTCTGCTAGGTTGATACTTCAGCTTCAGCTAGAATAATCTTCCATTCCTACCTATGGCAAGAGGGCTCCAACCTCCCTTGCACATGCAGTGAGAGAGGCACAGCCTCCCTTGCTGGTGCAGAATGAAGAAGTTTAGTGTAGCTGCTTACAATCTTTTATACTCATGCAAAAACTTGTCACATGTAGGAGCCAGGTACCTTGTGTGTGTTTGCCTCTGGCTCAAGTTACTGCTGAGCTTTTTTACTCATTAGTAAGATAATGACTTTCTTTATCTCAAATCTACTCTATTAATAGAGAAAGAAACGCAATCCAGAAACATTCTTTAACATTCTTTAGCTATCCAGAAACATTCTTTAAGGTAGCTAAATTAAAATTAACACACTGAGCAAACGACGTATTCTTTAGAGTTAGAGCTGACAAGCAAAGTCTGTTTTGTCAATGAGAATCCAAACTGCTGATGAAAGTGCTGCCATCATGCTGCAGCAGATGATGAGGATGGCCAGACCCATCATGCTTGTACCCATTTTGGGCCTATTCCTGTTAAGACACAAGCATAGCCTCTTCCCTACATTATCACTGTTCAACAATTTAAAAAGTTAAGAACATAGCACACTTTAGCTATTCTTCCCTCACGGATCACACCTGCACTCCCCCTTTCTAGTTTTTGTTTGCTTTTTTAATAGTGACTTTAAAAAACAATAATAGATTTCCTTAAAATTACATATTCAGAACCAGAATTAAGAAAGCCAGGCAGGTTCAGGTAAGATATACAGTTGTAAATATACACATTACCTTCTTAAAAGCCAGAAGATATTCAGCCATTCAAGTTGGATTGTACAACCAAATATGAGGAAGCTTCCTACACTGATTACCTACTGCACTTGAACACACACTAATTTAGAATGCAGACACAGTACAACTTTCAAACATACTTTCAATGTTGTTAGGCCTATCTTAGAATTTTCTAGATCACTGAACAACCTCTACAACAGCTAAAAAGTTAAGAAAAATACACTGCAACAGTGCCAACAGCTGGAATGAGTGCGAGCCCAAACACCAGCATATGCCTCTGCAGCAGCTGTCCGCAGCTCCCACGTGCTGATCACCAAGGCTGGAGGTTTGATCCTCCTTCTCTTGCAGTGGTGAGCGAGCCATAGGCTGAGGGTCTTCAAGCTTTGCTTCAAGTTGCTGAGCTCCGATAGCTTCCACTCCAGCGCCTTTTGTTATGCAAATTTTTCAGTAGTGGGATTCGTCAGGGCATGCAGAACCTTTCAGTAGTCAGTGTTTGCATTTTCAATCACTAGCTGCTGAAATACAAGAGCTCTCACCTGCTCGTTATCAACCTGCTTTTTCAGTGAGTTCTTAAGCCTATCCAGAAATGTCATATACAGTTCTTGGGGATGTTGCTTAATAGTAACAAAAGACTGCCTTTGCTTTCCAGCTTCCAGTACAGCTCGGAGAGCAAGCACTGCATAACGCTTAACTTGCCATAATCCCTTCACAACATTTTAGCACCTGTAGAGCTGGGGAGGAGAAATCTCCCTCCACAATCAAGGCATTCCCATCTACAGCCCAAAGCAGGTTTCTCTGCGGCTGCAACGAGTTTTCAGTTGCCTGAATCTGTGCTAACCCCCTCCATTTCGATTCCCACACGATGTCATGCAAGACACTACACGACGAAATCTTCTACTGTGGTTTGGGGCCACAATGAAAGGGAAACCGCTCAACATATCTGCATCTCCAGCTTTCCCAGCCTCCCTCCGAATATGCACCCCCGTATCATGATATCATGCAGATTGGGGAGAAACAGATCTGGTTATTTCTTAAGGTCTATCGTGGCAGAATTGAAAGTGTTGTCAGGGCCTTCGTGAGCGGAGAATCTTTCAGCAGAATAGGGCCACTTCCAGCCTATTTCTCCATAGAACTTCTTTCAGACATCTTCTCTACAGGGCTTCTTTCAGCCCTTTTTTGCTGGAGCTTCTTTCAGCTCTCTTAAGGTAGGGCCTCTCTGCCTGTGCTTCCCTCAGCCCACTCCTGACCAGTCTACCTTTCGTGTCCCTGTTCGGGTGCCATTTGTGGCAAGAGGGCTCCAAGCTGCCTTGCATGTGTGGCAAGAGAGGCGCAAACTCCCTTGCTGGTGCAGAATGAAGGATGTTTATTGTAGATGCTTACAACCTTTTATACCTGCACAACAGCAGCTTGTCACATGTACGAGCCAAGCACCTTGTGTGTGTTTCCATCTGGCTCAAGTTACCGCTGAGCCTTTTTTCTTATTTGCAAGATAACAATTTTATTTATCCCACAGATTACATCTCATTTTTCTTAAAGAAAGTAAACAGGAACCCATTGTAGAACAGGTAGGAACAGAAGATTATTTCAGAACTGAAGTATCATTTGTCAGCACCCGATATACTGTGGTAACTGAAATTAGCACACTGCAATAGATTGCCTGTATCAAGAAATAAATGGAACTGGACATTGTGGCTTTCCAGTTTTGTAGATGCAAATGAAAAGGTGGAAGATCAAGCAATAAAGTACAAAGTTCTTTAAAATTCTGTACAAGAGTATGTGACAATAAATCCTAAATATCTGTCTAGTCTAAATGTTAGTGGCCACTTCTCCCACAATAAGTCAAGTTGCTACTATAATTAAAATCTTGATAAATAGCTGTAGATTTGGGGAAGTTCCATAAGACTAAGTCAGCTAAGAGTAACATGGCAGTAAAATTAAATATAGGGAATATCTGCAGCTGCTGTGGGAAGTAAAATGAAAACAAGTGATGTGAAGGCTGCCCAGAGCTTATACTGAGCAGCAGACTCCCATGTTAAGTTTAAATGATTTGCAGAAATCAAAATCTATAACCCAGAGTTAGGTTATAAAGCAGGTATATTTTTATTATGGTGCTGCTCATAAATGCTGTGTGCAAGGGGGATCGCTCCTTCTAACTTGCACACCCGCAGGCTGAAGCATTACCTTTTTAAAAGCCAAGCTCACACATAATCAGCAGATTTCTGAGAACTCATTCACATATTCCATCCTTTTCCAAGAAATCATTTATATAATGTCCCTCCTCCTGGCATGTGCACTGTAGCCTCCTCTGGTGATCGCTGGATGAAGGCTCCATGTCTTCCTCCCCATCTGGTGGTCTTTCTTGGATGAAGTCAGTAGTCTTCATCACTGTGTCCTTCCAACCTTTGTCCCAGTTTAGAGCATTCCCCTTACCTTGCATGCGTCTGCAATTCCTTAGAATGTTTGTTCCCCTTTCCATTGTTCTCTCATTGGTCCCTTCTCTGATGACAGAAGATAACTTTCCTTGGGATACCTCATGGTAAGACTTCCTTGGGCAAACAAAAGTTAAGCTAATCAAGTGCTTCCTTGGATTAATAAAAACTAAATTAAGCAAGCATTTTCTTGAGCTTGCAAAAGCTGAACTAAGCGATGCTATTAATCTTCCAAGTCCTGCATCCTCTAACTCCTTACTTCATAAAGATACAGATGATCTCACATCTCAGATGTTCAGAGCAAGAAAATACATAAGAACTGTATTCATTTATTGGAAACGCTTAAAGAACTGCTGGGTGCAAGACAGTTTCTTGAAGTGATGTTCAGATAAATGTGGAAAGAAACAATTTTTTATAGTTTATAGTGAGGGTCAGGCTCAGTGTTCATCAATTTTATCATATTGGAAACTCACATAACTATGCATGAAATTAGGTAAATGTGTTGAGAAGCAGAAAAAGCATACCACAAAACCACTCTTCAGATGACAGCTAACCCTGTAGATGACCAAAGATGATTTTTCTCTGGACCCACAGCTTTGTATACATTCAGTCTCATGAGGTGCTCTCAGACTCACTCTTCTTTTACAGTGTGAGGGATTTAGCTCCCTCTCTAGACAGCTAGAGGTTTAGGGGCACAAGAGGCTTGGGAAGCTTGACTGCCAGTAAAGACTGAGTAAAGAACTGTTGAGTACCTCAGCCCTTCCATGTCTGCTGTAGCCAGTTCTCCCTCTTCATTTATCAGAGGGCCTGCCCTTGGCCTGTCTCTTCTGACCAATATACTTGCAGAATCCTTTTTTTTTTTTTTTCTTTTTTTATTTTTCACATCCTTTGCCAAGTTCAGTTTGATCTGCTCCTTGGTCTTCCTGATCCCATATCTGCACTTCCAGATTGCATTACTGTATTCTTCTGTGGTTGTGCATCCTTGCTTCCACTGCTCTCACATTTTCTTATTCTCCCTTGATTTAACTTGCAGATCCTTGCTCAGCCATGCTGGTTTTCAGCCTCATCTGCTTGACTTCATATGCTGGGGCATGAAGAGATTTTGTGTTCTCAGAAGGGTGGTGTTTAAGAGCTGCCAGCTCTGCTCCATTCTTTTGTCCTAAGAAGAATTTCCCAGGGGATCCTGTCCAATAATTCCTTGAACTACCAGAAGTTCACTCACCTGAAATTCAGGGTCCTGACTCTTCTCTTTGCCAGGATCCAAGATCACAAACTCAACAGTGGTATGGTCACTACAGACAAGACTGCCTCCAGCATTAACTTCTTTAAAGATCTCTACACTGTTGAATGCCCACAGCACTTAGTCACTAGATATCTAAAACATGCCTAGGCCCCATAATGACCCGCAACTTACTGTGAATCTGTCTGCCTCATCTCTTGATCTCAGACTGGGAGGCTGTATTTTCCACGCACAGATTCCCCTGAATTACTAAGGATGTGCACAGAGAGCACCACTTCCTTTTCCTCAGAGATTTAGGGCATTCATCCAGAAAGCTTTGCGAATTAGCACACAGTTTTGGACTTAGACTAATAAACTTATTTTCTCAGACAGGGAAAGGTTCTGAATACACAGTTGATGTGCTAACTGTTGAGTACATGGAAAAGACAAACTACCAATTCTTCTTCTGGCCAGTTACTGAGACAAAGCTTGCTTAGATATTCCAGATTTCTGCTAAAGTTGGGATAATAGTTGATAGACGACAACAACAGAAAATAGATACTGCAAACCTTATTTGTACAAGTGTCTGAATATTCTCCTTATTATACAATTAAGGAGAGCAGGTGCCACATGAAAAATTTTTTTCAAAGAACATAATCATAGAATCATAGAATTATAGAATGGCCTGGGTTGAAAAGGACCATAATGATTATCTAGTTTCAACCCCCTGCTGTGCGCAGAGTTGCCAGCCACTGGACCTGGCTGCCCAGAATCACATCCAGCCTGGCCTTGAATGCCTCCAGGGATGGGGCATCCACAACCTCTCTGGGCAACCTGTTTCAGTGCATCACCACTCTCTGTGTGAAAAAAATTCCTCCTAATATCTAACTTAAACTTCCCTTGTCTTAGTTTAAAACAATTCCCCTTGTTCTATCACTATCCACACTCATAAACAATCATTCTCCCTGTCTCCGCTCCTTTCAAGTATTGGAAGGCCACAATGAGGTCTCCCTGGAGCATTCTCTTCTAGCTAAACAAGCCCAGTTCCCTCAGTCTTTCTTCATAGGAGAGGTGCTCCAGCTCTCTGATCATCTTAGTGGCCCTTCTCTGGACACGTTCCAAGAGTTCTGCATCTTTCTTGTGCTGGGGGCCCCAGGCCTAGACACAGTACTCCAGATGGGGCCTCACAAGAGCTGAGTAGAAGGTCATAAAAGGTCCCCGAGTAAAGTAGCAAGGTTAATGTGCAAGGAACCAGCATAGTCCTTGAACATATACAAATATCTGTGGGAATCAACGTGACTTTGCTTCTACTTAACATTAAGCAAATGCTTCTCCAGCTCAGGGATTAATTTTACTCTTGCAAACAAATAACACTATGGTAATCAATATAAAACAAAAAGAAATACAGAGTACAAGGTTGGTCATTTGTACAAAATAACCCCACTACCTGAAAGTGAGCGCCTGAATATTCAAGAAAAATGAGATGAGCAAGAATGCACATTTGCATCGAGAAAATCCATTACTTATTCAGTAGCAAACGCATTAAAGATATCATCACAAGCAGTACTGTTGCCAAGTACTATTATGAAGTTGTGCTTTCAGTCAGGCTGCTGCTCATAATTTATTAAACAAATGCCTCTCTCTTCATTCCAGCAAAGATTGATTCCCAAGATGGTGAAGTTAAGTATGACTGGGTGATTTTTTTTCTGTGGGACAGTTTTCCAAACAATAACAACTTCTGTTTGCTTCATACACTGGGAGAACCAGCGCCTGATGTTGATGCCCATAGTACATCATAGGTGTGCCACCCCTTTGCACAGCCACTCCCAAGCTTCATCTGGGACATGAGGGATTTCATCCTCCTTTGGGTGCTGCAGAATAGGTAACTTTCTCCAAAAACTCCAGCTGCCGTGCTGTTGGTCTCCTCACTGACACTGCCAGAGAGTTGGAGGCTGACAACTCCCAGAGAACATCACGTCCAACCTGGGTCCCTCTAGGTGCACAGCACAGCCCAAGGTCCCCACACCAAATCCAGAGAACATGGTGGTGTTTCTCCTGATCCCACACAGATTTTATTTCTGATTTCTTTTTCCTATTATTTGGAACATATATAGACCAGCATACCAGGACAGCACTGGCACAGGAGTCACTACAGCTGCTGTACTATGTCCAGAGCAAGAATTTCCCTCAGCTGGAAGAGCTCATAGGCAGGTGCAACCCACTAAGCTTACATTTCTTTTAGCACCAAGGAGCCTGTGTAAAATAGCATCTGTGTAACCAAGAACAGACCCTTCCAAAGATAACAACCTATCATTTCCAGTAACTGTTTCCACAAGTTTTGTTACTCATCTTCACATGGTAATGTACCAAGGTCCCCAAGTAAGAGGGAGCAAAATCTAGAGTACTATGTTAGCAGCTCCCTCTGCCTTTCCCAGTTGATTAACCAACTGAGTTAACTTCTCCGGCATCCTAGACAAATCAAGAATAAATAACATAGCACATGGTACCCATGGAAGATGGAGGATTGCTACTAAGACCATGGACAGAACTCTGCACCTCTTCTCTGTATTTTGTTAGGATACACCAGCAATATCACTATAGGAAGCCTCAAATAAGTCCTGTAATTAGCAGATACACACATGTTATTCTGCTTTTCTTCCTTGAAAAATACATTTCTGCTTTTCCAACTCAAAACACAAAATACAGCATAATAAATTATTAAACCAGAGATTTACACAGCCACATTACTTCCACATCTTTGCAGATCTAAAAATCTGACAACAGAATTCTCTAAGAGCTAAAATACTTTTTTTTTTTTTTTTTTGGTCCCTCAGTTTCTATCCTTCCTTTCATCCTTCCAAAGAAGGTCAATTTTTCATGCAAGCCATATGATAAGCTCAGTTGTTTTGATTTTGCATTTCTGAGTTTACATGATGCTGGCACCTGTGGGAAAAGTTGTCTGAATTAGGATAAGAGAAAAGAGATATACCTTGGTGAAAAAAGAGCTGGCTGGAAGCTATACTTTGGTTTTCCTTTTTTTTCTTTCTTTCTTTTTTTTTTTTTTTTAAATAGAATGAAACCTCAGAGGAAACCTAAGACTTGAAAATATTACTGCAAGACTATGGGAAGCAGAGAGGAAAAGATTTTTCCTATATTCTTACTTATTGAGCAAGGCAAGAAGAAAGGGCTAAGAGACAAATCTTTCCTTTCGGATGATTTCCTTTTGCTGCTAACACAATTTTAAAAGCCCTTTTTGCTATCCCCTATATT
Source organism: Excalfactoria chinensis (assembly GCF_039878825.1). Lineage (NCBI taxonomy): Eukaryota > Metazoa > Chordata > Aves > Galliformes > Phasianidae > Excalfactoria > Excalfactoria chinensis. The sequence goes on from NC_092826.1 coordinate 92,919,119, forward strand.
ACTACCAGCCAACTTCAACTCTAATTGAGCTATGGCCACACAATTTTTCTCCCTGCAAAAGCAAACAGCATCTCTGCAGTCTTCTCATTTTGCCTGACTTCTCCAGTGACCAAACACTTATTTTTTCCTCCTAAGTTCTCTTTTCCACCAATAGTTGTTTTACTCACGAGAGAAACAAAGAATTTAGGAGGGCACCTTTCCAAGTCATCTCCCTTAGAACCTGTATTAAGAAGTTGTTATCAAGGTGTTTTAGGAATCTCATGAATCTGTTTTTTATTAGCTGTGTGGTGTTCCATTTAATGCCTAGGAGCATCAAGGATGGCTGATCTAGAGGTATCTCCTTGTTTCTTAAAGAATAATTCATCAGTGTCATCATCATGGTTTGCTGGCCTGTGGTAAACTCCCACAGCTTATTACAATTTATTTGCTTGTCACTTAACCCTTACCCAGAGGCTCTCAACCTGATAGTTTTATGTCTTTCTTATATTGTATTGCCTAATTGTAAGCCCCATACAGCCCAGCCCCTTCCTTATACACAGCAATTTCTCCAATCTTGCCTGCCCTGCCTGTCTCCTCTGAAGAGCCCAGAACTATCCATAAGGACAGACCAGTCACAGGACTAGAGCAAGTGGCAAGTCCTGCTCTTTGGTCACAACCACCTCATGCAACACTTCAGGCTTGGGGTGGGGTGGCTGGAAAGCTCTGTGGAAGAAAAGGATCTGGGTCAGTGCTCAGCTGAACACAAATCAGCAGTGTGTCCAGGCATCTTGGTTTGAATCAGAAATAGTGTAGCCAATAGGACAAAGGAAGTGATCATCATCCCCCTGTATTTGGATCTCATATGGCCATGTCTTGAGTACTGTGATCTTTTTTGAGACTCTCACTACAAGAAAGACATTGAGGCCCTGGAGTGTGCTCAGAGAAGGGCAACAAAGTTGGTGAAGGTCTGGAACACAAATCTTAAGAGAAGCAGCTGAGAGAACTAGGATTATTTAATCTGGAGAAATGGAGACTCAGGGGAGACCTTATCACTCTCTGCAACTACCTGAAAGGAGCCTGTGAAGAGCTGGGGATTGGCCTCTTCTCCCAGGTAAGTAGAGATAGGATTGGAGGACCTCAGTTTGTGCCAGGGGAAATTCAGGTTGGTTATTAGAAAGAATTTCTTCTCATAAAGAGTGTTTAGGCATTGGAACAGGCTGCTCAGGGTGGTGGTGAAGTCACCATCCCTGGAGGTATTTAAGAAAAGGCTAGATGTAAGACTTAGGGACATGGTTTAGTGGGGAAATATCGGTAGGTGGATGTCTGGACTAGATGATCTTTTCCAACTCTAATGATCCTATGGTTCCATGACACTTCCCACTAGGTTACACTTATTGTAGCAATGTTGCAGCTCTGGGACTGAGCCAAGGCTTCTCGCCCCTCTTGCCTGTTCCTCATGCCAAGTGCATTTCAAATGTGCTTCATTGTACCCAGCACTTCAGGGAACAGACTGAATAATCTCACTAGCACACAGTCCCTCAGATGTTGGCACACTATCCCATAGGTCATCACCAGTGAACCTAGTTTTATCCCTTTCCCCCTTCATACCTTATTTAAAGCTCTATTGATCAGCCCTGCTAACTACTAAACAAAAATCCTTTTCCACCTCTGAGAAAGGTGCACCAGGCATCATCAGGACTGGTGTTGTGTAGACCATCCCATGATCAAAAAAATCAAAATTCTGCCAGTAACACCAATTTCAAAGCTATGTGTGAGCCTGTTTCTTTAAATATTTTGCCCTGCTACTGAAAGGATGGAGGAGAACACCATCTGTACCTTGATCCTTTAACCAATCAATTCAAGAACCTGAAGCTCCTTTTGATTGCTCTTTGACTTCCTTTTTGCTATTTCATCGCCACTAACATGAAAAACCAATAACTTATAGTAATCAGAGGGCTGTACCAGGCTGGAGAGATTTCTAGTAATGCCTCTTACCCCAGCCCCAGCAAAGCAGCAGACTTCTCTGTGGGTCAGATCTGGTTGCAGTTTCAGGTCCTCTGTTTCTCTCAGAAGGGAGTCACCTTCTTTTCTTGACAGAGGTGATCATGATACAGGGGACAGGCTGACTAGCCATTGGTGACTACTTATACATGGATGGACAGGTAGACTGAAAAGGCCCCAGTTACACACCCGTTAAGTGAAAACTACCTTGAAAACAGTAAAAAACTGCTGAGTTTCAAGGGTCTTGTGAACTTCCCTTTCCCATCCCTCATTCCTACCCCTGCATCTTGAGAATGTGGCATATTTTCTGCCCTGATCCCCAAAGGAGAGGAGTGGAAAGGAGAGGGCCCACTGTCCTCTGAATGGCTGTACTGGGGCAGTAGTGGGGGGGGGGGGGGGGGGGGAGGGGCTGGTGAAGGGCCTGTGAAGTCTTTGGGACCTGGTGGTGGGGTTTTCCAGTCTGAGGATGAGGTCAATTAGGGATTGCTGTCCTAAGCCTGTTATTGTCATGGCCATGGAATGGGTGGTTGAAGACCATGGCAGTGCACAAAGAATAGCTGGATATCAGTCATGCCTGTAGATAAGTAGTTTAGACAGATTTGATCTTTACAATATCTGGAGTGGTGGTCATCAGAATGCGACCTAAAGGCAAGGGCACAAATGTACAGGTGGCTGATCCCTGTCACTTGGCTCGTATGTTTCACTGCCTCACTGCCTTCGTAAGGACATCTAATCTATGTAAACATATCCTCTTTCAATTTAAAAATCATTCCCCTTTGTCCTGTCACAATGGGCCCCAAGGTAAAGTCTTTTTTTGGTCTTTATTGTAAGCCCTTGTATGTATCTTGCAAGTCTAGTATGTATCAAAAGACCGCAGTACAGTATCCCCACAGCCTTCTGCAGGCTAAAATCTTACCGTCTTTTTTGATAGCAGAGGAGTTACATTCAGCCCAGCTCAGACAAGTCTGGATTCCCTGAGGGTGATGGAGCCCTCCAGCTGTTCTGGGCACAGGATCTATGCCTGAGAACTCTTAAGGTGACAGTCTTTTCCTTTTGCCCAGCTGGGAGTCGTTCACCATACAGCATGGGCCCAGAGCTTTTTGTCCTCCCACCACAAGGCAATGTCTTTCCTGTACTAGGGACTTGATAAAGAGATGAGAAGTCTTGGTAAGGGAGGGGGAGGGAATGGGAGGGATGAACTCATAGGAGGCTTGACTGCCAGAAGAATTCCCAGGAAATGAATGTCCTGTGGGAGCCCATGGGGTAGTCCTGGAGTTGGGGCTTTCCTGGCTAATTATAAACTTACAGAAAGGGAAGTTCATCACTGGCATCAAGGCAGCCATTTTGGGGGATGGTAGGGATGGGGTCTGGGTCTCCTCTGGCAGCTCTGTGGGAGCTGAGGGCCCCTTTCCTGGGAATGGCTCCCCTGTACCATTTTGCTTTCTGAAGAGAATGGCTTCCCCTTGGGCAAAGGGGCCTGGAGGGACTTCAGCCACCTCTTCTTCCCATGCATGGCTTCCCTTTGATGAGAAGATGGAAAGAATATCCTAAGAGGGTTGGGCAGTATTTCCATGATCCTGCCCAGCTGCCTGCCAGTGGAGCTACCTGAATGTGGAGCCACTGTTGTCACTGGAGCAGAATCAGTTGCAAAGCAACATGAAGGGCTCAGCAGCAATTAATGCACTGGAATGCATATGATTTCCAGGCAGCTCTACACATTTCATAGCTGAAGAAACGGGGGTTATTGACTGATGAAAAATCAGAGCCCTGAGGGATCACAGCCAGCTTGTTCTCCTACCTGAACAAACTTATTCAAATGGGTGGACAATGCATATACAGCAACCTCCAAAGATCCTTTTGGATATATCTTTATCCCGTGTAGACCAAAAATCCTTCAGTTAATAGTTCATATAAAAATCACATTAACAAATGAGCATATCTGTGCACACTCCCCTGCACGCCACATACAACCTACTTTATGTATTGCCTCAGGAGGTGGACACCTCCTGAACATAGTAATGCTGCAAAGCTGCAGCCAGAAGAGCAATCTTAGAATCATAGAATCACATAGGTTCAGGAGCCCCTTGAAGTTCATCAAGGCCAACAATCAACACGATCTGCCAAGTCCCATCATAAACCATGTCCTCTATGTCCCCACTAAACATGAACCCTTGGACCCCAAACACTTCTTGAATTCTGTTTGGAAACTTTTCCTCATGGGCAGCTGTTCCCCTGAGTCCTGTTGTAGTCATCCATAGGGGGAAGGGGCAAAGGCATGTAGATGGACATCTCCAATCAGTTGACCCATGTGTACCTCCAGATGTATTCACAGCCTAACATCAGACAGATAGTTAAGAGAAGTGCTTCTGTTTCCTGTGCAGTGACTAAATTGAAAACAATGTTCCAAGAAACTGAATAGACTGTTTTGGAGTTAAGGAAAATTGAGTTGGCTGTGTTGCATTTCTGGTGACAGCTTGCTGTGCCTGCCTATGGTACAAGGAGGTCCAAACACAACCCCATTTCCAGAGTGCTTCCAGTGTTTTGCTTTCATGCCTCATATAGATGGAAGAGATGATACTGACTTTTAAACTGTTCCCTTGACTAACAAGAACAGGTATCCCCTCTCAGCTACTTCATAGCTACTTCCCTTTTGCTCCTGCTCTTTTGGGAAGGTCTCTGTCTAGAATACACATTTAGTGGAGTGCTTGTCAATTTATTTTTTATTTTTTGCATTAGATTAATTGAATCATAGAATGGCTTGTGTTGGAAGAAACCTTCATAAATCATCCAATCTGCCCCTCCCTCACCCTAGCTGGCCTTGAGCTCTTTCACTTACGGGGCATCCACAGCTTTCTGGGCAGCTTATTCCACTACCTTTATCCTTCAGTTTAAACCCTTCCCCGTTGATGTGTCACTACAGGCCCTGGAGAAATGTATTTCTCCATCTTTCTTATAAGCTCTCTTTACATATCAAAAAACTGTAATAATCTCCATAATTTTACTAGGCACTGATGTGAGACTGATGAGAGTGTTATTACTGGGGTCTTCTATCTTGCCCTTCTTGAAAACCGAGACAACCTTTGCCAACTTTACTGGCACCTCTCCAGATTCCCACATCCATTCAAAACAAATTGAAAGACATCTTGCAATGACACAAGATAGCTCTTTGAGTACCCTGGCATTAACTCCACTGGGCCTTATAGATTGTATGTATCCAGCTGGAGCAGACATAGACAGAAAGCTCAGGCATACCCTGAAGCCTGCCTGAGGCCTGGATGGCTGTGTGTTCCCTTGATAGCTATGTCTGTGTAGCTGTGTCAGTTCCCACAGCTGAAGAGGACACAGGGGTGCAGGTGATTGACATTTCTGTCAGGTGGATACTGTGACCAGCACTTCCCGCACACAGGGAATAAGCACTATTTTAATTGACAGGATGACAGTAAAATTAAGTAAGCAATTGGAGATTACAAACAAAATTTGCAGTGCAACCTATACATTGAATACACTTTCTTATTTATTCTATTGTTTTTTGAATTTGTTTTTTTTACTGGTTTAAATTCTGAAGTATTTTGTCTCATTATGCTCTCTCCAACTACACACCCTTTCACTTCTGCCCTGTGTGTTTATAGATTTCACTAGGGCTTCTCCCAGGCACAGAAAGTTCGGTGTTTTTTGTGTCTTAAACAAGACTAGGAGCTAGAATGTGATTGGGATCACACTAAGATGTAGGATCAAATGCTGTGCGAACTCTGCTTCAATTACATGAGCAAAAAAAGAAGGCTGCACAGGAGCAAACACAGACAGAATGAATGGCCCTTGTTCTTTCCTAAGCCACTGTTTTACTAAGGGAAGACTGTACCAGCAGTACATTATTAACACAATCTTTCTTTCTCTCCAGTGAAAAAGAAGGACGCAAAAATGAAAGAGTCAAGCAAAACTAAATAAGCAGTAAAAATGATGCAGTAAAAAATGATTCCCTTGGAAATGTCATCTCCTATTAATTGTAGGATGCAAACCAGAAATATACACATTCATGTAGTTTTTGATCCATAGGAGCTGAAATAATTAGAAGGACAGAGATCGCCATCACACCTTCATCATAGCACAGCTCCCAACTTTGAAATGATTAAATCACAGAATTAAAGCAAGTATTTACTGGACTAAATAAAACCCTGGGAAACCTGATTTCCACAGCTGGATTATGTCTTTTTTGGATACATCAAGACAGTCAAGACTAGCCAAATTCTCTCAAAGTTCACCTAAAATAACCTTTCTTCATTAATAGGGCTAATCTTACAAAGCTGAATTACATCTTTGTTGCAGCTAAAGTCATGGCCCAGAACTATTCTATACACAGGACAAAAACGTTATCTCATCTCCACCTTAGATGAGCTTTGGGCAACCAGGAAAGTAGTTTCACTGTCTGTATTAATCTCTGCAGCACAGAGCCTGCTGAAATTTCTGGTACAATAGGTCAATATTTACCATAGTTATGCCTAGGGCAAATATTCAAATACAAACTCACCCCTGCTGCTGTGGAAGATAAAGAAATGGCAGATAGGAGCCTTTCTTCACAATAGTGCCACAAGCTGGTCACCTTTCATACAACTGGGTAATTCTGATGAAGGCTCACTACCTGCATTCACAACTACTGTTCTGATGCATCAGCTATTTTGCAGAGGGGTAGGGAGCAGATTCTGGGTAATAATGTCATTTAGCTATGGTGTTTGTTTCATAGTAAAACATAACATTTTTTTTCTTTATATTTTCTTTTTGGCTAGTTGGCTGGTTTGTTCATGTGTTTGTTGGGTTGTTTATTTGGTTTTTTTTGCTATGAAAATGCTCACAGGCTTCCATCAACTACTGCCACTTTGATTACAACTTCAGTAATTCAGTCAGCAGTTGCTTAATCTCCCTAGCTAAATTATTAAGTAGAATAGTGAAACAAACAAACAAAAAACCCAACGAAAAACAACCAAGCATGTCAGAATGTGAGTTTGATCTAGAAATGAAGCAAGGACTGGGCACACATGTCAAGGACAGCAAGTGCAGGAGCAGTTCTCCATCTGAGCCTAATCTCACATCTCCAGACACAAAATATTTCATTCCCATTCTCCTCACTCTTGAGTCTTTACCCCTTATTTATACTTTCCACCATCTTCCCTGAACAAAGCATTTGGGTGGCTGTGAGGAAAAATACATATCATGGCCTGCACAGGCATGTGACTGGGGAAAAAGGGCTTGTGTTAGCTTGGGAACCCAAAATGCCCTCAGCTACTGCATGCAGCTAGGAGAAACTTGTTTCTGAGAAACTGCTCTGTGGAAGCAACTAAGTCTCCTTGCTTTCTATGTATGACCTTGCTTATTCTGATACGTGATGCTTTATTGTGTCCTGCTGTTTGATATCTATCTATATATGGTACAAGGGATGGTACTAAAGGATGGTGCAGATATCTCGCCAGCCAGCTGCCACTGGTAATGAGGACTTGGCAAAGGCTGACTGTCCAGCCACTCCTGGTAGCATGAGTACCTCTCTATTAAACTAATGAATATTAACTTGCCTCCACGTACATTTTTTTGGGATCAATAAATTTTATGGAAAAGTGTTGGCACTTTTCTACTACAGTGGCCTAGTGACTACTTATATGCTGAATGCAAATGTCAGGTCACAAATACATTTCAAGGCAAGATCTTGGAAGAACAAGGAAAGGTGTGTTTTCTGGATCTAGGAAAGCGAGCAAGCTATCTTCAGTAGTAAGGGTAAGGGTTTCATACAACAGCTAAAGAAGAAGAAAATGAAAGCTCTTTAGAAGAAACTGTGGGAAGAACGAACATCTAACAAATGGGTCAGAGATGTGGGAAGAGCAAAACAAAGCTGACAGCTTCACTGGTAAAAAGGAACTTGGAAGACAAGGGGGAAAACAGATTTGGAACATGAAATGGCAGAAAGTAAAGTGGCACTTTTTAATGATATAATTATACCTGTTGAAGATTTCTTTCAGCTACTAAAATGTGCATATATGTTTCCCATATTGATCCACATTTCTGGTTATTGACTTTGACAAGGTCACCCACTTGCAAAAACTGAACAAGGCAATGAAGTAATTAATTTCTCTGAGAACTTGTTTAGCCAAAAACAGTTCTTAATATTTTAAGACTATTTTCTCTACTTAGAAGAATATAAGTGTGAATACATAATGGAAAAATCTAGCCCCTCAAAGAATGGAGTGTCTACTGATACAATGTTAAAAAACTAATTAATTACAAAATACAGCTTTCTGCTGTCTTGAGGAAAAACAGTGCACAAATTAATTGCGAAAGTATCGCAGCCAAGTATACAGCAAGGCAAGCAAATCAGGATGGGATAAATTTCAATCACAGGTGGTAGTTCACAACTAACAGTCTGTGATCTCTTGCACAACCCTGTGAGATCAATGTGCTCACAAGATCTCTGTACTTATGACGAGATCTCTGCTTTCCCTGCAGAATACCGGGGCTGAGCACTCTCCAGCTGTTCATTTCCCTTCCCCCTCTATACATATCTCCATGCTGCTGCTTTTCTGATAATCCCCTATGGTCTCAGGACTTCCTCTGTAGCTAAAATAAGATATAAAGCCATATTAATCTCAGCATAATGAGTGATGTGTCAGACCACTACATCTGTATGCTGCCACCGTCTTTTCCAGCTGATCAGAAACAGCAAAATTTTGATACATGTATCCTTTGGCAAGTAAATGGAGGATTTGCCTTAGCACAAGCACATCATTGCTGATAGTGTTGCATATTGTTCCCACTGGAGCTGTGCAGCCACAAAGCACTCTTTTGTAGGAGATGAATTTCACAGAAGTACAATGCCCTTTTCTTTAAAGGAAAATACAAACAGGAAAGAAGAAATCAAAAGGGTTCTCAAAAGCACTTGACAAAAATCTCTACTTAAATGTCTTCCACAGTGTCAGTACCCTGTAGAAATCAAAATGTTTTTTGTCTATGAAGATTTCTGGTGGGGGAACTGAGTAAGAGGGTGTATAGAGGGCGTATACTATTTTCAGAGTAAAAATGCAGATAGAAGGCTTCATACACACTATGTCAGCACAACTTTGTTGGAAAGGTACAGAGAGTCCTTCACCTCTACTGACCATCCTGGGGACTGAATGCTAAAAAGAAATTTGCACCAAGCTGTTCACCAGTTCTTGAGATTTTGCTCAGTTTGTTTGCTTTACTGGAAGAAGACAGGATGAGATCAGAAATTGTACCAGTCCAGAACTACAAACCTAAAATGGAAGAAATATGAGAATGCAGTTTAACCTCTGCCCTCCATGAATTGTTTTACTGCTAAATCTGGAAGAACAACTAACCTTGGTATTTCAAACAGATGTAGGACAGCTGGAAACATGGAATCAAGCTTACCCTGCTGTAAGTTGCTTATATTCATGAGCTTACCAAATGTGAAATCAGCCTCAGGGCCACACACAGAAAACTGAAGGAGGGCATCGAGAAAATTGGTCTTTATAAAACTAAAAAGTTATTTTTTAAGAGAAGTGTTCAACAGTTTGCATATCTGTAAAATTCCAAATGGGGAGAAGAAATGATTAGATTTGGAAGCCACAAGGAATGCTGAGGGTCTGCATATTTTGGCAGCAGGGTAAAGAGCACAAGGAAGATAACATGACCAAATTATTACGCAAGTTTCTAAACATTCCATCACTGCAGAAATAACTGCCTCATGAATGGAATCCAGGAAAACAGAATACCAAGAGGTCCAGGGAAAACAGTAGGTGGTAGTTCCTGCAGCAGGAACAAAACTATCTTATCAAACATTCTCCTCACACCTCTGTCATGTTTCATTGATACAAGAAGTATGGCACGTTTCAAATAGTGGTAAAAATATGGACTTCGTATCCACTCCTGTAAGGGCACCGAAGTGTATAAGGAAGAATTGTTTCCTGCTGCATTTCATCCTATCTTGGAACAGATCCATGAATCTTTTACGTTGTTTGTAATTTAAGCCAACTGTGGATGCTGGTGGTTTATAAGAGGAAAAGAGATGCTGCAATTTACCATTGCTTTTAACAAGAGATTTCTTCTGTGCCTTATACCTCCTCAGGTCCTGAGGTTAGATTGAACAAACTTCCTCAGATCATGGGGTATACCAGAAGCTGGCCCTTAATATTCAGGAGCCACCATAAGTGGCACAGTCAGGAAAACACAGGCCACACAGTGGCACAAATTTGCTGACACTGACTGCATACAGCCAAACCAAGATGTGGTTTGTGCTGTTCACGTGTGACACGCTTGTTTCACAGCAGTCAGGGGGAACCACTATTTTTTCATGATTATTCCTCCGAGGCTCTGAATGTAGAGCTGCTCTTAGTGTTTCTGTGATGTGCAATCCAGAGAGGGTGAAGAGATGCTTTTTGCAATGGGCATGCCTCAGCAGTAGGCTAAACGTATTTATTTCTTTATATCTCTAGACTTTCCCATAAACTGAAGTAGGCACCAGTGTCAAATGTTGAAAACAATATCTGTAAGCAATATCCAGTTACCCTATATGATGGACTTCTGTGTGCATGCAGTTTTTCTGTCTGTGATGTCTATATCTGCATTTTTGTGATCTTGAGAATATAGATAGCTTGGACCAAAGGTTCCTGACAAAGCTCCTTATGTGGGTGTGGAGCAGGTGCCTTGAAACTGATATTTTCCCCATTCTGTAGAGGAAAAGGAGGCACAAATAAATGGAGGCAATTTTCTCCAGTTATTGACAACATACTCCCTCAAAGACCATGGCTTATGGTAACCTCTTGAGGGAAGATACTCAGTGGAGAAATGTTAGCTTCTGTGCCTTGAAACTATGGATTTCACTTTGGAAGCAAGAAACTTGTATCACACACAGTACATTACAGCTTTTTCTGCTCCTTGCACTTTGGACTATTTATAAGAACAACTAGTGGTCATAATTAACATCAGCTGCACATGTGAAAGAGGAATTCTATTAGGGCATGGTTATAGCATGCACCAAAAGTAAACTGCCTGACAATGCTCTCTGCATCTTTGAATTCAACAAGAAGCTTTAATCTTTTTATATTTCAACTCCATAAGAGGGACCTTTCATGAATACCCAATAAAACATTTATCACTTGTCATCACTTTTCCAAAATCTTTGGAAAGATATACATATCTATGCCCTTATGTGGCTGTAAGAACAGAGATGGTGATGGAATTCTTCTTTTTACCTCCTTCATGTGGTGCTATACTCCTGATACAGATAAAACTCCTGAAAATCTTATTAACAAAACTATGTTCTTGGGAAGATACAGTCATTAGAATCAGGGTCATTACAACATCAATAAACTGGAAATGATTAAATTACTCTTGATCAAGAGTACATATTCTCAATTGATTGCCTGTTGAATGATAAAACCTAAGCAACAGATTCAGGGATCTCAGCATTTGTCAAATCAGCAAGATGAGGCAGATACACTCCGGTGACCTGAAAGCAATGTACATCTCTTTCATCAACAAGAAAAGGGTAGAAATGATTGCAGTTTCTCTTCCTTCAGAGGGAAGATGTTGTCTTTGAGAAGCGATCTAGGCCAGCTATGTGCTACTGCTGTTTTTACTGGTAAATAATCTTTAATGTTTCCTTCCCTCTCCTCCCCCCAACAAATTAATGGCTTGTGCTGTTTTTATTTTTATTTTTTTTTCCTATTAGAAGGAATGTCTTGTCTAAATAAGGCATCTTATTCCCGAATGAATGGAATTAAACCTGTGGAAGATTAATCTTTTACTTTCAGGAATACACTTTTAGAGATCATACACTGAATTCTTGGTGACAGATTCTGCTGTTGTATAATCCCACTGAAAGGAATAAGATCCTCCTGTAAGGAAAGACACACTACTATAGAAGTGATCTTTGTATGCTTCCTGCAAAGTTTGTGCTGTTTTTGATCAGTTTCTTAAATGAAAAGAGAAAATTAGAAGATTTTCTCTTTAGAGAAAATTCACTCTTTCCGCACCTCAACTTACAACCAATCAATGGGAATAATGCAGTTTAGTTGCTGACATCAAATGCTAACATGATAGTGATGAATGATGAAGGAATATCCCATCATTTACTATCCCATCCATTTCAACAGCACTGTGATCTATTTCCACAGTGTCACATACATGGGTACTTTGCAGGTAGTCACTCCGTTGCTGAGTTGCACCACAGAGGCAGGTTTCCTACAGCAGCTCCTGTTATGCTCTTCCTATTACACACACATTGAGAGAATGCACCTTACTTATACGCACTCACCAGTGACTGTACCTTCTTGGTCTTAACTCTGAATGTAGACCCTCATTTTCCTTCCCCCATTCTTTTTTTTTTTCATAAATTCTTTATGATAACCTGGACATAAAGGAGTGATGAGAAGGAGTGATTTGGGGCCAAAGAAATTTAAATGTCTCAGCATTCTGAGATTCTAAAGGATTACATTCTTTATTCATTAATAATATTATCCAAAGTACTAAAGCATAGCTGGACTCATGGGCTGAAGCAATGCAATAAGATGGCTAATGGCAACTGAAAGGCTTAGTTTTGACTGCTTTGATTTCAATAAAAAAGCTTTCATGATCTCAGTAAATTCTTCATAAGATAACAGGTGGGTGCTTAAGAGCCTGCCCCTCTGTTACTTGGAGGTGTGATTTCCCTTAGAAGAAAACCTGCTGAAATCAATGGCTTCTTTAACATCATGATACAGTGGTGATCACAAAGATGAATGAGTGGGAACTTCAAATCTTAATATATTTAGAATGAACTCTTCCTACAGGACTCGTCTGTCCATTTTGAGCCTTAACATCTCCTTTAAAAAAAACTATTCTTTGTATTTAACAATCTCAGAATATAAAACGAAACATTAATCACTCCAACAGTGTACAAGAAATCCTTAAGTTTTACTGGAAATATTTAATGTAATACACTCTAGACCTATCATATAACAAAAGAAAAACACCAAAAAACCCAGAGCCATTAAGCCAAATTGCTAGAAAAGCTGATGAGTCTGGTGATGGGGCTGTGAATAGAAGTATTATTAGCATACACTGAGAATAGATGTAAATCTATATCTGCATCACAAGTTAGGATGGATTGTTCTTCCTATAACATGACCTACACACCATATTTAATGCATACTATTCTTCTACAGCTGCGTAAGTTATTTCCTGCATTGAGGATGCATAAACAAAACATTTTTATATTCTTGTGTAGTGAAAAGTGTACCTATAAAGAATAATCATTTTCAGAACCACTTTTTGTAGTCTGTGCCCTTTCAAAAACTGAAATGAAAAAGACAAATGCTTGTGTACATAGACTGCTCCAGAAGTAATGCCTCCCATTTATTTCTGTGGAAGCTTCAACAGATACAAAGACATAACACTATTCGATAGAGCAAATTCTCAGCTACAAAGCACTCCTTTTCAACATAGTCACCACCACTAGCTATGCATTTTCACCAGCTATCACATTCAAAGCTGTTGCAGTCCCTCTGAATTATGACTTGGAACAGAGTCAAGGTGTTGATTGAGCAAGAGTATGCCTTTATTTATTAAAAGACAGGAGAACTTTACCTCTCTTTCCACTTTGTGTCTGCTGTTTACAAGTAGATCCTTATGACTTTACAAATTCAAAGCTGCTACACCTTCAAATTGATTGGAATGCCATCAGACCTATTATTTCTGCAACTTTCTAGCTGCATATATAAAATGTCACATAACTGAATATACAAGAAGTACAAAGGAACAGAGTATAAAAGCCATCTGTAATTTTCCACTATCTTATTAGGGAACCTGATAGGTACAACTGCAATTTAAAATAAACCACCCAGCGAAGAGCAGAAGTTCATAGGTATACATAAAATCTAGTGCATTAATTTTCAGTATAGATCTCATTTAATCCTCTCAGAACAATGAATTATAATAGATTAGCCCATGTCCCATGAAAACTATCACATTTTTCTTTGTATTTGGCAAATTTAATTTGCTAATCTTTTATTCATACAGATGCAAATTTCTTAAATCTGACTGTGACTGTATCATATCACACATGTGTGCCTCCGGTGGCACAGTGGTAGAATTGCTGCTTGCAACACCAGAGGCCCGGGGTTCGAATCCCCCCTGTGGCACAAGTGGCAGAAATGCTGCTCTGCTACACAGAAGGGCTCGAATCCCGGGAGTTGGACTCGATGATCTCTAAGGTCCCTTCCAACTCGCACGATATTATGATATGATATGATGATACACCAGCCTCTTTTCCACCTATCAGAAAGCTACACTACTCTGCCACCTAGTGCTTTAAAGTATCCGGTGTACCTACTTCTGCCACTTGCTAGTACAGCGTCTTCTACAGAACTTCTATAAACTTTCACTAAAATTTCAGTACTAAATGGGAAATTAAAGAGAAACTTGGTTTATCAAGTAGTTCTTTACTGCCAGAGATCACTATTAGATGTGTAGATCTTAGTGCAATGCAAAACTGTTTAGCGACTTACATCCTTGTTTTTTTGGACATTGTGATCATTCTTTCCGACACTTGGAATAGCATTCTTTTTACATACAGTACTTAGAAGTAAACAAAGAAACAAACAAAAACACATACATACAGCATGTATCTAATAATGAAATTTTCAGACAAAAGAAAAGAAACTTTTTTTTTTTAAACAAACTGCTGACAGCTTCACAATTCATCCGTTGCTCCAAAAGTAATGCCTCCTATTTATTTCCATGGAAATTACAACAAAGACACTATCTAATAGAGCAAATTATCAGCTACAAAATGCTATTTTTCAATATAGCCCCTGCCATCAGTTACGTATTTTTCCCAGCAGTGAACAGAAGACTACATGCCACCCTCATAAAAATCTGCACCAATGGAGATAACCCAGTTTTACAGCTGCTTTGACAGCACTCTTGCTAGAAAAACCGCTGACCATGCAATCCCTATTTCACCATGCTAACATCCGCAGTCCATCTTTAGCAAGCATTGATGAATGTGAATAGATGCAATTTTTTCTGCCTGGAGTGATACAGTTACACCCCTTTGCTTCATACACACTTGACGTCAGATGCCATTCTGTCAAACTCCCCCTCTGCTACCATATGTCACATGGTAGCAAAACGGAATGGAATGTTGGTGAGAACATTCAGCCTCAACTTCTGTACCACCACCTCTCATGTTGTAAGTGAACATCATAAAATAGGAGGCCTTTTGGTGTTGTCGTCATAAAAATACATTCAAAAGACTGGTGAAAATAGCATGAGCTGTATAGATTTCCTACTGATTCCAAGTAATTGAACAGAATGATGTCTGATCATATGGCACTGATACAAACACAAATACCTGCTGCTCATTTTAACATTACAAAGGTACAGGAAGAAGAGCAAATTTTTAGAATCATAGAATTACATAGGTTGGGGAAGTCCTAGAACACCAAGTGCAACCATTAACTTGATCTGCCAAGTTCTATTACAAACCATGTTCCTTAGTGCCATATCCACACTTCTCTAGAATACCTCCAACGATGAGGACACCACCACTGACCTGGGGAGCTCATTCCAATGCTTGAGCACTGCACAGTGACAGTAATGTAAAGATGGTAATGGTACAAGAGAGGTGGTAATAAGTATCTGAAAGGTTATTTGCAAAAAAACCTCACGCATATGGAAGCCTTCAGTCTGCTGAAAAATGCTGAGTCAATCTCCACCGAGGAACAATCTCCAAGAGATACTGCCTTGGTGGTGGCTAGCCCTTAAATGAGGTCTAGAGAAGGCGGAGCCAAGCTCCACCCCTTCCAGGAACACAGTTAAATTACTCTTACCTGTGCTCCCACAGCTGACCCAACACTCACCTCAGCTGATTAATCAGAGGTTCAGGCTGTGATTACCAGTTTCCCATACAAGCACTTTAGCAATGAAGAAATTTTTCCCGAAGTCCAATTAAACGTCCTCTTGCACAATCTGAGACTGTAGCCTCACATCTTATCACTTGTCACCTTGAAAAAGAGACCAGCAGCCCCTTGCTACAATCTCCTTTCAGGCACACCAAGAGAGTGAGGAATCTCTCTCATGTTCCTCTTCCCAATTCCATTTCCTTCATTTCCTCCTTGCAATATTTTTTTTTCCCAGTTCCTTTATCAGCTTCACTGCTCTTTTCTGCACATGCTCAAGCAACTCAAGATCCTTCTTGTAGCAAAGGACTCCAAACTGAACATAATGCTTGAGATGTAGTCTCTCCAGTACCCTGTACAAGGTGACAACGTCTTCCTTGGTCATGCTGGCCACATTATTTCTTATGCAGGCCACAGAATATCCTGACTTGAAGGGACACGTAAGGATCACTGAGTGCAACATATGGCTCCATATAGGACCAACTGAAATTCAAACAACATTCTGGAGACCATCATCTAAACACTTCTTGAATTCTCACAGAAACCTTTTCCTAATATTCAGTGGTTCCCTTGGATCCTGCAGGGGTCATTCTCAAGGGGAAAAGTGGCACAGCTGTGTAAGTAGTCACCTCCCATCACTTTATCCCTGCGTACCTCAAGCACCATGAAAATGTTCAGTGCCTAAGATCAATCAAGAGAGATGCAGTCATTAAAAACTCTTGAGTTTTGTGGGTTGCATCAGCCATACATTTTCATTCCTCACTCCTGCCCCTAGAGTGAGAGAAGGTAGCATCTGTACAGTTGGAATAATGCAAGAATAGTTATGTATAGTTAGAATAATACAAGAATAGTTGTAAATAGATAGCCAGAGGATATCTATGGGAAAAAATCACCAACTCAAAGACCCTCAGTCAAGATGGAAAATGTTGAGGCTTGCCACCAGAACTCCACAAAGGAGCAATCTCCAGAAAAAAATGCTGCCTTAGTGGTGGTCAGCCCTTAAATGGAATCTAGAAGAGGTGGAGTCAAGCTCCACCCCTTCTGAGAGCACAGCTGAACTACCTTCACCTGCGCTCCCACAGCTGACCCAACATTTGCCTCAGATGGTTTAATCAGAGGTTCAGTCTGTGATTAACAGTTTCCCATACACATCTCTTCTGCCTTGATCCCCAGAGGAGAGGAGTGGGGAGGAGAGGGCCTGCTGTCCTCTGGGTGGCTATACTAGGACAGCTGGGGTGTCTGCTGGAGGGCCTGTGAGGTCCTTGGGACCTGGTGACGGGGTTTTCCACTCCAAGAATGATAAAGTCAATTAGGGATAGCTGTCCTCAGCCTGTCCCTCCATGGCTACAGAACAAGTGGTTGAAGGTGAAGCCAGGCCCTCCATGGCAGTACGCAAAGAATAGCTGGATATCAGACCTGCCTCTAGATAAGTAATTTGGACTGATTTGACATCTGCAATCTCTGGAATAGAGTATTGAGAAAAAAAGCTTAGGGGCCGGGACTCAGGTATGTCCGTGTCTGTCCCCCATCACTTGGCCACCACAAGCAGTGTGAAAGAGTTCATATCCTACACCAGATAAAGAGGAAAGTGAGGTATTTATTTCCTGTGTTTTAACTAAATTACAAATGATGTGCCAAGAGAACATACAGACTGCTGTTACACTAAGAACTAAAGCCACTTGTATTCATGTTTCTGGTGACAGTTTGCTGTGCCTATGCCAACACAGAATAAAGTGATCCCAATGTGCCCCTTTTTCCTAAATGTTTCCAGTATTCTGCTTTCATGCCTTGTGCAGATGCAGGAGGCAGTAGCAACTATTAAGCTGTCCAGTGGACTAACAGAGGCAGATGTTACCTCACAGCACATTCATAGCTTTTCTCCCTTTTGCTCATTCTTTTCCCTTGAAAGCCTTTAGTGCAGACAACATGTTTAGAGGATTGATTGTTTTGTGGGTTTGATTTGGTCAGCCTCAGTATGTTTGGATGCCCTGGGGAGGATGAAGACCTCAAGCCTGCAGGGTATCAATTCCATATCTGAGCACCCTCATGGTGACAATTTTTCTGTTTGCCTGACTGGAAGTTGCTCATGTCCTGGTGCTTCTTGTCCTCCCATTACTGAGTGTAAGAAAAGTCAGGTTTCATCTTCCATGCTCCCAGTAGGCAGTGATAGTCAACACTCACTGCAAGAAAGACATTGAGGCCCTGGAACATGTTCAAAGGAGGGCAACAAAGCTGGTGAGTGGTCTGGAGCACAGGTCTCACAAGGAAAGGCTGACGAAGCTGGGAATGCTCAGCCTGGAAAAGAGGAGGCTGAGGGGAGACCTCATTGCTCTCTACAACTTCCTGAAGGGAGGCTGTAGTGAGCTGGGGGTCGACCTCTTCTCTTGGGTCACTAGTGAGACAACTAGAGGGAATGGTTTCAAGCTGCAACAGAGGATATTCAGGCTGGGCATTAGGAAATATTACTTGTCAGAAAGGGTGGTCAGGCACTGGAATGGACTGCCCAGGGAGGTGGTGGAGTCACCAACCCTGGGGGCATTCAAGGAACGATTGGATGTTGTGTTGAGGGACGTGGTTTAGTGGGAGCTATTGGTGATGAACGGTTGGACTGGATGATCTTCTTAGAATCACCAAGGTTGGAAAAGACCTAGATTCTATGACTCAGATATTCCCTGAGCCTTCTCAGAGCAAAGTAAAGGCAGTAATGTCACACGGCCCTAGGATGCTATGTGCCCTGGGTTCTCCCCAGCCCTGAGGCTCTGGTATGGGCCCATAGACTGAAATATTAAACTGTAAAACTGATGAACCCTACTGTTCCCTTCAGCTTTGGCTTCCCAGGTCAGGAACAAGCCTCATAAATGACCTAAGGCTTTAGGTGCATTTCCATACCCTCATATAAGCTGCTACTCTATATTTGAGCTTGTGTTGAGCTACTCGTTTTATTTTCTTTTACAAACAGGACATTCCTCAACCCATTATACGCAGTTCCTGGTACTGTCTTTCCAAAAAATGATGCCACCACAGCAGCTGTGAAACAGTGAGTCTCCTCTGCTGTGTAGACTTTACAAGCATGGCATGCACTCTTCTGTTCACCTCTGGTGAAAATGCATAGCTAGTGGTAGGGAATATGCTGAAAAATAGTGTTTTACAGTAATAAATTGCCCTATCAATTAGAGTTACTGCAATCTTTCTATCTGCTTAGTTTTCATGAATTCCATGGGGCAACCTGCATAAATTGAACTGTTAACAAGCATGGGTATTTTCCTAACAACTCCTAAGTTTAAAAAAAAAAATAATAAAATAAGTAAATAAATAAATAAAAATGACTTAGCACTACTCACTTGTTCTGTAAAACATACTCCCAAATTGAAATGTTACACAAGTCTTTGAGATGCTCTTTACTGCATGCTTTATCATCTAATCATATGTGAGACTTCTAGTTGCCAGAAACATTGATATACATTCTAATAAGCTTTTCTATAATAATGATTCTCTTATTCGAAAGAGAAGCAAAAACGTCCCCTATTTTTTTCCCCAATGGTTCTACTCCTCTAACTTGTTGAATATTTTCAAAAGAATATTTATAATTTCTTCATTTCTCATTATTATAATTTCTTCATCTCTTATTATTACTGATAGGAAAAAAAAAAAAAAAAAAAAAAAAAGAAGAAGAAGAATCGAAGCTATTTGAACAGGAAGAAATCAAAATTTCTATTTTATTTTCATAGAATCAAAGAATGGTTTGGGTTGGAAGGGACCTCAAAGACCATTTAGTTCCAAATCCCCTACTCCAGGCAGGGCTGCCAGCCACTAAATCAGGCACTAGATCAAATGCCCAATTTGGAGGGAGCCTCTACAGAGGCAGACAATAAAAAAAATAAATAAAAACTAATTAAAAAATGTAAAAAGCCGCTGAATATTTCGTCATCACCACAGCTCCCCAAACCAAGATGGCATAGGCTCAGGCAGTTAACTGAAACTAGTTTAAATCTTTAATGCTCGTGTTTGGCTAAAACCAAACTGAAATACAGAGCTAGCCGCTGTGACTACAGGCACCAAAAAGCCACCCTCGCTCTGCAGAGGACACAAGTCAGGAAGGTATGTAGTTCCTTGCAGATTTCTAAGCACAAACTGGCCATTCAGACTACAAAAGAGGAATGGTTGCAAATAATGAGCTTCCGTACTTAAACTTACAGATTTCCAGTCAGTGCATCACAGTTTGTTACTCCACTGAAGTAATCACAGAACATTCAGGGGGCATTATTTTGCATACTGACAACTGAGAGAATAACCTTCAGTCTAGCACTGAAAAAGAGCAAACATTACTTGGCAGCTGCTATTTCTCTCAAAAACAGGAAAACTGCTGAGGATTTCAAACAGCAGTACTGCGGAGATATCCAGACAGATTCTATTAAAAGCAATGGAAATTATCAGATAGCCACATCCTTCCTCAATAATATTTTTTCTAACCAACAATAATTTTAGATTTTTTTTTTTCTAAGACCAACAGCCAAAACCAGAAAACAAATTTCTTTAGGAATTTTATTTTTATATTTGTGATTGTTTTTCCTTTGTTAATAGTAATTAAAATATATATATATTTTTACAAAAACAGAATACAACATTAACATACAAAGTAGTCACTGTACTGTATGTAGAAGTTCAACAAGACTGATCCCAACTTCTCTTTAATTGTTGACCACTATGATAAATATAACAACAAGAAGCACTGCCCACTGCATGATACAGAAGCAGTGCATGATATGAAATGTGATTTGATCAGGCATCCCAAAAGCTCATGCACACTGAGGATCAGCATTGACTGAATACAACTATGAAAACATTCTTAACAAACATGCTTACTGTTAATTTTGAATAAACCAAGATGGACGCTTCCTGGCTCTCTCAATGATCCGCTTGCCTTCATCTTTTTCGGTGGGCTTTTCTCCGTCATAAAGGACTACGGTCTCTACAGTAGGAGCATTAAATGGTCCTCCTTCCACTTTACCCATTTCCTTCCGTATCTGTTGAGTCTCTGCTTTGACTTTTGCATAACAATAACCACAAAGAACATGCTTCAGTTTCAAGTTTCCACACTCGGGGCAAACATCTATGTTCCTCTGAAAAAAACAACAACAACAACAAAAAAACAAACAAACAAAAAAAAAAAAAAACAACCACAAAATAGTCAAAAATAGGAAATTCTGTAATTTGAGCTAAAGCAAAAAAACAAAACAAACAAAAAAAAAGAGCAATCACAAACTACTGCAAAGCAATAAATGAAATACTGGAGAAATTAATCTGCCTTTTCAGAACTTGTTCTTCTAACTAATGTCTGTCATTGGTAATGCATTTCTATATCAAATGTGGATTATTAAAATAACCTCCCAAGAAGCAGATCTCTTTCTTGTTTATACTAGCTATGCAGCTAGAATCCACAATTTATTCATTTCTACACAAACTGTCACCTTTTACTTAGCTGCCCTCAGACAAGAAGGCTGTACATTACAAAGTATTTTGAAGATTACGACGTTTTTTAAACTTGTTTATAAACAAATTCCAGAACGCTCTTTCAAGGCAGTTTTGACTACTGTAACGCTTCTCAGGGGTGAGCTTATGTATCGCCATCACCTTGACTGGTATGAGCTTGTGAGGATTCCTCCGCCTGCAGCGGTTCACCTCGATACTACGCCTTTTTTTCGGCGCCGCCATCCACACGACGCTGCCGAGGAAGCCCGGCCCCTCGCCGCTCCCTGCGGTGCCCGCTGCCGGCTCCGGCAGACAAGAGGGGGTCTGAACGGCGGTCTCCAGACCTGAAGGGAAACGGAACTCGTTATCGCCGGCCTTCCTCAACCCACTGAGGGCAAACGCGGGTCCCGGCACCGGCACCGCCCCCACCCATCCCTGCCTACCCCACAGCGGGCTCTGCACCCCGCAGGCTGCCAGCAAGCGGCCGCGCTCCAGCCTCTGCCAGAAGCGCTGGAGAAGAACGCGGATCGGCGGCACCATATGCAGCACCATAATCGCCATGCCCGTAGGAACCACAGGAGGAAATCAGGGGCCCGCAGGCGCCCTCAGCCTTCTGGGAAAACGAGTGCCTCGAACACCTCACAGCGTAACAACGACCAAGACCGGGACTTCGACTCCCAGCAGCCCTTGTGGAGAGGCGGGGAGGGGGTCGAAGACTCTAAGGACTCCCGGCATGCCTCACGGCGGGTAACTCGGCCAGCCGCCCCCCTCGCGGGCTCGGCGCACGGCGGCGCTGTGCTTCCCTCGGCGCCAATCAGCGCGCGAGCTGTGTCTTCGCGCTGGAAGCGGGCAGGGCGATCGGGTAGACCGCGCCTGCGCACAGGGAGCTGGGGGCACAGCTCTGGGGGCTGCTTCCAAGATGGCAGAGCGAGGTTATAGCTTCTCCCTCACTACCTTCAGGTGCGTAGTGGGTGGGGGGAGGGTGCCGCGGGCCCCGGTTCGCAGCGGGCAGGCTCGCGGGAGAAGAAGGAAACAGCGTACAGTCTGCGTGAAGCGGCCGTCCGGTGCGGAGGAAGGACGAAGAGGGTGCTTTGCAGAGTCATTGCGTTCCCGGTGCCGGGCCTGCCAGCGCTGCTGGGCCTGGGCAGAAGGGATGGGTGTGAGGGAGCAGCGAGGGCCAGGAGATACCGGCTGCGGCTGGCGAACTGGGCGGCGACCTTCGATCCCTTGGGATGAGGGTGTCCGGTAAAGCTGGGGAAATTAATTGGTGGGGATCGCACCTTCACGGCGGGGCTGCCCCCGGCTCCAGGAGCTTCCTTTCAGTTTGCTACATGTTGGAGTCGTCGTGGGGCCTGATGGTCTGAGCCAGGTCTGCTTTCATCCCTTGTTGTGCCTTGCTGCCTGCGACTGGTGGAAAGGCTTGAAGGAGCACGCGGGTCCTATCCGCCTCTTCACGGAGACTCAGGCAGAGTGCTGGCGCCTTACTCCCGTGCCGCTAGGGTAGGTCTTACGACCTACCCGAGGTGCATGGGGACAGCCTAGCTGTTGAGTATTGCTGGTTTGCTATAAGACAGGCTTTGCGGGGTGTGAGAATAAAAGGAAGCCATCAGATGAGCTTCTGATGAACTTCCACGAGTTTATTTCTCTTCCTGCCTTGCTCTCCTATGGTCTTGCATAGCTTTGATGTAGGATGCACTGAATATGCAGTTGGACTGGTAACTGTTAAAATGATAACCCTAATACGTTCGCTTCAGATGAATTCAGATAAAAGGAAAAATATATATTTTTTTAAATGAAGGTGTTGTCGAGAATTATATTATGAAGGTGCAGAAAGAAAAACTGAAAGCAAGAGCCTGCTGGCTTTGGTAAAGTGGTGTCTTAATCTCAGAGTAGTGCTATGTAATGGTGTAATTACAAAATAGTTTACTAAAGTGATGTTGCAGTTAAGCAAATAAGGCAGTAGGAGAGGAATCTTCTTAGTGTATGAATTCAGCTGAATATGCGCGTTTCACTAAAAGTGAATTTTTCATTAGCTCTTTCCTAATGGAGTAAACAAAGTTTTTTGTACTTTGCAAAGCACTAATACCTTGAAACTGTTTGTGTTTGTATTCACATGAAAGACATAACAATTACTTACACTTTTCCATATTCACTTGTCCCATGTAATGAGAATCAATTATTTTAGTTAGTGCTAGTTTTTAATTTATTTTGCTGATGTTCTGGATGTTTTGATTCTCATACAGGAAATTATTGATTTGCTTGTATTGTTAACGGTCTTTAAAGCAAGATGTGGGAATACCTGAAGCTGAGATGAGTTATTTGCATCTTGTGTCACTGGCCATATAATTGAAAAAGAATAGCAGTGTTCCGCTTCTGTCTTTAAACAGTGAGCCTCAGTGTTTCAAAGTCTTTTGCAAAATATGTATAAATGCTGTTTCAGTAGAAATTCATGATCCCACTGAGTGGGAAACTTGGCATTGCAATCAGATCTAATCCTATCCAAGAAGCATCGATTTTCATTGATGTCACAGGCAGGTATAAGGTTTCTGGGCTTTATCAGCCTGGTTCTTTTAAAGTCTTTGGATTTTTATTTATTTATTTATTTAGAGTATGCAGATACTAGCTGTAAAGAGATTAAAAAGGAAGTTAACTGATGCATATTTGAGTTGATTGATTAATTTTAATTAGTTAATTGGAAGTTAATTGATGCATATTTGAATTATGTCAGGCTTACTTCTGCCTTTTCATTTTCAGTCCTTCTGGGAAACTTGTTCAGATTGAGTATGCTTTGGCTGCAGTGGCTGCAGGAGCTCCATCGGTTGGGATTAAAGGTTTGTTCATATCGTAACTGCAGTAGTGGAAGACTGAGTATCATAAAGAAGATGGGGAAGATAGAGCTCCATTTGTGAAGAAAGGTGCTGGGGTAATTTTGGAGACACAACCAGTAGAAACAAACACCTTTGGTTCAGAGTGTTATTGTTACTTAAGAAAATAAGTCTAGATATGTTTCTATGTATAGAAATAGTTATTTCAACTGCTCCATTGTTAATATATACTTAAGAATATATAAAATGTGATTATGAGAACTGTATGGTTATTTAAAATGGGAAACCTTATGTTGGGTGGATTCATCAAAGTGTCTCTTTAGCATGATTCTAAACTTGAAGAGATTTTTAAAAATGGAGGAGCAAACTTGTTTGTTTCTACAAATCTGTTCTGTATTTCAACTGCTTTCTGTAAGTGTAGTTCAATATACCTTTTTTTTTTTTTTTTTTCCCTTTTTCTAGCTGCAAATGGAGTGGTGTTAGCAACGGAAAAGAAGCAGAAATCCATTCTATATGATGAAAGGAGTGTCCATAAAGTAGAACCAATTACCAAACATATAGGTTTAGTGTATAGTGGTATGGGTCCAGATTACAGGTAATAAAAAAATATATGCTTGGTCATCATTTAGATACATTTTTCTGTATGTATAGCTTAATAGTATGCTGGGTTATGCTGTATATGAGATCTTTCTCTATAAGGTTTTTTACAATATTATTTACCAAGATAATATATCTCAAAAATGAGAGTGAGATGAGCAATGAATTCAGTCTTAGTTTCTGTTTTTCGAAGTACTTCAGGGAGTTACTGAGTTGGTAACTCAGTAGAATAAAACTCAATATAGTCTTATGTTTTCATACGTTCTGTTTGTCAGAAGCCTAATTCCTTTGAATAGTAATTTTTAAGAATTTTTGGCTAAAATCATAACAAATAGTTGGATTTCTAATACAATAATTTTGTCTCTGTTTTTAGAGTACTTGTACACAGAGCACGGAAGCTGGCCCAGCAATATTTCTTGGTTTATCATGAGCCTATTCCAACAGCTCAGCTAGTACAAAGAATTGCTTCTGTGATGCAGGAATATACGCAGTCTGGGTATGTGGTTTTCCAAAGTTTGCAGGTAGTTAGAACCGAAAAGTATGAGAACTACCTGGTGATTAATTTTTAATGTCAAAAACACAGATATTTTTTCACTGGAAAATGATCATAGAAAGTGGGTGAGTGGGAGGACCAATAGCTGGAAGTGGGTGAGATAGTTGTTATATCTTGAATAGGTTGACTAGTCATGATAACAGCTCTGTGGCCTTTGGGGAAATTTAATGCATCTGAAGTAAAGCAGCTTTGGTGTTCACTGAATACATTTATGAATTTAGCGTGCCAGCTCTGAGTTAGTTTGTTTTGTTTGTTTTGTGTGGTGTTTTTTTATTTTTATGTAGAGGTGTTCGTCCATTTGGTGTATCACTGCTAATATGTGGCTGGAATGAGGGGCGGCCCTACTTATTCCAGTCAGATCCATCTGTAAGTATCTTACACTTGTAAATTAGACTGCTTTTGTAAAATATCTAAAATTTCATATGTGCTTGTAAAATACTTTCTGTGGTTTGAAGGATCTGGAGCTAGAAGTAAAGATTCCTTAACCAGAATTCAGAATGATTCATGCTGGGAATATGCCTGGAGTTTTGGCTATTGTGCCAAAGGAAGTTTGGGAAGTGGGTGGCACCTGCTTGCTTATTTGCTTCCATATTTATGGACTGCATGAGGAATGGCAACAGGTTTTGAAGGACATCACCACCCTTTTTCATCTCTTCCTACCTGCTTGGTAGTAACAGCAACAGTCATTCTGGCATTCTGCAGCAGGTACCAGGAAAAAGTATTTGACCACTTGTACAGCTCAAATAGTTATTCTGTAAGCTGTAGCAGAATTAGGCCAAAGTCTGTTCCATTGTGAAATGCAATGCAAATATTTTCATTATTTAATGGTAGTGGTTAATTTACGTGAATTTATTTGTTACAACAGCGTCTTTACTAAAAATTACCTGTTGATTCCTGTGTAAGTTACCAGATTTTTCATCAAATTAAAATATCTGTTACTCTCACGATATTCAGTAAGCTTCAGAAGTGTGAGTCACTGCCCGATGGTCAAATGTAAAAAACAAAATACAGTTGCCTTGTGTAAGGCATCTTGATTGAGCTATAGATAGGGTGTGATTGCCTTTATGCTATAGGAAAGAACAGGCCCAATGGCTAAATACCTTGGTAGTAGCTAAGATAAATCAGATGGCTGTTGTGTAGCAAGTCTTTTGAAATATATATATATATATACACATGTATTTATTTGTTTATGTGCATAAACACATACGTATAAACATACCTATAAATATATATATACACATTTATTTATATATGAGATGAGCCTTGTGAAAGAACTGACTGTTCATTCTCAAGGGCAAACATAGAGTTTCTGTTCAAGGAATCCCAAATCAAACTATGCTAACAATTTACTAAATCTATTTTTCAAAGTATTGGCAGGCCTAATTTATCAGCAAGGCCCAATAAAAGTGTTTTGTACGTTTCCATAGCAAATCTTTTCACATCAAATTAGTGTGAATGTAACCCAAAATAACCTCACATTGTCATAACATTCAGAATTTTCCTAATGGCTTCTGTACCTGTTACTAAACAATTGGATATGTAACATTTGACTGAATTAGAAAAAACAATAGATTGTTGCTTTTACAGGGAGCTTATTTTGCTTGGAAAGCAACAGCGATGGGAAAAAATTACATCAATGGGAAAACATTCCTTGAGAAAAGGTATGTGTGTTTTTATAATGTCTAAAAGAATATGATCTCTTTTTCCAGGCTCTGATAAAAGACTCAGGAAAATATATATACTTTTGAATTAACAGTACAAAAATTTAAAATGCTTATGACATGTTTCTAATTAGCATATTTAACATGTACATGTGAAGCTTCTGTGTGTATGATTAATTGATCCAGTACAATAAGCAGTGTGTGTATATATTTGCAAAAACATTGTTCTACACAGTATCAGCAGCATTAGTGATTTTTTTAAAATAATGATAACTGTTTTGAATATTAATATAGCAGTTCATACAAATATTTGGAGATTTTAATAGTGTTTGAGTTTGTAGAGATTCTAGACTTAGTAGGATTCAGAAAGATTGTACTGTGCTGAAATATGTGATCTTTTTACAGATACAATGAAGACTTGGAGCTTGAAGATGCCATTCATACAGCTATCTTAACATTAAAGGTTAGGAAAACATGTAAAGAATATGCATCTTACTCTTGCAACATCACTGAAATGATTCACTGAACTATATTTTCTTTAATAGGAGAGCTTTGAAGGGCAAATGACAGAAGACAACATTGAAGTTGGCATATGTAATGAAGCTGGTTTTAGGAGGCTAACTCCAACTGAGGTTAAGGACTACTTGGCTGCAATAGCCTAGTAGAAACCAAGTAAGACTGTGTGACTTCACACTAAGGTCTTTTTAATTTTGGCTCCTTAAATGTTTTTCTTTGCAGTTTTTGCATACTTATTTCTACATGATTTGTCTGACAAATTTTTTTTAAATATCATGGGTGAAAATGCAGCAGTCCTGATGTTGTAATAAATTGAATCTTAATACAGATAACTCTTTCCCTTAATACATGGAAAGTTTGTACACCAAATACTGTACAAAATGTAAAGTTATACTGAATACATAAAAAGGCAGAGTAATAAAGGTTGAAGGTCTCTGTTTTGCGGGAAAGTGTGTGTGTCTTTTTATTTTTGTCTCTAGGAAGCTGAGATTTTGGTATCTTCATTGTTGAGGAAAATTTTCCACATTGTGAACTTCTAAACTCTTTGCATACAAGAGCATTTTTTCACTTTGGAATTTTGTGTAATTATTAAGTAACTTCCCAAAATGGGTTGCTCTGGTGTTAAACATACTTCCATAGAGGTGTAGAACACTCTTCGATCTGGGGGATGAAGTGTGAACTCAAACAGCTGTGCTTCTGAGTGTCTAGAATTGTCTCAGTCTTCACATCTTAAGAGTTTGTTTTCTGTTAGTCAGTTGACGTTTGTGATCCTAGAAATTGAAATTCTTCAATCCTGAAATGCTGTTAGGAATAACAGAAACAATTGCTACAGACCAAAACCTAAATGCATTTACCAGTACTTTTAAAAATCAATGGGATGTGGAAAGCAAAATGAGAACATGTAGTGTAATTACATTATTCCTTGAATTATGCTGAAGTATTTTTCAACTTGCAAGTAACAAAAAGATCACTAAATTTATGCATTGCTGCTTTTAAAAATGCAGAACTAGATACTTGAACATTATTGTGTGTGGGTATATGTACTGTTAGTTGCTTGTGGTTCTTTCTTACGTGTGTAGTGTCTGTGAGGTTATGTAGAAGCAAACTGTGCAAAAGAAAGAGGCTTAAATATACATTTTTTTAAAGTAGAAATCTGGTCTGGGGCCATTGACAAGTTACTGATAATGAAATGGAAACTATCATAGTTGGATCAGTCTGCTTGTATATTAATAAAGCTATACGGGAGCAGCCAGACAGGTTAAATGTTAACCATCCATAACCAATAAAGAAAATAAAAATCCAAAGAAAGTGACATACAAACTAACTGATCTTTTCTATGTCTGCTTTCTAATGTTTTACATTATCATTAGGCAAATAAGAATTTCTGAAGCATGCCATAAATGAAATTTTATTTCATAATGTCAAGAATGAAAAATTATGTTCAGGTGGCTCTTTAAGATTTGTTCAGACCACTTTTTGAGTATTTTTCACTCAAAACCAATTCATATTCTGATTCTTCTTAGAGACAACTAAGCAACGAGGAAGTGTATCCAGAGACTTGATATTACTAGATTTTAATTTGTGCTCCCAGAATCATCATTCAGAAAAATGAAATTCTACTGTAATATTTACATGCATCCAGATGTTGATGTTATATAAAGGAATTTTGTATGCAAATGAAGGGGAAAGAAAAAAGCAGGTAGGTACTTAAGTAATTAGCATGAACTGCAGTAGGTTAGTTGCATCCTCTACTAGAAAGAGTTGATTAGAGAAGAGCACCCTGTGAAATGTAATCAAAACCAAACTACTTCATTCCCAAGATGGTAATAGTGGAGCAAATGAAAATTGTTTTAAGGTGTTCATGCTTTTTGGGTGGGTTGCTTTTTTTTTGCGTGTGTGTATAGTTTTAAGTGAACAGCTTTCCTCTGTGTAGAAAATTGCTCATTTTATAGGTGATGAAGAAATGAGAAAGCTCACACATTCCGTTTTTCTTCTGGTTTAATGATGTAGTAACTTCTGTGTCAGACAATACAGGGACTTCAAATAAAGCAAGTACAATTTAAAACAGCTCAAACTGAGGCTTCATTAACTGCGATGATAGCAAGAGGACATATAGACAGCAATCTCCCCATCTTCTTTGAGTGATTGCAAAGACAGGTCCTATATATCGTTTCAGGAGTAGCAAAAAAAAAAAAATAGGCATGAGGAAAAAAAGTCATTCTGGTGTTAGCAAAGCCAACTGTCCAGCCTTGAGCTGGATGGACTGCAAACAATCATTTATAGTTATGCCTGTTTTAATATGACCAGGTTCCTAACTCTGAGAGAGATGGAGCCATGTAGCTTCTTAACTCAGAGTTCTGAGAAAGAATAATTGAATGTGTACCAGCATGGAAAGGTGGCTCGTGGTGGAGCCTGGAGGAGCGGTGTACCCTGTTTAACCTTTGCTCTGAGGTGGGGAGTCAGGATAGTCACACACTGCTAGTTTTTAGCTGAATGTTTTATTCAGGATAAACTTCGTAACCAGATCTTTCAAACACTATTAATTTTGACACCAAAAGTGCATTGTATGGGAAGTATTGCGTGCTGAGTAAGGAAAATGATGACTTTCTGGTAATTGGTGTGGATGTTATTTGTATTTTTTGCCCAATCCCCCCTGTTACATTAGGAGGACAACATACAATTTGATTATTATCAAAGTATGATAGTATTTTCTCTTGAGAACAAATATAAATACTCATAGAAAAAGATGAGAACATTATCACTAGGCTATCATAGCACCATGTATTAGCACAGTCTCCTTTTATGGCAAATATATCTTCAAAATGATGAGTCCCAAATTTTCTGTGAGAGGGCTTTCCTTAGTTTTACTCTGAGGTATGATCTGAGAGCCTGAGTTATTTCTGTGGTACTCATTTCTCCTTGCTTCACATAAAATGGGTAGTTTGGGTTTAACAGTTTATTGTCAGTAGTGGTCATTCTGATAAGCCACCATTTGTAGTTGAGAGCGGTGGTTTAGACTGAAGTCCTAAAGTTCTCTAACAGCCGTATTCCCAACAGGGAATCCAAGATCATTGGATTTGAGATACGTTGAAAGAACAGGCTTAGTATTTTGAATTCAGGTTTTATTTATACTACGTGTTTGTTTCTTTTAGTGGTAGGTGTATAGATGTCAGTATTACACTGGTCTAATGAGGAGGATGGTGTGACTTGGAGCGTGGGGTTTTTCTGCGTTTTAATTGCTTAATCCTTGACTCTGAGTAAGATCATTGTCATACTCAGATAACTGCTGTTTTAGAATAGTACAGTAAATTTTATCTGGTGTTTAAAGAGGACCTTTAAAATACAGGAAATTAATTTACATCTTTCTCCATTCTGAATCCTTGGAGTTTAAGAAATAGTAATTTTAATTTGGAGATGTATTTCTCCGATGGCGCAGTGGTATAAGGTGCTGCTTGCAACACCAGAGGCCCGGGATTCAAATCCCCCCTGTGGCGCAAGTGGTAGAAATGCTGCTCTGCTACACAGAAGGGCTCGAATCCCGGGAGTTGGACTCGATGATCTCTAAGGTCCCTTCCAACTCCCACGATACTGTGATACTGTGAATAACATCAATTGATGTTATCAATGAGTGCAATAGAGCAGCAAATTATATAGCAGTTGTGTTTATTTTCATAAATTGCATTATATTAGCAGTGGGGCAGTGGTTTAAGCTGCTGCCTGCGGCACTGGAGGGCCCGGGTTCGAATCCCCCCTGTGGCGCAGGGGTAGAAGTGCCACTTCGCTACACAGAGGGCTCGAAACCCGGGAGTTGGACTCGATGATCTCTAAGGTCCCTTCCAACTCGCACGATACTATGATACTATGATGATGATTTATATTCTGTAAAACTTAACACATAAAGAGATGCCAAGGGGAACAGACTGGACAAAATTCATTGATAAGAAATGGCAAAATACAAGCTCAAGACTTAAACTGTGAAGTATGACATTCATTATCTTGTTTCCAATCAGTCACCTGAAGAAAAGACACTGATCACTTAATGCAGACAACATGCATTCATTTAGATTTGTCTTGGAAGATGATCAGCTCTGAGGAAATCCAGACAGCATGATGCCAAGGTGAACACAGGATCCTTGAGCTTTACTTCACTGGTGGGGTCAAGAGCTAAGAGCAAAATGGTACTGTTAAATGCCATCACCAGTTCAGCGAGGCTGTTAAGATTAAACAGAAGTGGTAGAAGTTACAAGTTTGGTAAGCCCTTTGTAAATCTTATCATTGCTTGTAAAATGAACCACTAGAAAGAGGTGTTAGCAATGGGAATCCACAATGAATTCCAGCTGCAGCAGCTGCGGAGAAGGCGAGTGTCCTTCGTGCCAATTGTGCTGCAGCACAGAAAGAGATTTACTTGGAGATTTACTGTGAGTAGTTGGACTGCTGCTGATGCAGGTGGCATCCCTGGGGCATATAAGAGCACCAAGTGCTTGAGCATAGAGGGTCACTGCTTGTATTTGGCACCAAATGATTGTGTTATCGAAGCTTCACTGATTCATACCTGGTTGCTTCTTCCTCTCTAAAATTAAAGCTCAGAGGTGATCCTGTGACCCGTCTGATGGATGAAGGAAAGGCTGTTGATGTGGTCTACTTAGACTTCAGCAAAGCCTTCAACACTGTCTCCCATGCTAACCTCCTGCAGAAGCTGACAGCCCGTGGCTTGGATGGGTACACTCTCGGCTGGGTAAGGAGCTGGCTGGAGGGCCGGGTTCAGAGAGTGGTGGTAAATGGAGTCAAATCCAGTTGGAGACCGGTCATGAGTGATGTTCCCCAGGGGTTGGTGCTGGGGCCTCTTCAACATCTTCATTGATGACTTGGATGAGGGCATTGAGTGCGCTCTCAGTAAGTTTGCGGATGACACCAAATTGGCAGGGAGTGTCAATCTGCCCTACAGAGGGATCTGGATAGGCTGGAGAGCTGGGCCGAAGCCAATGGAATGAGGTTCAACAAGACCAAATGCCGGGTCCTGCACCTTGGCCACAACAACCCCAGGCAGCGCTATAGGCTTGGGGCGGAGTGGCTGGAGAACTGTGTTGAGGAAACTGACCTGGGGGTACTGATTGATGCTCGGCTGAACATGACCCGACAGTGCGCCCGGGTGGCCAAGAAGGCCAACGGCATCCTGACTTGCATCAAAAACAGTGTTACTATCAGGAATAGGGAGTCCCCCTGTACTCGGCATTGGTGCGGCTGCACCTCGAGTATTGTGTTCAGTTTTGGGCCCCTCACTGCAGGAAAGACATTGAGGCCCTGGAACGTGTTCAGAGGAGGGCTACGAAGCTGGTGAGGGGTCTGGAGCACAGGCCTTATGAGGAGCGGCTGAGGGAGCTGGGATTGTTCAGCCTGGAGAAGAGGAGGCTCAGGGGAGACCTTATAGCTCTCTAACTTCCTGAAGGGAGGTTGTAGTGAGCTGGGAGTCGGCCTCTTCTCTCGTGTAATCAGTGAGGGAGAAAATGGTTTCAAGCTGCACCAGGGGAGATTCAGGCTGGACATTAGGAAGTATTACTTCTTGGAAAGGGTAGTCAGGCACTGGAATGCACTGCCCAGGGAGGTGGTGTAGTCACCGACCATGGTGGTATTCAAGAAACGTTTGGATTTTGTGTTGAGGGATATGATTTAGCTGGGAAGTTTTGGTAATGGTTGGACTGGATGATCTTCTAGGTCTTTTCCAACCTTGATAATTCTGTGATTCTGTGCAGAGTCAAAAATCTGCTTTCCTCGAGGAAAGAAAAACAAAATCTTCTTGCGCTATAATGTAGTGTGTCTGGATCTTAAAAAAAAAAAAAAAAAAAAAAAAAAAAAAAAAAAAAGATACAATTTTGAAGGACCCACCCTTGCCAGAGCACAACGCCACGTCGGGGCACGGCAAGTGGCGGCTGCTGCTGTCCCCGCCCGGCGGCCCGGGAGAGGCGCGTTGGGCCGACTCCGCCTGCAGCACCGCCCAGGGGTAAGCCCGTACCGCCGTCGCGAGAGTACTGCCAGCGGATGACGGGGAGGTAGAAGGAGAGCCCGGAGCGGCGCGGCCAGGGTGGTGAGTGGGGATGGGGTTGGGCGAGTCTTCACAGCGGCCGAGAGTAGAGAGGAGCAGGGGCCGTGTCCTGAGAGCATCTAGGCCGTGCCAAGGAGGGCTTACTGAGGGCTGCAAGGTCCCGATGTACCCAGAGGGGCTGGGAGCAGGCGCCGAGGACGCCTTGCCCGTACTCAAAATGGCGGCACTCACGTGATGGCGGTGTAAGGTAGAGAAGCTGGGTTAAAGGCTGCGTTGTGAGTGGCGTGGAAGATTGCCCCCAACTGGTGGGGGTGGGGGGCGGCCTGGGGGCTGCGGACAGCAGTTGTGTTAAGGGGGTATTTTTCTTTTTTTTCTAGAAATGCTGCAGCTTCGGGCATCTTGCGGTTAACAGCGGGGTCCCTCAGCTGTGTCACTGAAAAGCTGGGCTCGGTTGGTGGGCTGACTTTCCTGTAAGAACTTGAATTGGGCTTCATCCTGAAGTCTTAGTGTTCTTGTAAAAGTGGGAGTTGCTGTGGGGAGAGGTCCCGAAGTGGTAACTACGAGGTTTTACTCGTTCCTTTGCATGTGAGAATAATTATCCTGCTGAAAGTATATAATGAACTGCCGTTACTGTAATACCCACAGAACATCAGCTGTTGTGGGCTGTGACCTGGCACTGCCAGGCTCAGCACCCTGCCTGCCCTCAGAGATGGTTCATGGTAGCTGAGCTAGGAGATGGTGCTGCAGATGGGACAGACCTCCACTCAGTGCTGTGGCTGTTGGAAGGTCTTAAAGGTTTTCCTCCTCCGTAGTAATTGGGTGAGGGCTTTAGATGCTGCAGCTTGCAAACGCTCTGCAGAACCATGTGTGGTTGTGAAAGCACAAGCTGGAGGTTGTAGGAGGTGGATGTACCTTCACAAAGGCACTGAAGCATTGCTGTAGAAGTGTGTTCTTTGATCTGACTGAGGAACCTTGAAGGTGCAATTTTGGAATGCTAGGAGGAGGAACGCTCTGCACTTATACCTGGGAGCTCTCTCAGGAAGGTGCCAAAGAAAAAGCAGTGCCTTGTAGTGCCCACAAGCTCTAGCTGCACAGAATGGCTGTGGAGGGCAGGAGATGGTCAAGGCAAAAATTGCAGAAGGCATGAGCTATATTTGATTTCTGTGGTGCAGAGCCAGAAGTGAGTCAGGGTTCTGCTGTCCTGGCACTATTAGGAGGAAGGTTCACTTTGAGCAGTGAAGGACTAATACTTGAGCCTGCCTGGTTGGGATTTTTGAGAGGAAAGAACAAACTCTGTTGGCATCTTCTGACCCCGAAGAGAGTGAATAAGGCATGATGGAAGATTTTAGACAATGGTTGACAAGAAAAGAAAGATTTTGGTAATGTTAAAAATTTACTGAGCCAGTAGGAGTTAATAATAACTGTGTTTGAGTTGTGCATAATGAAGTCAGGTTCCAGAGTAGTAATGGCAGAATCTTTGTAGGACTGAGGCTGTATCACTTTTCACATTTTTCACTGAAGATATATTTGTTTCGTCTTTTGATCCTAGTTTTCTTCAGAGTGCAGTTCAGATAAAAATCGCAGGAACATCTATTTATATTCATAGTTGGGAGTGAAAATGGATGAATTTCAGTCTCCATAGTGGCAGTTTACTGAGTGTCTTTAAAAATCGTATTTTTGATGTGGTGCTTAATTCTACATTTTTCAAATTATTCAGTTAAGCAATTCCTATTGTTACGTTCAGGGAGACATACTAAGTAGTGTAGATGTGTAGATGAAGAAAGATGTGAATGAAAAGATGCACAATCTTGCAAGATGTCTGTGGAGACTTGAGGGCTGTTGTTCTTCCTTGATGAAAACTGAGATCTTAGGCTTTAGGTTGTGCCCTCAAAGGTGAAGACTTTGATGGGGCTTGTGCAGAGGTTCCTGATGCTTGTGCTTTACTGTACAGGTTCCACTAAATCTACTACAGAGTTCTGATGTGTAGTGTTGCAATGACCTTTTGACTGTCTTTATTCTTAGCTGTGTCCTAACAGTCTTCTCCTTTGCTTTCATCTATTAGGAATAATGTTTCCAACATGTCTGTGCATTCACTGCTTTGTGAAAGAATTGCCATTGCCAAAG
Organism: Excalfactoria chinensis; assembly: GCF_039878825.1. NCBI lineage: Eukaryota > Metazoa > Chordata > Aves > Galliformes > Phasianidae > Excalfactoria > Excalfactoria chinensis. The sequence continues at coordinate 92,954,803 of NC_092826.1, forward strand.
AACTGATCAAGAGAGCAGAAGCCCTTTCCAAGTTCCAGAAAAGGAGAATAGAAGGTGGGGCAAAACTATGTGGCAAACTGAAGGCCGAGTTAAACTTCTTACACAAAGTGGAGTCAGGGAAGGTGGTTATTAAAGAATCCCATCTGCAGAGTACAAACCTCACCCATCTCCAAGCAATTATCCAGTCAGCAGAGAACCTGGAGGATGTTGTCAGTGTCCTCCAAGTCTTCTCTTACAAGGACAGGTTTGGAAATAGACAAACACTGGTGGTAGATGTTGTAGCAAATGGAGGTCACACGTGGGTGAAGGCCATTGGTCGAAAGGCTGAAGCACTGCATAATATCTGGCTGGGAAGGGGCCAGTATGGTGACAAAAGTGTCATTGAGCAGGCAGAGGACTTTCTGCAGGCAAGCTGTCAACAGCCAGTGGAATACAGCAATCCCCACATAATATTTGCCTTCTACAACGGTGTGTCTAGTCCTATGTCAGAGAGACTTAAGGAGATGGGGATATCTGTGCGAGGAGATGTTGTTGCAGTGAACTCACTGCTAGAATCGTCTGTGGAAAACCAGCACTTAAGTGCCAATGAATCAGATGAAGAAGGCCTTGAACTGCAGGTCACCAGAGTAGATCGGGAGAATTTAGTGACCAGCATTGCTTTTCCTACACAGATCAAAGTAAATGTGTGCAATAGAGTTAACTTGGACATCACTACATTAATAACCTATGTCTCTGCTCTGAGTTATGGTGGCTGCTACTTCATCTTCAAAGAAAAAGTGCTAACAGAGCAAGCAGCTCAAGAAAGGAGGGAGAGAGTCCTGCCTCAGCTGGAAGAGTTCATGAAGGGGAAGGAGCTCTTTGCATGTGAGTCTGCTGTCAGAGATTTTCAGTCAATCTTGGAAACACTGGGAGGACCTGGGGAGAAAGAGCGAGCTGCGTTGCTTGTTAAAAGAATTAATGTGGTCCCAGATCAGCCATCTGACCGTGCCTTACGACTAGTGGCTAGTTCAAAAATCAACAGCCGTTCTTTAACTATTTTTGGGACAGGAGACACTTTAAAAGCCATTACTGTGACTGCAAATAGTGGTTTTGTGAGGGCAGCTGCTAACCAAGGTGTCAAGTTCAGTGTTTTTGTTCATCAACCGAGAGCGCTGACAGAGAGCAAAGAATCTGTTGCCACACCTTTACCAAAGAGCTGCCTACGTGATAATGGATTGTAATTTGTTAAAGGAATTAATCTTTGAATATTGCTGATCTTTCAGTAGAAACATTTGGAGAAACAAGAGAGTTATAGCAATACATTCATTTTCTGGTTGTTTAGCAGTGAGAATAGTAACTGAAGCAATGGAAGGGTTCCCCAGGTGACTTGCATTGTTTTTATTCGGTTTTTGTTCTTTGTTCAACTGCTGATTTATTCACTAAAGTAATAAGATTTCCTAATAAAATCATTAACTGTTACAGTGTATTAATTGTATCTACCCCTATTAAAATATTCAGTTACAGCACAGAGATCCCTGTCTTTTCTTGTACCGGGGAGACCAGAACTGGATACAGTACTCCACCTGAGGCCTGACCAGGGCAGAGTAGAGCGAGGAGGATCACCTCCCTTGAACTGCTGGTCACAGTCCTTTTAATGCACCCCAGGATTCCATTGGTCTTCTTGGCCAGCAGGGCACACACAGAATCACAGAATGGCCTGGGTTGGAAGGGACTTCAAGGATCATGAAGCTCCAACCCCTCTGCCTGGCAGGGCCACCAAACATCCATGTTTACTAGATCACATTGCCCAGGGCCCCATCCAACCTGGCCTTGAATACCTCCAGGGATGGGGCATCTACAACCTCCCTGGGCAGCCTGTTCCAGGACCTCACTCTTCAGTCTCATAGTAAAGAACTTCCCCCTAACATCCAACTTAAATTTTCCCTCTATCAACTTAAAACCATTTCGCCTTGTCCTGCTATTATCAGCCAGTTCAAGGAGTTCACTCCCCTCCTGGTTATAGGTTCCCTTCAGGAACTGAAAGGCTGCAATGAGGTCACCCCGCAGCCTTCTGGGCTGAACAAGCCCAGCTCCCTCAGTCTGTCTTCATAGGGGAGGTGCTCCAGCCCCCTGATCGTCTTCATGGCCCTCTTCTGGACCCTTTCTAATAGATCTCTGTCTTGTACTGAGGTCTCCATACCTGGACACAGTACTTCAGATGGGGCCTCACAAGAGCAAATTAGAGAGGGACAATTACCTCTCTATCCCTGCTGGTCACCCCTCTCCTGATGGAGCCCAGGATACCATTTGCTTTCCGGTCTGCAAGAGCACACTGCTGTCTCATTTTAAGTTTCTTGTCCATCAGTACCTCTGCTGAGCTGCTCTCAAGGACTATTCCTCCCAGTCTGTACAGGTGCCTGGGGTTCTTCCGGCCCAAGTGCAAAACTTTTCTGTGTTGAACCTCATTAGGTTCACCCAGGCCCACCTTTCAAGCCTGTTAAGGTCCCTCTGAATGGCATCTCTTCCTTCCTCCGTGTCAATCGCACCACTCAGCTTGGTGTCATCAGCAAACTTGCTGAGGGTGCACTCGATTCAATCATCAGTGTAATTGATAAAGATGTTAAAGAGCACTGGTCCCAAGACAGATACCTGGGGGACACCACTCGTTACTAGTCTCCACCTGGACATAGAGCCATTGATCACCACACTCTGTCTGCGGCCTTTCAACCAATTTCTTATCCGTTGTGTGGTCCTCCCATCAAATCCACATCCCTCCAATTTGGAAATGAGGGTGTGGTGGGGTACCATTTCAAAGGCTGTACTCAAGTTCGGGTAAATGACATCAGTCGCCTTCCCTTTGTCAACCAATGCTGTGACTCATCATAGAAAGCCACAAGATTGGTTAAGCATGAAGCATTATGTGCACTGGCCTGTGAATAGAGGTGGGAGAGGACATCTGGAGCATACGAAGAACCCTGTATTCTTAAGTGTTATGTTTGGTGTTAGAAGTCCTGAAGACAGGTGCAAGAAAATGAATAATTTTCTTAACAATAAATTGATTTTTTGCTTGCAGCTCAGAGCTTTTACAGCTAAGGTCCAAATGACAGTTTTCTGCTCATCATGAATTAATCTGTTTTACAGTCTTGATGGATATGCCTTAAGCTAACTACATGACATCAGTATTCTCTTGGGCACCCTCTAAAGAGGTTTTTCACTACTCTGTAAAGAACTTCCCCCTGACATCCATTCTAAACCTTCCCTCCTTGAGCTTAAAGCCATTCCCTCTTGTCCTGTCACTGTCAGCCCTTGGAAAAAGTTAATTCCCCTCCTGTTTATAATAAATAATGGGTGGCTGCAATGGGGTCTCTTTGCAGCCTTCTCCAGGCTGAACAAGTGTAGCTTCCTAGCCCTGTCTTCACAGGGAAGGTGCTCCTGCTCTCTGATCATCATCTTCTCGGCCCTTCTCTGGACCCTCCCCATCAGCTCCACTTTCTTTCGTACTGAGGGCCCCAGACCTGGACACAGTACTCCAGATGGGGACCTCACGAGGGCAGAGTAGAGAGAGACAATCACCTCTCTGTCCCTGCTGGCCACTCCTCTTCTGATGGAGCTCAGGTTACCACTGGCCTTCTGAGCTGCAAGAGCACCCTGCTGGCTCATGTTCAGTTTCTCATCCACTGGGACTCCTAGGTCCTACTCTGCAAGGCTACTCTTAAGGAGTTCTTCTGGTCTGTATATGTATTTGAGGTTGCTATGACCCAAGTGCAAAAACTTGCATTTTGCCGTGTTGAACCTCATTAGGTTCACGTAGGCCCAGCTTTCAAGTTTGTCAAGGTCCCTCTGGATGTCTTCACTTTCTTCTAGTGTGTCAGCCTCACCACTCAGCTTGATGTCTTCCTTCCTACTGTTGCAGGGCTAGCTGATTTGTTTTATCCCAGTGTTAAGCGTGCCTGTTTAAAAGCCTCTGTATGTGAAGCCATCATGTGGTAATTTTCTTCGCTGACATTCATTTTTGTGCACTTATTGAATAAGGCATATATTATTGAATCAATTTTCTTACTAATTTCTGCTAATCACTTGAAACATATTTGAGGAATCTAGAAATGATCTGTGTACCACTAAGTGTCTTGAGGTGTTTGTTTGTTTGTTTGTTTTTTATTGTTACTCTGTGTTTCCATGCTGCATGATATCATTAAAAACTCATAGTAAGCCTTACATCTTTTAAGCCATTTTGGCCTTCAAAGGTGTTTATTGGTTGAACAGAACTTTAATGTGCTATGCTGGCAGACTTGTTGGGGTACTAAGTTGTCTTTGTAAGGATTTACAAGTGCATACAATAGTTCTGAGTAGATGGAGTGTTCTAGAATAGCTGAGTTAGGCCTGTAGCTTAAGAGTTAGTGGGTGGGGGGTTTAGGTAGGTGTGTGTACAGGTTCTCTCATGTGCACTGGGTTTTGTGCAGTGGTTGTACGCGTCTCCGTGGGATTTAGGATGGTATATAAGGAATGTGACGCAGCAATAATTTGAGAGAAGACATCATGGCATCCATGTTTGTGTCTCTCCCCTGGACAGTCGAGGTCCCGGGATAAGTCGGGTTAATTGGCGAATACGTCACAGACTGTAAGAATTGTTTCACAAGGTGAATCCTGAGACTGAATGCTGGTTTGAGACTGAAACGTCTTTTGATTTAATGTTTAGTGGGTTGGGTTTTTTGTTTTTGTTTTGTCTTGTTATGTTTTTTCCTAATTGATTCTAAGGTACTAGTGATTAACATGTATTAAAGGTTAACTGTGTTTCAGTTTGGTGCATTTGAAGAGCTCCTATTTAATTTTACAAACAGAGCATTAGGGGTTGGACCATCTCTGTTTATAACTTACACATGAATAATTAGAAGACATAAATTATGATTGAAATTTGGTTGAAAAAGTGGAAAATCTAGGACTGCTTATCTTTTCTTCCAATACCGGGATATAGAAATTACTCACTTGCTAGAATGTTTTTGACTTTTATTTTGTTTTTCCTTGGAAACTTTTGATGAGCCTTGTTCTTCTGACACTTTTTTCCCCTCCTTTTCAATTTACATTATTTGTGTATAGTTCCAAAGTCTCTGAGGAGAGTCTCTGTTTTCTTTAGCACCTCACCTGCTCTGTTGGCTACAACAGTAACAATACCAAGCAAGGAAGGATGCAATTGATGCCAGCCAGTAGAAAGTGTGTGTGGGTATTATGTGAGAAATAAATAGGTGAGTGTATATATATGAGTAATAAATAGGTAATATGTTCATGTTTCTAATGTATGTTGTCACTTTCAGTTTTATCAGAAGTAAACTTACTCTCTGGCACATCTATGTGCATTCAAAATTTACAGATAAGTGACTCATTAGTGGCAGTGCTTGCAAGCCATGAAATCCCTCAGATACAGTTTTGCATGTTGCAGCCAACATTGCGTCCTAATACTTTACACCATTGTGTATTCTATATTCTAAATAGAATAATGGGCTAAAGAATGTCTTGTGTTTGGACTGAGAGAGAGAGATGATGCCTTCAGCAGACTGCTTTAAGTCTGCTTAAGCCTCACGGAGCTGTTCTGATAAAACTTTCACAATCTTTTTCCTAATTACTGTAGGCATGTTCACAACAGTAATAAAGCAAAAAGAAGTAAGGATTGGTCCTCTGAAACAAGTTTGAGAGGAAACTAAGGAAGAAGTGCTCTGTAACTTTTTTTGTTAGTATTTTCATTCTTAAATGGATTGAGGAAAGGATTTACAATAATGACTAGGCATATATTTGCAGTGACATTTTTTATTTCACATTATTATGCAAGCAAAGCAGCACAGGTTATCTGTGATCTAGTTAATCTGTTAAAGTAAGCAAGAATTAGACAGCATTTCTAGGCTCTTTTCCTACAAGTTGTAGTCTTACAATGAGCTGCAGTGAATTCTGCCTTCCATCCAGCATTTATATGGTCTTCAGTGGTGATATCAACTCCAAAGGTAAGAGTTGCTTTACCATCTGGATATAATCCAGCAGTTTATTCTAGAGTAAAAAAAAAAAAAAAAGGCAGTGACAGAACAGCTCAGGAACTATGACTTTAGGGCTTTGCAAATTGTTTATTATGAACACCACAGGAATTAAGATTGTTTCTATGTAAACTACTGTATTTAATAAAGAAGAAACAGAAGCTTCCTCAGGAATTAATTGTTGAGAAGGTCCTTCTGTCCTTTTAAAAGATGCAGCACTTTCAGTGCTTTACATAAGACTTAGCTCAATTTTGTTTTTTAAACAAACAAAAAATCATAACAATAATATCTGGTAGTGAAGCTCTTTATTCATTAATGAAGCTGAATTCATGATAAAGCAGCTCACTATGGTGATGAGAAAGCATGGGGATGCAGGGCACAGCACTGCACAGGGTCTAAAGGAGTCAGTGATGTCTGATAATACTATCAAGTAAGAGTGCTTGATAGTAATTTCTGACTGAGGTTCCTTACTTTCATCTAGTGAGGAGCTTAAGGCCTCAGCAGTGCACTGTTGTTAATGGTGGTGAGGGTGACGGTTTACAGAGCTTAGGAAATTGTACCGTAGTGCTTCTTTATGATGCTTGTGGTAGTAGAACTAGATAAGATCAGGGTTTGCTCCACTGGATGTGATTTTCATAACTCTCAAATTTTCCTAATGCAGGTATTGTCCTAAACGCTATTGAAGTAAGTGGAACAAACAAAGCAGAAATATTTCAGAGGGAATGTTTTCAAGAGAAAATATATTGTAAAGATAGAATGTCTTGGGTTGGAAGACCAACTAGCAAGGTAAACAAGTTCCAACCCCCAGCCATGAGCAAGCTTGCCACCCACTAGATCAGGTTGCTCAGAGCGCCATCCAACTTGGCCTTCAACACCTCCAGGGATAGGGCATCTGCAACTTCTCTGGGTAATCTGTGCCAGTGCCTCACTACCCTTTTCAGTGAAAAATTTTGCCTGACATCTAATCTAAATATCTCCTCTATTAGCTTAAAACCATTTCCCCTTCTCCTATCACTATGGGACTATGAAAAAAGATGATTTCCCTTCATGTTATAAGCTCCTTTTAAGTACTGGAAGTCTTTCCACAGCTTTCTCCAGTCTGAACAAGATGGAGCAGCTGATGAGAACAAGAGTAAAGGAATTTGGAAGACTAAGTTGGTGTCGGATCATCTTGGTAGCCAAGCTAAAAGCATAGCAGGAATTAGGATAAGTAGGATGAATGAGGATGAATGCCCCCTTGCATATTCTGTGCTGTGAGCTCTGGAGAAGCTGCCAGTGTCTCTCATGGGCAAAGAGCATAGCCTGTGTTCTACAGTGCTCTTTGACTGCTGTACTGCATCTCGTGACTGAGAGTTGTCTATGAATTGATATGACAGAACCTATGCTTATTAGCTGTTCTTCAGTTTTTTCTTCTGTAGGGGATAGTTTGGCTCATCTTTACAGAGTTGAGATTGAGATCTCACTCAACCAAACCACAGGTCTTTTAATGATAAAACTCCAACATATTTCCATGTTAGAAATGCCTGTTATAAGCAAGTACTGACAGTCTACAAGAGTAATCTCTTTCATGAAGTGTGGAGGTGAGACCTCCTTGCTTTACATGCAGCTGTAAAAATACACTCATAAATTGTAACAAAAGTTGTCTTTGGAATTCTGTCTTACCTCTTCCATTGCTAGCAATTTATTAATGGTTTAGAATAAAGAGAGAAGAAGGTGCTAGATCGCTGGCATGCCAAAGACCCTGTCAGAAATAGACTACAAGGAAAGGCATTGTTTTATGTCTGTTTGTTTCTGTTCTTTTCTGTTAGTGCAGTAAAGATAAAAGCACTGGAGTAACAAAAATAAGTGAGCTAACAATAGCATGAGGACAGTCAAAGACAAAATGAGTCTTACCAGAATCTTCAGTGGTTGACTTCTGGGTTGGTACTTTGATTCCACATTTGAGTTAGGGGTGGTTTCAGTACTTGGCTCTCCACTTGTTTCCCAAGTGGCCTGTTCACCTTCCTGTACTCCAGTGTTCCCAGTTTGCTCCGTGCCTTCCTCTTTGTGTGGGTCTCCGCTGTATTCCACAGGGAACTCACTGCTTGGCTGCATGTTGAGATCACTGCTTTGCTCCACACTGGTTTCCTCAAGCACAGGGGTAACAGGTGTGCCTGCAAATAAAAGGAGTTTACAGGGATGTGGAGAATTGCAGGAAAAACCCAGGTACTTCTAGGGTTGTCTAAACATGTGCACAGTTGCTTTTGTGGATCAGAGATCACAAGCAGGAATTGGAGAAGGGAGATAAATCTGGGAATAAATCCACTCCGTAACGTGAATCTCAGTTCAAATTTATGAAGATTGTTTTGCCAGTGTTTTACTCACCTTGTGCCTTTAGCAGGTTGACCAGAATCAGAGTCAGCACTACTGAAAAGACTGCCATCTTCTTCAGCATGAGTATGTCACACTAAGCACAGGTGTCTGGAGCAAAAGCTGAAGTACTTCACTAAGAGAAAGCCTTGGCTTTTTAAAGGCAAGCCTTTACCTCTGTGCGCTTTGATATCTCGCTTAAAATACCAGGTTGGAAAAAAAAAAAGTCCAAATTACATTGCTAAAATGATTTTAGTGCTTGTCAGGAGCTGTAATCAGTCAATTCCTGGCCCTTGCTACAGGAAAAGATAACCTTTTCCGTAAGCAGTTTAGGATGGACACTATGGGCTGAGAGGTGGGGCAGTAGTAGCCAGGGCCCCAGGTGACTGTGACACTGATAAAGGTGTCACTGTGTGCTTCTGGCAGGGCTGGTTTCTCAAGGCAATTCATCTTGATGGTTTAGAATGAAGACCTCCAAAAATCCTTTGATTGTAACTCTTTAAGAAATCAAATGCACCTCCCACTAACAGGTGAAAGGTGGAAGGTGACTAAAAAATATGCAACTGGCTTCTGTGTGTAAGGAAACAGTGGTGCTAAAGAACAGTGAAATTCTGGAAAAGACTGTGTGAGCATCTCAGTGAAACACCTTCCTTTTTCATTGTGCATTTCTGCTTTGCATTTCCAGCCTGTGATATCTCAGGGACTACCTCACCCCAAAGTAATGCATTTTGAATGTTTGGACTCTATGAGACAAATCCCCAGGGAGAAGCCAGGTTTTTTGCGTGGTTTGCTCCAATTTTACAGAAGGGCCATTTCTGATACAGAAAAAAAAATGTTTGTGTGTACACAGGTCCCCATGACTTTCCTGATTGCTTCTCACCACTGCCTGATTGTGGTAAGACACTCAGGGACTGTGGCAGGTGTAGTAGCAAGGTCAGTGATGTTTCAGCAATATCCAGGTAGCAGCAGGCCTCGGGCCAGTGTGGTCAGTTTTCTTGTGATACTAATCTGCATCTGTGGGCCTTCATCTTACATTCCCAAGAGTGAGTGGTATAATTGCTGTAACTAGCAATTCTTCAATAATGAGCAGAAGTAGGTTCATGTCAAGTCAGTGTAAAGGAATTTAGAATCTGCCTCTTCAAGATTTTTTTTCTTTTCTGCTTCCATGATTTCCCTTGTTTAATATTGCATCAACTTAGTTTTTCAGTACTGTGTTTCTTTCAAGTTGCTTCCACCTCTAGGGTTTGCCTTAGGCATTATTCTTCTAATCAAGCTTTTAATAGTGCAACAGAAGGGTGTTGGGTTTTTTTCTTCTTTTTCTTGACATAGAAAAGAAAAGCTGATGCCCACGAACTTCTATGGATAGATGGCTGCTGCAGGTTTCTCTTGTGTTGCTAGTTTCAGTTCATGTGTAACTTTTTATTTTTACTAAATGTGAATGGAAAAATTTGTCAAAGACTCATCTGAAAGAGGTAATAGCATGATGCATAGGTCAGAAATCTCCAGATAAATCTAAGTATCAGGAATCTTCATTATAGGCTAAGAACCCTTCCTCCAGCTGCCCCCACTCGGTGCTTTTTCCAACACATCTGTCTTCATGAGCTGGTGGGCATGGTATTTGTGGAGGAAAAGCAAATGTGTTGCAGATTCTTTTATTCCTACTGAATTATGACTGTGAAAGAGGAGTTGTCATGATACTCCCATAGTGGATTTCAAGTCTTTTAACTATTTTTCTTATGGACAAAAGACCTTTCCAAAGCTCACTGAGAAAGATTTCCCACCTTCTCATATCTCTACTGCTTGTTTCACTGTTACAGTTTCTAACAAAGAAAAGGAAGTGAATGTAAGCATTTTTAGGCAGAGGTGCAATTAATTGTTAGATTCACTAGCTGCTCACCATTGTCAGTTGCATTGTTACAACTCCACAAGCAGAAGTAGTCAAGGCCAACATTACGAGTAGGACTGCTTGTTTTTTCTGAGGACTAGGGTGGAAGCCTGTCACCATTCAGCATATTCTGTTACCTGAAAGTAAATGGATCTAGCATTGCTGTAAGAATCTACAAATTTGATGAGATTCCTGCAGAAGAAATATCATTGAGGTCAGAACATGTAGTCTTATTGCATTTTGCTGCCTGTTTGTATTATTGTTTATTTATTTATTTATTTGCCAAAAGGCCTCGTTTGATAAGGCAAATAATGTGTACAGGGAGGCTACATCCTGGAAAAGTCTCCAACTTTTTCCCTCTTCAATTATCAGAGCGCAGTCCTTAGCCCAAATATTACATCTACTGTAGAATATAACCTAGTCACTGTAAAGAAGTAAATTATAAATGTGCATTTCAGGAACAAAATCCCTCTCTATGAAGGAAGAAAACTTTCAGAAACCCAGCCTATTTACTGTATCAAAAATAAAGACACTGGATTGACTTATCGTTTGCATTTCCGTGAGGAAAAAATTTGCTGGGTTATGAATGAGTTATTAATGCCATGGATTATAATATATATTATAATGCTGGTGGCGCATGGTGGTGGAAGTGCTGCTTGCAACACCGGAGGCCCGGGTTCAAATCCCCCCTGTGGCGCAAGTGGTAGAAGTGCCGCTCTGCTACACAGAAGGCTCGAATCCTGGGAGTTGGACTTGATGATCTCTAAGGTCCCTTCCAACTCGCACGATACTATGATGATACTATGATAAAAACATAACCAGAGACTGTGGCTTGATGTCAATCCAAAAGTTAATTATTTAGGCACCTGTCACTCGATTTAGTAAGTGGGAAATGAGTTATACCTAAGAACCTGATGAATTAAAAAAAAATTAAAAAATAAAAAAATAAAAAAGTTTGATTATCCAGTGGTACCTTGTAGTCTCTTGAGTCACAGTTGTCCAGATTATATGTTGTTATTTTCCAGATTATATGTTGTTATTTATCTCTTAGAAATAAGTAAATAGGATTTAATATTGTGGAGTTGGATCCCCATCTTCCACTATGGAATGAAGAGAGATATTTGGTTTCATTGTTAAAATGCATACCCAGCCTATTTGCATGAACAGGTCAGACACTTCAGCTCATTTAGGTAGAGCAGACAAAAGAGATCTTCAGCTGAAAAAATGCATAGGCTAGTTAAGACTGGAAGGAGCCTTGAGTGATCTTCAGTCCCATCTCCTGCTCAAAGCAGGTCTCCTAGCCCATACCAACTTACTCAGGGCTTTGGTCAGTCTGGTCTTGAAAGCCTCCAAGTACAGAGCTTCTCTGGGCATTTTGCTCCAGTGCTAGTCTGTCATGGTGCAAAAGTGCTTCCCTGTATTCAGAGTCTCCCATGTTTCAGCTTATGCCTGATATCTCTTATTCTCGCACTAGTTACCACTGTCAAGCCTGTCTACATTGTTTTGAATACCTTGATAAATGTTTGGAAGGCTAATGACTTACATGTGTTTACTTACATATTATCTGGATGCTTACTCTTACATTTTCCTGGGCATCAATTTATAGTCTCTGTTTGTGAACAGAACTCTAGTCTAGGTGGATCATTGGTCTGACTAGATTATGTTGAACTTATTCACTAGCATCCTTTGGTGGACTAGCCCAAGGGGGATGTGGATCCTAATTTGGGTGTTTGGAACAGCTGCAGAATACTTAGAACCAAATGTAGCAGGTATTTTCATTACTGTGTGAATAAGCAAAATATAAAATAAGCACTGCAAAGCACTTTAGGCATAAAACCTACTTTTAAGGTTTTGATATCAAAGGAGCCAATTTGGAAGATCGTTTAATTTTTGGGAGTAGACTCGGTGCTAAAGACCTGTGAGGTTGGATAATGTAAGATAGAAACAAGCTGTTGTGAAAACAAGCTGATTTTTTTTGGTTGGTTGGTTGTTTTTTTTTTTTTGTTTTGGTTTTTTTTTTTTTTTTTTTTTTTTTTTTTTTTTTTGTTAGCCAAAATAACCAGATTTTCTGGAAAGGTGAAGGATGCTAAGACTTTTGTTCTTATCTTGTGAGCTGTTGTTGTAAATGCCCTGGGGCATCTTCTGACAGATGGAACTATTTTGTGTTTTGGGAAAAGGATTTATGGTAGTTTCCCTTTGGGTACTTCATTTGTATTTAGCAAAGAGGTTTTCTTTTTCATTGGATATAGCTTGACATAAAAAGAGAGTCAAAGATTCTGTTTCTTCAGAGCTGAATTCCACGGGAAGAAAAATACATTTTGCAACCTTCTTGTTTCAGTTTTTCAGTGAAGCAGATGTTGGCCTTTTCCTGAGAATCTGGAAAAAAAATATAAAGTCAGCATGTTTTGTGTTTAAATAAAGACAGACTGAGCAACATATCTGAAGTTCTAAGTATAACTTAGAATGATGTTTTGTGTTCTGTGCTTCATGGCAGAGTTTCAGTACTATTTGGGTCTTAGCCACTTTTTTATTTCCCTCTTGTCCTGGCAACAGACACCACTGAAAAGAGCCTGGATCTATCTTCTTTGCACCCTTCCTTCAGGGATTTATACATTTGATAACATATTCTTCGAGCCTTCTCTTCTCTGAGCAGTCCCAGCTTGCTCAGCCTTTCCTTGTTCATGAGATGCTGCAGTCCCTCCATCATCCTCATGTCTGGACTCTCTCCAATATTTCCATGTCTCTTGTACTGGTGAGTCCAGAACTGGACCCACCACTCCATGTATGGCTTCACCATTACTCAAGAAAGGGAAAGAATCACCTCCTTCACCCTGATGGCAACCCTCCTCCTCATGCACCTGAGATACCTATAAGCCACCTTTGCTGCAAGAGTGTGCAGCTGGCTCATGTCATCGTTTAGTCGAAGTTCCACTACATCATACTTCTAATGCATTGTGCAGTAGGAGAATGTCTGGAAACCTAGAAACCAAACATTATCCTGAAGTAAAGCCTGAGCTGATGCTCTGGGATTTACCTATAAGAAAATACTTACAATTTTATAACAAATTTCATAAAAATAAATAAATAAATGCTGTAGCAGACTGTTAGAAACTTAATGGAAAGACAGCCTGAGGAATATTCAGAAGGACTGCAGTTACTGGAGGGAAGCACAAAAAAAGAACAGCCAGCAACACTCCTATTGAGGAGCAGAGACATACTTTAAGGACTCAAGAAACAGAAGGAAATCATAGAAAATAAAGAAGCAAAACTATGTTATTCAGAAATCACATGGAGGAAAAAAAAAAATACAAGTGCAAACAAGAACATGGTAAACTGGGAGCAGAATGAAGCTGTGTAGGCTTTGATAGAAACAATCAAAAGCCTCCTTTTTTTTTTTTTTTCTTAATCACTATGCTTTTTTTTCCTCTTTATTGCAACACAGACTGAAAAAGCAGAAGTTCAAGCACCTGATTCTTCACTTTTTCTACCATTTATTTGGAGGTACTCCAGTTTTGGCTATTTAAGCAGACTTATCTATCTGTATTTGTCGCATTTAGGATATATATTTGAATTCTTAGAACTGAACTGATATAAAAGTCCTTACAATGCTCATGTTTCATTTTGAGAAGTGCTATTTGATATCGCTTAAATGGAATTACATTGAGAGTTCCTTGTAATGATCCTGTGTACAAATAATAAAAGATCACTCAGACAGCTTAACTAAAAAAATAGAAGAGCTGCTCAAAGAGCTTGATGCTGATCTGATTCCTTTTCCTATTCTCTGTCTCCGTGTTTTCTTTTGTGTTACCAGTGGTGCTCACCTGACTCTGTGATATCTGATTCAACTCACTGAAAAAAATTATTTCCTGCTAAATAAAATAATTAAATCTTATTTGAAGTCAGATGGGCAATAGGGATGATGCAGGGAACCAGAGGAAGTGCATGGTCCTGTGCAGTTATTTCAGTGGCAATGAGATGCTCGGTCACCTCAGCTGGTCTCATCAGCCTGCTCCATCGCTTGCTGGATATTGAAGCTGAAGGCTACATATACTCTCTTTTCTTTGTCTGCATTAAGACAAATTGGCAGTAATTAGTCCAAATGGCAGTTTGCAGTGGTATTCCATGGGGGAAAGACAGACAAAGAGAATTAGCTGCTGCATTGATTGAACAGTATGTTTAATAGGAGATGCAGGGTATTATTTCTGCATTTATCAATGTAATTCTCAAGCTTATCTTTGTGTTCTTGTTCCAACAGTAGCACATCCTATCTGTTTTTCCTTCATGTGTTTATTTCTCCCGTCACTGCTCTCTAAATGTATATTTGTTACTGTTTCATGGGACAGCTGAGAGCTGTCTGAAAGAAGTGAGGAAGGAAGCTCACCTAAACGTTGCAGGATGGAGTGGATAGAGGTATTTTATCCATAAATCTTCAGGCTTTCATCTTTCTGCCAGTGGGCAAAAATGCTTACTTAGAGATAAAAGGCCCCTCCTTGACCTTTGAGATCTTCTGCTTACGAAACAGCATATTTCAACCTATAATTCTGTGGCTTCCCACCACTGCTGTGAGCCTTTCTGGAATGAAGTGCGTGGTGTAGGAATGGATCACTGGAGAAGCAGGTGCCATAGTGGCACAGAGACCACAGCTTTTCTGCTCTGAAAAGGTATTTGGCATAATATCAAGGAGCCAAGAAGAACATATCCCACTTCAGCAAATGTTTTCTCAAAATGCTTTAAATTTCTGTAACTATTGATCACTTCTAAAATTTTGTATGGCAGGTGAAGTGGCAGAAATATTAATGCAACACCACTTGCAAGTTTATCACTGCTGTTTATAAGGAGCGAAGCTAACAGAAATCTACAGTGTGCTTTAAAAATGGCTGGTGAATAGCACAATGAAGCCACAGACTTCATACACAGGACAATATTTCTTGTACAAGGCAAGTTGTGCTTTATTATAAAGTGCTTTCCCTTTTATTATAGGATTCAGTATCATCAGGGCTTCTCCTAAAGTAATGCCTCCTATTTTGTTATATTTGCCTACAACATCAGAAGCTGATGTTGGTGGTATATCAGTAGGGATTGAGCCTTCCTGCCAATATTCCATTACATTTTGTTGATGCGTGACATATAGCAGCAGTGGCATAGTCTGACAAATTGGCATTTGACATGGAAGTGCTTGTGAAGCAAAGGTGTGTCACTGAATACCTCCATGAGAAAAAATGACACCCACTGATGCTTGCTGAATGTTTATGGAGACCAAACAGTGGGTGAGAGCACAGTGAAGTGGTGGGTGGTGCATTTCAGCAGTAATGACAGTGATGTTAATGACAAGACACGTTCTGGATGACATGCACAGCCATTACACCACAAAATGAAGATCATCTCAACCAGCTCATCCACACAAATTGGCAGATTGCAACCAGGGGACTGTGTACAGAGCTGAATATTGGCTTGAATGTGTTGGAAACAACACTGGCAACATCGAATATTGCTAAGTCTGTGCCAGGTGGGTCCCAGAGGTGCCTTCACAGGAACAGAAAGAACACAAAAGTGGACAACAGTTTGTCCATGAGCCAGCAGTGTGCTCTTGTAGCCAAGAAGGCAAATGGTATTGTGCAGTGCATAATAAAGAGCATGGCCAGCAGACTGAGGGAAGTGATCCTCCCCCTCTACTCTGCCCTAGTGAGGACACATTTAGAATACTGTGTCCCATTCTGGGCTCTCTAGTTTAACAAAGACATGGATCCCCTAGAAGGAATCTACCAGAGAGCCACAAAGATTATTAAGGGCCTGAAGCAGGTCCTATATGAGGAAACCTTGGTCTGTTCTGCCTGGAGAAAAGAAGACATGGGAGGTGATCTGATAAATAGATATAAATATCTATAGGGAGGTCAGAGATGGGAGGCAAACGGATGGGACCAGGCTCTTCTCAGTGGTGTGTAGTGACAGGACAAGGAGTAATGGCCTAAAACTTGAATGTAGAAAGATCTATACTAACATGCAGACAAACTTATTTTTGGTAAGGGTGTTGGAGTACTGAAACATGTTGCCCAGAGAGACTGTGTAGTTTCCTCCTAATATCTCTATGAGATATTAAAGACCCAGCTGGATGCCTACCTGAGTGACCTATGGTAGGGTACCTGCTTTAGCAGGGAGGTTGGACTCAATGATCTCTTGAGGTCTCTTCCAACACCTATGATTCTGTCACTTTGTGTGATTCTGTGAACACCATATGCAAGTTTGTCAGTACCTACTGAAACAATATGAGGCTGAAGGTCACAGTTTACTGGATCGCAGTATTACTGGTGATGAAACATAGAGTCACCACTACGTCCTGCAGACAAAATGGCAGTTCATGGAGTAGCAGCATGTGAATTCCCCATTGAAGATGAAGTTCACAAAGCAGCACTCTGTAGATAAAGAGATGTGCACTGTCCTTTGGAATAGGAAAGGGGTGATCCTTCTGGATTTCCTAGAATCCAGACAAACCTTCAATTAACTGCTACACTGCAATGCTGACTAAAGGCTCAAACATCCAGAGTCAGGCCAGAGAAGACAAACTTTCTCATGCAACGTGCAACCTTTCCCATGCCAGGCCTCATCCCAGTATGAAGATTGTGGACTGCTTTGCACATATTCAACACATGTTTTATGAAAACCTAGTTAATTCATGGTGAACCTATAAGAAGAGTAGGAATATTGTAAACTCTTGGAACTACCAGCATGTGGGTGAGAGACTCACTTTCTCATCAGGGTGTTTTTGTAAGATGTCCATCTTCAAGTCACTGCTCTCACGTGTGCTATATTTCAAAAAATAACTTTCTTTTGGGAGGAGGAGGAACAGTTCAATAAAGACATCAATTATCATCTCTTTTGGGAAGTTTACTAAAATGGCCATGCTAAGGCAACAGCAGATTCTGTGCAGAGCTGGGATCTACCTATTTCATATTGTCTTTGATGTAGGTGAGCGTTCAACAGGAATGCCATTACTCAATCCTTCCTTAAATGTAGGTATTGGTTATGTCAGTCCTGATTCTTTAGATTCTTTTGTTATTTGTCTACAGTCAGTAGGGAGGTGGATTGCACAGCTCATAAATTTTGCTGCCTTCCCTTAGAGAAGTCAGATGTGTTTTTAATTCTTAGTGGAGCCAGTTGAGTTTTCAGGTGAAGCACTTTCTCATTGGAAATATTCATTTACCAGCATTGAAACATTCAGTGCTGTTATTCTATTCTGTCAAAAAACATTTGATAGATACCAAGGGCACAGCAACTAATCACCAAGTATATTTAAAGTGGAAAAGAGAAAAGGCTCACCATTTTGTAAGAGCCTTCAGGGAGGAGTAGTGAACCAATAGAACAAATGGTTTTTCAGATGGAATGTGATAGGTGTATGTAAGGGATTGTATGATCTAATTGGGATAGCTGGAGGCTGCATTCAGAAAAATCTCTTCCAGATGTATCTCTTGGGATTAATTTTTATTCCACCCTGGAGGCAGAGCAGGCTGGGGAAAAAATAATATTTCAGGATTTCTTCTTCCTTCAATTTTTACCACTTGTCCTGTCTTCAGATTTTGTTTGTGTTTTATTTCTATTCATAAACAAATCAAAGATCATAGTAATATTTAGATTGAAGGCACCTAGAGCTCCTGGAGATGCAGTGCAGAGCTTTATTCCCTCTCAATGGATCAGAAGTTGAGTGGTTGGTCATGGAAAGTTAAAACTGCTTCAACACAGTGTAAATGACACTGCTCCACTTGCAAACAGTATTATTTCTGTTAGTTTGTCACCATCCAAATCCAAATGAATTGACAATAAATTTTCTCCAGGCTAAGTCAGTTTCACCCACAATGGTCATTAGTAAGCGACCTCCCTGTCTTTTTGTCAGTATAAAGATTTTATTATTCCCAGTTTTATTTCTCCCTGTCTCAGCAAGGTGTGGAGACAGAATGAGCAGTTGGGTGGCAGTTTGGCTGTTTGCCACAGTCAATCCACAAAAAAAGCCAAAACATTTTCCAGTTTCAAGATTTACTTTATTTTTTCTTTGTCCTCAGTGTGCTCATG
Organism: Excalfactoria chinensis; assembly: GCF_039878825.1. NCBI lineage: Eukaryota > Metazoa > Chordata > Aves > Galliformes > Phasianidae > Excalfactoria > Excalfactoria chinensis. Next base: position 92,973,094 of record NC_092826.1, read on the forward strand.
GGGGAACAGGGGCAGGATAAAGTTTTACAGTCTGATATAAACTCCAACTCTGGAGAGCAGAAACATCACTTTCTGTCAAAAGGTAGAAAATTTTCACTCAAATATCAATTCATATCACAGAAATAAGGAGTTCACTCTTAAGGATCACTCTGATCTTGGCAAAAATATTGTTTTCTTTCCAAAATAATGCTTTTCATCCCGAAAAATAGCATTTTTTCTGCAAAATACTGGTTTTCCTCCCTAAAAGAAGACTTGTTCCTTTGCTGGTTACCAGTTTTTCTCTACAAAATAAGGACATTTCCGCCTTGAAGATCAATGTCTGTCAAAATTTAGAAAAATTTCACACGAATATCAATACTCATCCCAGAAATAAGAAGTTCCCTCTAAGTAGCACTCTTTATCCTTGCAAAAAATATTATTCTCTTTCCAAAAGAATGACTTTAATCCCTAAAAATAGCATCTTCTCCACAAAATACTGGTTTTCATCCCCAAAGAAGACATTTTCTCTACAAAATAGGGCTTTGTAACAGGATATGAAACATTCTTTTCAGAATACCTGTTTCCCTGTACAGAATAAGATCATTTACACCCTAGATATAAAATTATGTTATAGTTTAGAATAGTTTCACGGAAATATCACTACTTATCCAAGAGATAAGTAATTCTCTCTTAAGTATCACTATTTTTCCTTGCAAAAATATAATTTTCTCCTTTTTTCTCCTTCCAAAATAATGCTTTTCATCCCGAAAAATAGCATTTTTTTCTGCAAAATACTGGTTTTCATCCCATAAAGAAGACATTTTCTCTGAATTTCTCTTTGATCCCAACAGTTGGGGTTTTTTTCAAAAAAAAAAAAGCATTAGGGACTGTAAGCACTGAGGAAGAAATATTCTATGAGTTAAAAGTAGAGTTCAGTTAATTGAACACAAGAGCTGTGATTATCTGCTTCTTTTCTTGAGACTTCAAACTATACCGCTGTGTCCTGCTCCAATTTATAGGAAGAAGAGGAGGTTCTTTTAATATACATATACCCAATGGTAAGATTAAGACACAATAGGTCAGCCTAACAAGTTTATTACAAGTTCTAGTCATTTAGGGAGTTGGGGAAGGTAAGATGTGTGATAGAAAGGATAGGGAATAATAGCAAAGAGTCTTTGTAGGAAACAAGGTGGAGAAGAGTCACCACCATGGGTCCAGTACGGTGAACTACAGTCCAGTTATTGATTTTCAGTAGTGGTGGGCCATCAGGCATTGTTATTCATTTGACATTGATGATCTTCCAATGATAGTACATTCTTATAAGTTCAAAGTCAAGTCAGCTCTCTTTGGAGTGACAGCTCAAATCCAAAGTGGTTGAGTCAGCTCTCTTTGGAGTGGCACCTTCTGCTTTGGGATCTCAGCAGAAATTCCTTTGTTCACATCATCCAGGCCTTGCCAGCAGATGAGAGGAAGCATGGATGTGCCCACCTACATCCTGTTTTTCGCAGTGCACAATGGTATCCTTCCCCAGTTTTCCCAGACGAAGCTGGAATTATTTGGTCAGATGCCAGATGTTCCGCCTGTAGGCACTCCTGAGCACTCTCTTCCGGTGGCAAACAGCTCTGAAGGAAGGTGCTTTCAAATGTCCACCAAGTGATGTTGATTGTCACACAGTAGCACCCATCACTTGCCTCCTCAATAAATCAGTTAGCATCTTATCACAAGAAAAACCTCAGGAAGCAAACTTTGAGCCCGAAAACAAAGAAGAGTTCTGACATCCTGTAATGAAGCATTTGTCTAACATATATAAAGTGCTTTATAAGAAAATTCTTATGGATATTGTTTGTCTGGTGCATAGACAGTTAAGAGGAAACTCTCTTTATGTTTGCACAGCCTGGCAGCACCTAGTTGCAAAGATAAAAGCACCCCTCAGCATAAACAGGCTGTGAAATATATTTGAAAATAAATTCTTTAATGCCAGTTGTCATTATGAATTTATTTTCAAATACATTTTGCAGTTTTCTCATGCTGAGAGGTCTTTTCATCTTTGAAAATTCCAGATGGTGGGGCTGGACAAAATAAATACTTTAAATAAAGTAGAAAATATTGGAGTGGGATTATATCTTTCACAGAGTATAATAGTTATATGCATTTCTCATCAGACCCCAACTCTCCAGGGACTCTCAGATTTGTGTGAGGTCTCCAGCTCCTAGGTTTTGCATCTGGATATGTGACTGTCTAATGGAAGATTATTGTTTGCATTTGCCATTACTGGCACCCTGTTCAACTTGGCCATACACACATAAAAGATGGCCTAGGGCTGCTTATTAGGATGACAGGGAATATGATGGGTTGATGCATCATGGATCAGTCCTGACACAAATTTTCAAATTTAGCAAGCCTAGCTATATCAGTTATGATTTGTTAGCAACCTCTTGACAAGGAGCTAAGCACCAGAGCTAGCTCTAATGTAGGTTTGGAGGTAGAGTTCAGTTTTCTATATTTTTCCCCATTTCTACAATTTTTCTGGATAGTATCAATTATTAAGCATGTTTAAAATCTCATTAATCCTAGACATTTCCAGCAACTTCATAGAACAAGTGAATCTGAAGAAAAACTACTTGCAGCATTGGCTTCTGGGGAGCTCCAGCTAGCAGCCTTTCTTCAGGGATGTCAGGGGAGTACTGGAGTCCCTGTGAACTTAGATTTGTCATGCAAATATCTAATCTGCTCAGTTCTTTTCTGTGTCCCCCCCCCATTGCATCTCTACTGAAAGACTTTCTTGTCTATACTTGCACCTCTTCCTTTTGGGGCCAAAAGCATGGATACCACTCTAGTTTTACTGGATTTATTCTTTACACAACTTGAGAGGAATTTATTAAATAACTGTGATCAAAGTTCTTGGAACTTGAAAAATTAATTTGAAAATATCCCCCAACTAAGAACAAATCAAAGGGTAATAAGACCTTCAGCATTTCACACCTCAGCAGGTCATGTTATGTGTTAATGGCACCAGTATTTCAACAGAAATATACATTTGATTTGGGAAAACAGGACAGAATAAGCACTATTAGTTCTTATTTACCATCAAGTGCGTTACAAATGTCATTTATTTTACAGTATTATACAGTAGGAATTTTGACACCAGCCCTTCAGTCTCTTTCACATTATGTTTAGAAGAAAAAAAAAAGCTACGGATTTTATTTATTTATTTATTTATTTATTCCGTGAAAATTTACCATCTATAACATTGTTTTGGTATTTCTCAATGAAATCTACCATATACACATAACAATCCAACCAGGACTTTCTTTTTTTTCTGGTTTCTGTGCTGACCCCCTTGAGATACCAGATGTGGTAACCATTTTTGAAGTGGAACTGAAGGTTTGGATGTAGGATTTTTCTTGGTGTCACAATGGCAATTCTAGTTGAAAGCCCAATTGAAATCTCCATAAAGTGTAGTTTGAAATAATTCCACATCACATTTATTTCATGAAGTGTATCCCGAATGCAGATGCTGCTGAAACTCAGGACTCAGTCTGACAGTAAGCAAATACAACAACAAAACAAAACAAAACAAAAACAAAACAAAAAAACAAGTGCACCTAAAAAAGGCAGTCTTGCTTCCTGTTTCCCATCATCAGAGGCATATTTTTACTCCTTTCCTAGTGCAAAGCTGTTTTCTCCTCCAGCAAAGTGATGGAAGTACATAGGTCAGACATGGATGCTATTTTTCCAAAAGGGGCAGCAGCCAGACATGAATATGTTGCAGCTCTAATGTCAAATCACATACTCCATCCAGCAAATACGAGAAAGGGGTAGGCTTAATTAAGATGTTCTTGCTTTGTTCATTTGCTTTTAGTGCTTTTAAAGCTACACATTACAACTGCTCTAGTACCTTGTGGATCAGAAGCCTTGCACCTAGAAAACACATTTTTTAGCAGGGACACGATGGAGACAAATTCTGTAATTAATATCTGCATAAGTGAAAAATGTCCTGGTAATACTCTGAGGTGCTTGTAAATTCTATTTGATATTTATAAGCTAGGGATTTACTCAAAGCAATGGAGACTTTCTGCCTTTCCTATTTCAGGTCAGTTTGAAACATTTTTTTTTTCTTTTTTTTTTTTTTCTTTTTTCCTATGCTTTTTTAGTGTCCACTCCCTGTTTGATTCTCTAAAAGGTGGCCAAATCCTGCTCTCCATTCTAGCTGTCTATCATTGGGGATATTTTGGCAAAATTAAGCAATGTTAGCCTGTTGAACTTTACTCTGTTGTCAAGCCAGAGATACACTGATAATGTCTTTCTCATCTATCAAAAGATCTCCAGCTTTCTGTTGTCCAGATCCCTTGCTCAAAGCCAATGACAAAAAAGGAGAAAGGAGTCTCTAGGCAATGGAGAGGATGTTGTAGCCACAGATTCATGGGGACCAGGAGAAGAGAAGCATGGGAAATAAGGAACTCTTGGTAAGGGTGTCCTAAGAGAGTACAACAGAAGAAATTGAAGAAGTTGAGTATGACAAGGACAGGAGGAGGAGTAAGTGAGAGCCCACCCAGGGCAGATGTGGGAACAGACATCACCATTAAGAGCCATAGGGAAGAAATTAAGATGGAATAACAACTTGCTTATATTGAAGGGGATATTCAAAACTTGCCTGGACACTAAAACATGTAATCTACTGTAGGTAACCTGTTTTAGCAGGGGGGTTGGATTTTCAGAGGTCCACTCTAACCCCCTATGATTCTTTGATTCTATCCCCTAACCCATGTGCTCGTAGCTAGTGGGAACTATGCAAGGAATAAGGGACCCTGAAAGGGAAAGCCGGCCTGAAGTTTTTTGCCCACAAAACCTCAATCTTTATTCTTGAATTATATGTTTCCAGAGCACCTGTGTATTTCTCAGGAGCAGTGCTGATAAAAAACCCTGAGTGAAAGCAATTTAATGAATACAAGATGGAACTTTCCCCTGCCATTTGCAAGTAGGAGCCCTGAAGGAAACTAGCATATGAGCTTCCCAGTGAGGTGATATGAGGTGCTATCACTTGAGCACTATCTTCTACAAATTTTGTATACAGCATGGTTTTTCTCCTTCTACCTGGTTTATTATAATACCAATGGAAAAAAAAATTAAAAAACAAAAACAAACAAACAAAAAAACAACACAAAGCCTACAGGTCCATTCAGTTCCTTCCAGAGTTACAGCCATACATTTCAGCAGATGAGAAAAAATGAGCCAGCAGAATTTTTATTAATAGTGATAACATTAGTTAGGAACTTGGCTTAGAGTTCCTTGGTTGTATTTATCTAGTGCTGGATGCTATATCCTAAACAATTTCTGCGTGAGCCTGGATTAGCTATATTCCACCAAATGCTTTTTATGATCCCTTCTGTGCTTGTGGCCACAACTGGAAGGCTGTGAGCTTTTCCCTGAGAAGTCTATTCTCTCTCTCTGGCTTTCTGTTCACTTTGCTGCTTGGCATTAAGCAGTTCACTTTCCCTCAGTTTTTCCTCATACCCTTGATGCATCCATCTCTATATATGACAGTCTTATTGGGACTTCTCTTGTGATGTAACTGCAGAGTGCCAAGGGCAAGGAGACATCTGGCATCAGCTGGGGTTTTTCAGGTCATTGGCTCCCAAACTGAGGGCAGAAAGCTCAGTGTACATGGCCTGAAGGTCACACTGGCTTCATGTCAAAAATCCTCAAATGTTGATAGGGCTGATTACTATTTGCTAATTGGCTGGATGAAAGCCAGAGGATAGCTGGTTTAGGTGGATGCTGTCTTGTGGGCAGTAATAACACTAGAAAGCAAAGGCTTGCCACATGACCACCAAAAGAACAGAGTATGCTTCTCTGACTGGGAATGTGTAACTTTACCAGATCATTCATTACAGTGTGACTATAGTTGCATTATTAGTTACATTTTTATATATATTAGTTACATTTATGTAGACTACTTACTACAAATTATATTATTGTCCATTTAAATAAAATGCACAGTTGCTTTCATTCTCCAGAAGCAAACATTTAGAAAGCTCTCACTCCTTCTCAGTCCAAAAAGCAATGTGGATTACAGTAATTTCCCCCCCCCCCCCTCCCCCCCAACACAGCAGAACTCAGTTTTGCCTGCATTCCCGTCCTACTCTGAAATAATGAATACCTCTCTGGCTATGATAACAATCTATAGCCATGGACTTACAAATGTATTTGCACTGTGGTATTAAACTCCAGCTGTATTAAAGGAAAATCTTCATTGAAGCAAGTTTCTGCCTGAGAAGGTTGTTCTCCTTAAAAAAATGTAAGTTATTGAAAGACGAGGTTTCAGCTTCTAGCAGTCCCACCTGCCATTCAGGAAATGTCTGTTTTCAGAAGGAATTCCTAAGGAGGGAGGAAATTCCCCACAGATTAGGGAGGCTTTTTTGTATAAGACTGTTTTGATTTGAATAAGGGTCTAAAGGGATATTCTTCACGTCACTGAAGAAATTCCAGCCAAATAGATATTTTTCTTTTTGGGCTGCTTAACTCAGAAGGTTTCTTGTACAGAAGAAGTGTTTCCAGAAATTATCACCTCTAAGACTATTTCTTCATGATGTAACTCTCCAGCTTTTAGATAGTAAGAAAAAAAAAAAAAAAAAAAAAAAAAAAAAAAAAAAAAAAAAAAAGCTAAAGAAAACCCTCATTTCTGTGCTTAGGACATCCATTAACTTAAATACAGAAATAGAAGAGACATGTGCCCATTCAGCAGATGCTGTGGGACATACTGCCTGAAGCCCAGGTTCATACCTTGTGTATGGCAGCCGGACTAGCAGACTGTGATGCACGTAGAGGCTCAGTTTTTCTCTCTGAAAACACCTTCCAACTACACTGGAGAATCACAGAATCACAGGGGTTGACAGGGACCTCCAGAGATCATCGAGTCCAACCCTCAAATAAAAATAAATATTATTTGTATTATATAGTATTATTATATTATACAATAGAAGAAAAAATAAAGCAGTTTGGACTTGAGGAAACACACTTCAATCAGAATCCAGAAGAGGGAGCCCTCCATCAAAGTAAGGCTCTGACATGGATCCCGACCAAGATTCACAGAAGTTTCCACTTTCTCTTCCACCTGCTTATTAATCACTCAGTGGAATTTCTAGGCTGTTTGACTATTCTTTAAAGACTAACAGCTCACAGTTCTTAGCTTTTAAAAATATCATTCAATAGCTAACATGCATGTGTGAGATTTTTTTAAAGCTCTGACTAGACATATCAGATCTGGAACTCAATACACATAAAAAAGGGCTTCCATTATCCCAAAAGGCAAAACATCTTTTTGTTCATGCTCTGTTTATCATAAAGCAGGTCCTGATATTGACTTGGTGCTAAGCTTTCTTTTGTTTTAAGGAAGTCTGCCATCATAAGCCTTGATCCTGCTTGGACGAAGCAAGAGAAATTTGATGGAAGAAGGAGGAGGCACTTTACTGTAACAGATAGTTTATGCAGGACTCTCCCTCAGACCCACAGAATAAGTCTTAACTCCGAGTAAGACTCATCTATAAAGTTCTACAGCCAAATGACCTTTCTGGATACTGTGGTGGTTGTTTGTAATGTGTGCTTGTTTAACCTACTCCTATAGCTCCAAATGACCAGCAGAACTGACCACCTTGATTTCTAGCTGCCAAGATTCTGTCAGTCAACTGATATTCATCTGGCTATCTCTAGATATTCCTGCTTGTACTGTACCCTGGGTGTAATGGACACATTAGAGAAGGCTTTGGGTCCAACCCATCCTGTAACCAACACCAGTTCTATTTTGATGGTGTTTCTACATTTTCTTTTTCCTACACAAATAACAACAATAAACTGCCTTACTGTTGTTTGTTCTCTTGATGACAGTCTCATATTTAGGATAAAAACTGTATCTTCCTTCTGTTCTTTGACTTAGCTTAAGTGACTTTTAATTTGAAAAAAAAAAGATCCTCAGTCAAACTAAGGCAAACAGGCCTTCAGTTTCTCATCTCAGTTATGCCTTCTGTTCCTTCTGTCCTTCTCCACTGCCTCTCATAGTTTAAGGTTAAATCTAGATATCAAAATCCCTTTGGGACTTATTTTGTAAGCACCTATGTATAGATGAGAATAGCTCCCAGCTTTGTGTAATTCTCCCATATTACTGTAGTACTACAGACTTGACCAGTGTGACAAAAAAGCATGAATTTTGCTTTGGAAGTAAATCCTGTTACCTTTCTCTTGCACGCTTCTGAGAGAAAAAATAGCAGTGACATTACTTGATAGAACAGGATTTAAGGAAGCAGTAGAAGAAGGTGATTATGTTGGAACAATGAGATACATGTCTGTAGATTCAGTGGCTAAATTGTCTTCTACAGGGGTACTAGGTAACTTTCCATTTTCTCCTTTTTCCTCATTCTCCTTTTCATTTTATTTGTTTGTTTGTTTTTTTCCTTCCCCATCACGAGTATGAGGAAAGCATTCAGCTCTTCAAATTCCTTCCCAGGGTTGGTACCTAGTTATCTATACCATGTTTTAATTTGTCCCTTGATGTACACTTGAATTAATACTGTTCAGCGCACAATAGTCACTCTAGTCATAACAAATGCACCGTTGACGGGCAAACAGAGGTTAAAGCAGATGTTTTGTACAAAAGATTATCATGATAGAAAAATAAATGGAAAATGCTCACTGAAGTTGAAGGTTTGCAGTAAACTCCACAAAGAAGCAACCTCCCAAGAAAGAGATCCTACTTTAGTAGTAGTCAGACCTTAAAGGAGATCTGGGAGAGGTGGAGCCAAGCTTCACCCCTTCTGGAAGGGCAGCTGTATTACCTTCACCTGTGCTCCCACAGCTGACTTATTGCTTGCCTCAGGTGGTTAATCAGAGGTTTAGGCTGTGATCAACAGTTTCCCTTACGCAATAAAGTGAAATCTATTGATGAAGTATACACTACATGGAAAAATCTAACTAAAATGTTGGAATTGGCTAGGTTCTTGGAAATAAAGCTTTCAGTATATTTGTTACCCCATATGATATCTACATGGTGAATGTTAGCTGCCTGTGTTTTATGCTTACACAGTGTTTTGCTTGTGAAGAAGGCACTAAGCATATTTAAAGAACATTAAGTGATTTCCTTAAGTTTTTGAAATACACATTTGTTTCATTTCAGAACTGTGTGCTGTGAATATCCAAGGGACTGTTAAGATCATCTACTTCCAACCTTCCTGCTACAGGCAGGGTCACTTCCCTCTAGACCAGGTTGCTCAAAGCCCTAACTAGCCTGGCCTTGCTGGGCAACCTGTTCCAGAGACTTATCGCCCTCACAGTAAAGAATTGCTTTCTAACACCTAATCTAACTCTACCCTCTTCCAATTTAAAACTGTTTCCCCTCATCCTGTCACTTAATGCCCTTATAAAAAGTCCCTCTCCAGCTTTTCTTTAGGCCTCTTTCAGGTACTGGAAGGCTGATATAAGGTTCCCTCAGAGACTTCTCTAGGCTGGAAAGCCCCAGATCTCTCAGTCTGTTCTTGTAGGGGAGATGGTCCAGCATTCTAAACATCTTTGTGGCTCTCCTCTGGACCCACTCCAATAGCTTCATGTCCTTGTGTTGGGGGCCTCAGAACTGGATGCAGTACTCCAGGTGGGGTTTCATGAGAGCAGAGTAGAGAGGCCAAATCACCACCTTAGACCTGCTGGTCATGCATCTCTTGATGCTACCCAGGATATGGTTGGCCTAGACTGCAAGCGTGCACTGCTAGCTCATGTTGAATTTTTGTCAACCAATACTCCCAAATCCTTCTCCTCAGGGCTGCTCTCAAGCCATTCTCTGCCTAACCTGTGTCTGTGTTTGGGGTTGCCTACCCAGGTGCAAGAACTTACACCTGATGATTCTATGATTTTGGAGAAGTTTTCTGGGTGTATTTTGAGGATACAGGCACTGTGGCTGCTAATTGGATAAGATATGGCTGTCCTGAGGTCTGTATGTTATATGTGAGAGGACAGTACTGGAAAAATTCTCTTCTTGTCCCCCTACCAAAACACAATGTTAGACAGGCAAATTGCCTTCCCTTTGGGTCAGAGTGCTGGAAGGTGAGATCAGGCTGTCAGATTGCTTTCTGCTGGAAGGTGGAATTATGCTGGTATATAGGTAGATAGGTAGATACCTTCCTGCTGCTAGAGAGTTTGAATGGGAATACCAGCAGCCTGAGCTTGTGTTCTTGTTTGTTGGGTAAGCTTGCTGCCAGCCAAGAGGTGGATGGTGATGTCAGGACTTGTAAGCCATGTTTTGCCTTCCAGGCCAAAGCAGCATAATAAGAAAGGCTACATTTCCTGTTCTTTCACACTAACCTCATTTATTTTTTTTTTTATTTTTATTTTTTTTAATAAAGTACAGTGTAATTAAAAAAAACATTAAATAAATCAGTTCTATAACAGAGCTCACAGGATGACTGCAGTTAATGCCCTTGAAATAATACAGTAATAAAAGAAAATTCTCCTGTTGCCCAAAGACAACCAGTTAACTTCCTTTTTATGAAACCGTAGGTCTTTTTATTAGGCTACAAAACTCTTTTAACAAATGAAAACCAAATGTTTAAAAAATGTGAGCTCTTTCTTTATCTTTCTTTAAATTCTCATGCTAAAATAGCATAAGCCACTGAGCTCTTCAAGCGAAGATCTGCCTCAGTCTCTCCCACAGGCTGTATCATGCTTTTGAGAGAGAATACAGGATGTGTCTATTGAGTAAAGTGCTGCATCGTGCTGTTAGATAGAGGATCTGTACAGTAACTGCACTGGAGAGATTAGGAAGCCATTCAGTATGGAACTATTCATAGTACCAAACCCTGAGATATGCAAAGCATTATTATGAATCTCAGACTGGCACATGTTGTGTTCTCCAGTCTCAAATAGTTGCTATTGTGGAGACAGCCTATTTTAATATTCACATGCAAAAGCTTTCAACATGTACTGAACCTATGCTCTCTCTTGTAATAGTATTCATTCTAGTGCTAAACAGACATGAAGCCAAAAACAGCCCTGCTATAAATGAGTGCATCTCCCATTGAGATCAATAAGAATTGCACTTGCTTACATTGGGGCTCAGTTTTTGCCTGTAAATTGTGAACAGTTCCACCACAGATGGAAAATATATTAACCTTCTGTGAACATAAACTTGGTGTGTCATCTATAGAGCTTTACTTTCAGTGATTACTTCCTAACTGGAAAACAATTACATTCGAGTGGGAAATGTTTTAGTAGCAGATCTCTGTATAGTACTGAACAAGCTTATGTATGTCTGGGCCTCGGTGAAAACAATTCATGTATAATGGTTGTAGTCTAGGCACTTAGGTCTTGAATTTTGACAGGTTTCTTGGAAAGAGTTCAGGGCTAGCTGTTTTGACCAAGAGAGAGCAGTAAGTGAGACTTTAATAAGATGTGGTTTTATGTGAAACAAGCCTTAATAAGCAAAATACTTTTCCCTATTTTGTATGTCTTGTCTAGTGAGTTGCTGAAAAAAATTTTTTTCTCACTGAAAAAAAACCTCATCTGGCTCATGTTTCACTCAAAGGCCAAATTCCTACCTGTGTACTTAACTCACCTTGTAGATCATACCTTGTGCCAAGACCCACTGAGGTACAAAAGTTGTCATATCTCCCTTGTGAAGAAGATTCAGGTTCCTAAATGTTCTTGGTGCTGCATTTGGGTCACAATGAATTTTGGAACTGGCATAAGTTAAGTAAGTTACCAGCTTTTAAATTTCCTTCTGCAATACAGCTGCCTGTGAAATTGTTGCCTCGTGCTCCTTGAGGAGAGAGCTTTTGGAGGATATATAGCCATGGAAATTTCCAAGGAAACCATTTTTTATAGATATTGGACAAGACTTACACTAGATGTGAAAGGTGCACAGAGTGTTTCTTTTCAATTCTCATGCTATATGTGTAAACAAACATTGTAAGGTCTGTGGCAAGATCAAGCTGACACAGAAGGTAATGCACTCTATCTTAAAAATGAATGTAAGTAAAAAACATGATCCTGCATTTAAGGAAAATAAACAATCTTGCATTTAAATAGTAGAATAATGCATATCTTTCAGAGTTTACACACAGATCCTTAGTGTGAAATAGTTTCTGAATATTAAGTCTTTAATAGTGCTCACCCTCAATGCAGTTGCCTCTTAAAAGAGTATAGATTATATGTATTCCAACTTGTTTTCTATGGAATCATGTATGACATTTGGTCAAATGCATTGTCCTCTCAAGATAAATTATAAGTACTTAAATGTGTTTCATTACACATTATACTTCATCTTCAGGCAAAAATGTGTTTTGTCAAAATATTGATTTGTATTATCAGGACACGTTGTATAAAATCCATGACTGAATTTCATTCTGGGGAACTGTGCAATTTGTCTAACCATCCCAAGGAAAAAGGACGACCAATACATATGAAGAACTGTGTTGGTGAAATGAATTTTAATCATGTTTATCATCCTTCCAGATACACTGTACAATGGGATTTGATAAATTTCACTCCCTAGACCTCAGTCTGATGGCTGATGAGATAGGAATGTTACAATGTCCCAGTGGCATCGAGCTGGGTTCCTGCTCTTAATAGGGTGCTGATAATACAGACACTGGTAATTTATCTGTTACTTAAGAAAAATTAAATCAGATTCTGAGAAAGGAAGCAAACCAAATATATGAATATAGGTAAGAATTAATGTAGACACATCCTGGAGAATATAGCCAGTGTCTAGTGGTTTTAAGTTCTAATGTAAGTATTTGAAGGATTGTTTTTTTCTTTGCATCTTGTGTTAAAACTTGAGAATCATGGATCATGGAATGTCTCGTGCTTTTTTTTTCCTTCTTTTTTTCTTTTTTTTCTTTTTTCCTTTTTTTTTTTTCTTTTTTTTTTCTTTCTTTTTCTTTTTTCCCCCTACAGATATTCTGTATGACCTTGGGAAGTTGAATGAGAATGATTCTGCCCTGGTAGTCAATGGGCTGCATTCTTCAAAGAGAGGAGGACTAGAACTGCATCTTGCATATTTCTTCACTTGTAAAAAGTGGCAAACAGTGCACCTCCTTGGTGTTCAACAAAGCTAAATCACCTGATATTTGCAAATACCGTGCCAAAATGTGAGCCTCTGTTTACATCTGCTAAGACTCTGAAGAGCAGGTTCTTTGCTATGGCTGTGGGTTACCCACCAGAGGGCAACATCACTCTCACACATGAGAAAAATGATACCTACACTATTTGATCCAAAACTTGCCAAAAGCAAAAGTAATCTTTCCTTTGGCCTTTACAGCTCTCTATAAGTGCAGATTTTTACTATATTTCAATATTAGCCTTGAAATAAAATGGGAGTGTGATGGTGTTCCCAGGGTACTGTTGGCAGCTAGCCTTAGGAAAAAGCTTCAAAAACTTCGAGTGTTGGCTAGAAACACACCAACCATTTTTATTTTGTTATTGGTTGCTACAGTGCTAATATCCTTAGTAGCTGTGACTATCTGCAGTACTTTGTGAACTGCATAGCTTTGGTTTACTTTTATCACTTTTATCTGTTTTTCAATAATCAGCAGCCCAGGGGTGTTTAAGGTACAAGTCTCAGGCTGTCAAAAAGAAAGACAACCTATGGATCCTGATCTTGGAAGTGACTTTGCCTTCTCTGGGGATGCTGATGGGACCATACTGCTATTGCTACTCAATTTGGCCCTGTGTTCAGACACCATGGGTGAAGGCACAGCTGGTGCTGGGTCACCCAGGGCTCCTGGCTCCTCCCTACATGAGGTACAGAACTGCTTGTGCTGCTCCCACACTGACAGAATTTATGCCCTGTGGGAAATCCCAACAAGAAATTCAGTTGAATCTTCTAGAGTGCTTAAAGTGAAGCAGAGGATTGTAATAAATCTTTGCAGGGTCACAGGCCTTGGTGATGTAAAAATGGGCAACCCTGTAAACAGAAGTATTTTTACACAGCTTAACTGATGGATAAGAAGCCTGACTTTTAGATATCATGGTCTACTAAAGAAATGCCTTACAGAGAACAACTTCAAAGAACTCTGGAGGTCAGAAGACCAAGAGTTCAAAAGAAAAATGTCAGACAATCCCACTTACTTTTACTGTACTTAGAATTTGGGGAACTAGGTGATTTTTAAGCTAATTTTGTGAGTTACTGAGATTTAACACCTAATGCCTGGATATATGTGATTAGCCAGACACTAGAGATGACAGACAGAGATATTTAGTTCACTGTGAGGCAAAAGGGGCAAACTGGAGTCAGTTTTTAATTAAGCTTTACCCTCCAAGCATCAAAACAACAAATACACAGAAACAGTGGTATGTAAACCTGAAATTCTCTTGGCGAGGTAACAGTTCCCTGAGGATATTTAACTTTATGGTATCAATTTTATTGGATGGGTTCATTTTCTCCCAACTTTTGTTTATGAAATACTACCTTTAGATTAATTTGGCATTTATTTTAGATATTGTTAATAAAAGATGTGACTATATACATGAAGATTCTGGGCTGAGTAGATAGTAACTATTTTGTGAGCCTCTGAGTCCATTATCCCATAGGTGACAGGGAAGGGTTTTATGGAATTTGGGTGTGTTTCTGGGTGATGCCTGTACAGGCTTTGTTTTCTGAGTTGTAGTGGGAAACATGTCATTGTTTTACCAGATGTAAGGAGAAGTCTGTCCAGTCTCAAACACGAACAGAATCTTCACAGTAAAATGCCTGGGGCTTGCCTGCTCACATAAATAAGTTTTCTTCCAGATTCAGTAGGTGTAGGAAGGCAGCAGAATTTATGTGGAACATACACCACTCACAGGAGAAAGCAGGGAATTGTTCTCTAAGACTTGTGGAGAATAGGTATAACTGTGTTTAAATTCCCCACTAGCACATTTCTTGTGAACACACTGGAAAATAAGTCTGTGAGCAGGATCTGCCCTCTGAGGCCAATGTGTAACACACTGCAGTCACAGGAGGTGTTGTGATATCTGTGTCATTCCTGCATTAAGGTGAGTGCAACAGCCTCTGTAGGATCTTGAAGTGACATGGCCGTGATGTGCAAGCAGCTGAGTGCAGACTAGCTCATGGTAGGGATTGCACTGCATTCCTCTGATGTGTATGTACAAATAACAAGTAAGGCTGCTGAAAATAGGTATTCTTTTTCCCAGCAGTAGGACTGCATCAAGACTTCAGTCATTTGGCTGAGTGTCTTTGAAAAATAGTCTTACAGCAAGGAAAGCGTTATGCTATCCTTAGGGTCATATCTATAGATCCCTTTCAATATAGGCAGGTCCATGGTGCTCTACACTACACTTGCTCAGTCAGTAAAGAGGAGAGTCACTATGCTAGGAGCTGCTGGTGTAACCCCTGTGATATCTGGAACAAAGCCAGAAAAAGCTTGGAGTTTCAGAATGAGCAGGAGCTCAAAGTAACAAAATTGTAGAATCACAGAATGGTTTGGGCTGGAATGGACCTTAAAGATAATCCAGTTTCGAACCCCGTGCCATGGGAAGGGACACCCTAACCTGTGATTAGGTTGCTCAAAGTCCCATCCAACTTCACGTTGAACATTTCCAGGGATGGGGCATCCACAACTTCTCTGGGCAGCCTGTGTCTCACCACTCCTTGAGAAAACAGTATTAAGGTTTCTAACCCTCACAGAGTAGATTAATTCATGGAATATTTCTTTTTTAAGTAATATTTTACAGGAAGGTAAAGGTTAAGATATCTTCAGTGAGAATAAGCTCTTGCTATTACTAATGAATAAGGCAGCTGAAATTCCTATATATCTACTGCCTGAATCAATGTTCAGCTTCTTAAATTGTTACAGCAGTTATAATTTGCAAAGTACTTCTAAAAGTGGTGAGTGAGATAGAAGAGAGTAAATTGTCTGGAAATGCTAGTCTTTGGAGAAGTTCTAAATATATCACTGGTAAACAACAACAACAACAACAAAAATATTTGGAAAAAGGCATCTGTTTTCTGTTTGCAGGATTGTTACTATCAGAAAAACATCATATGAATGCTACTAAGGCTCTCTCTCGGTATTTTCTGTGGCTGATTTCTGCAAAATGTAACAGAGATGGTGGTGGTGATATCTAGTGTACAAACCAACACAGAATCCAGTCATAGCATTGTAGGTATCCCATGATCCTTAGTTCTCTGGAGTCAAAGCTTGTCAGTGACACTTTTTTTCCCCCCTGAAACTTAACACTGGCAATTAACGTCAGCACTATCAGCTATATCATATCTACTTGGTATTTCTGTTGTTTCTATGTGCCCATTACCCAAGACTGTCATGAACAACTATCACAGTGGTCAAATCTGTCCAGCATAACACATGGATTTGCCTTAATCAGTGCTATCTGAATGACAGCACCAGGCTCCTTCCTCACTATGTTTTTATAAACCACATATTTTCACTTTCCCACTAAGAGATTGTTTCCAGCAAGAGTTGATAGCTATCAGTAAGGTTGTACTTATGCTCATAAACGAGCAAATCTATTTCTTATCTGTCTGCCTTCTTTTCTTTTCTTTTCTTTTCTTTTCTTTTCTTTTCTTTTCTTTTCTTTTCTTTTCTTTTCTTTTCTTTTCTTTTCTTTTCTTTTCTTTTCTTTTCTTTTCTTTTCTTTTCTTTTCTTTTCTTTTCTTTTCTTTTCTTTTCTTTTCTTTTCTTCTCTTTTCTTTTCTTTTCTCCTCTTTTCTCCTCTTTTCTCCTCTTTTCTTCTCTTCTCTTCTCTTCTCTTCTCTTCTCTTCTCTTCTCTTCTCTTCTCTTCTCTTCTCTTCTCTTCTCTTCTCTTCTCTTCTCTTCTCTTCTCTTCTCTTCTCTTCTCTTCTCTTCTCTTCTCTTCTCTTCTCTTCTCTTCTCTTCCTTTCTTTTCCTTTCTTTTCCTTTCTTTTCCTTTCTTTTCCTTTCTTTTCCTTTCTTTTCCTTTCTTTTTCTCTCCTCTCCTCTCCTCTCCTCTCCTCTCCTCTCCTCTCCTCTCCTCTCCTCTCCTCTCCTCTCCTCTCCTCTCCTCTCCTCTCCTCTCCTCTCCTCTCCTCTCCTCTCCTCTCCTCTCCTCTCCTCTCCTCTCCTCTCCTCTCCTCTCCTCTCCTCTCCTCTCCTCTCCTCTCCTCTCCTCTCCTCTCCTCTCCTCTCTATTTATTTTCTCTCCCCCCCCCTCCCTTCCCCTCCCCTGCCCTCCCCTCTTCTCCATTTTTTTTCCCCTGCTTTACTCTAGAGGTAGCCATCATGCAGGTACAGGCAGTGAAATCATTTAATACTCTTTCTGTATTTAATGTCTTAACTAATAACTCTCAAAAACATTATTTTTTTCACCCACTCTTTTCTGTTAGTTTTGTCTTTTGTTTATTTGAATGGGCTAATCTGTCCAGAGGAAGGATTATACTCTTCCTGTTTCATAAAATCCTAAACCTTATGGCTCTTTTCTATGCAGTTTGTATATGACTCTTTAGGTATTTCTGCCTTCTCTTGCAAACAGTAGAGAAATGGCTTCCAAGTAGATAAGATTAATTTTCTTCCCCTTCTGCGTCTGTCCAAGTTTCCTAACAGTTTCTATAGTCTGAAGCATGCAGAGGAAAGTGGCAGAGTGCTAATACAAATTGTCGGAGATACTATTCCAGATTCTGATATGCCATTCTGGACTGCTATAGCATGGAGCCCAGGGCAGAGGGAAGGAGAATTCCTCCACTGAGACACTGGGGGAGAAAGAAGGAAGCAGCAAAAGTGAGAGAGGGAGAGAGAGTGAGGAGGGAAATGCGGAAAAAGAGCAAAAAAGAAACAGAGAGAAAAGTGGCTGCTCCTGAGGCAGCTTGAATAATGTTAGAGATAGAGACAGATTTTATCAGTGTGGCAAAAACAAGTCATCATTGAAATTAATCTGTGAAGAAGCAAATTATTTATCATAACACTTACTAGGCATTTCATGAATTTTAAATAAGTACACTTGAATTTTTTCAAGCAATTTTAAAAGATGCAAAGATGTGGATGCAAAATGTCCACAAAATTGGGTAATATTTCAGCAGGATACCAGTGATATTACTTAAGAGGTTTAGTGATGTTTTGCAGTTAACAGACTTCTGCAGTCCCTGAAGTCAGATATGTAAAATAATTTATAACACAATGGATACAATATATAATTTATTGCTATGTTTTATTGTCAGTCTTTAATTCTATCTTTCACTAAAGTCATTTCAGACAATAAGCAACACTAATATTTCTCTGGTATTTGGACAGTTTTTCTGGGTATTAAATGTTTCCGAATCAAAGACTGGCACTGCACAAATACACGTTATTTTCACATTTAGTTGTGCCACATTCTTGGATCTTAAAAACCCTGAATTTTGAGTGTGCCTGCAGGTTGAAATTCTGTTTTGCATACAAGCCTTAAAGGACTGTTTTACTTTTTAAGAATATTTCCTGTTTACTGCAGAACTACTGTACATCAGACTTTGTTCAACAAGATAGATCAATGAAGATACCTGATTCAATAAACTTACTTAGAAGACTTAACTTCCAGCAAAGTGTAGCTCTTTTAATTCAATTTATTTTTATTTATTTCTCTCTGGGGTTCCACTCATACTGCCTGCCTAAATATGTCCATTCATATATGTTAGGAAGGTAAAACCTAATGTAGAGTTAAACTGGGCAAGCTCTTCTATAAAGTTTTTACTTTGCCAGAGCTCTCTGTGTGTTTCCAGACACTTCACACTTCATAGCCATTGAGAAATGCAGCTTTTTGACAGTGGAATGGGTAAAAAGTCCATAAAGGTGAAACACAAGAGTGTCTGCTTGCTGCCAAGCTCCTTACCTTTTACAGTAATCCCATGCAGTGTACCGTGTATGAATGTGAGCACAGAGCCGAGCAGCAGGCTGTGAGACACAGAGCAGGCACTGTCGTTGTCCCCCCCCCCTACCCCAAAGTTCATTTCAGAGTTAGGCAAAGTTGATAGGAGAACAAACAGTGCAATATGGTTTGAGGCATAGTGAAAGCTTCAAAACATCTGTGTGCACAGCTTCCTCGGCATTCAGGCCTCTGTATGACTGGAGCCCTTTGTAGGAAAAAAGTTCTCTCTTAAAATTGCCAGTAGAGAGGTAGGTGTTGCTCATATTTGCTGCTGAAGCACCTCTGCATATTGCACTAGGAGGACATTCACAAGGACCAAGAGGCAAGATATTCAGGAAAACTGACACCTAAGCAAAGAATAACTATTGCATTTTGAAGCTTGCAGAGGAACAAGTGTTAGATAAATGCATATGACAAACAGACCTTGTTTGATCTCTCTAAGAAGATTTGACAAGTCAGACACACAGGAGCCATAAATTACCTGTAATGGCAAAAATTACATCAGTTATAACCTTTTAAGCAGTTGTGCCTCATGCAGCATCAATTCAGAGATAGCAATCTAAGGAGAGCCAATCTCTCTATACACATTTACCTTGTTATATACAACTACAAGAGTAAGCTGTGTCTGATTTTCATGAGATGTGATAATAATCTAACTGTTCTAGGCTCCAAACCGCAAACCTGTACAGATAGCTGGCTCAGACTCTAACTGATAAACATACTAGGCCAGGAAAACCATTTTTTTACTTTGTAAAAGAAATGGAGGTAGAATTGAGATGTCATGTTTTGGAGGTTTTGCATAGGGAAGATTCCTGTAATCAGTCATCAGACTGTTTCAAAGACAGAGGCTGAGAGCTCTGTGCTTCTTGCGCCTGGGAGATCACTGGTGCCCTCCCTAGAGGGTCTCCTTAATGGCAGTCACTTTTTGCGCCTTGCTTTCCATTGTGGTGCCATGCTAGCCTATGGCACCAGAGGATCTGACTGGGGACAGGCAGAGCTGTCTATGGCACCTGTGCGAGCAAGTCCTGATAGCACCAACTCTACCATGAAGATCTCTGCTAGGTGCTTACTTCCTATCAGAAAAAGTTGATTTCCTCCAGAGCTTGGGAGGAGCACGTAAGAAAGACTTTTTTCCTCATGGCATGGCCTTGCTTTTGCTCATACAGCTGTTCTTGGGTGCTCCCAGCTCCACCTTCCCCTACAGTACTGTTTGTGGGCTGCCAGGGCAGCAGATGGGAACCTTTTGGCAACAGTGGGGTGAAGATGAGGTGCTTCTATGCCTGCACCAAGCAGCCTTGACATCAGCAAGGGCTGCTAGTGCCAGGGTTTGGATTTGGGATAGAGCTGTGTGGAGCCAGAAGCTTGACATGATGATCCTTGTGGGTCCCTTCCAACTTGGGATATTTTATGGTTCTATGGTTCTGCCGCCTCCAGGGTGTCTTGGAGCATCTCCTTTTAGCAAAATGGTTGTTCATATTTGCTTGTGATGATTGCTTGGTACTTCGGTCCCATATGCTGAAATTCTTGCAAGGCTGCTTTCCCCAAAACTACCCCAGTGAGTTGAATCACAACAAGAAAGGCTGATGCTCCTCAGTGATTTGTTTACATGATAAAGTTCTGTTCATAATGCCTTTTGGGGCAGGAATGAAGGGAAATATAAGCTGATTCTAAGAAATTTATTTTCTGTCTCTATCATCTCTGCACTGCTTTGCTTTCAGCACAGTACCCAGATCTTTCAGAAATCAGCCTCAGTGCTGGCAAGCTCTGCACCACTGCTGACAGGGGCTGCCAAGAGCTGGCATTCCCTCCCTGTGCTTCTGGTGGCAGGGGTGACCAGAAACCGTGCTGTGTCCCACTGGGGTGATGTGGGCCTGAGGGTGCAACTCACTGTTGCAGGTGCTGCATTGGATTGACCAGGGCAGCCTGTAAGAAGGGGTATGGTAGGCACTGGGGTTGGCTGCCCAACAATGCCACATACATGATGCATCCATCCAAGGCAACCAGGGTTTGCTGTAAACTCACACAGCTGTGGTAAAGTTGGTGGGGATTTTTAACTCTATCCCATTGTCCAGCAGCTTCATCTCAGTGAATTTCACCAGGGGATTCAGAGGAGGGTACAGAGTCCTGTTATGTAGTGTATGGTCAGTACTAAAAAGGGAGATGAGTGAAATAACACAGGAATTAAAAGTGTGGATAATTTAATACTCTGAATTAGGCTATTCAAAAACTGAATTAAATTTTACCTGTTCTTCAGACAGTGATCAGCTGAGAGTTGAGGAGAACACCTGAGCATTAAAGGTATGGTTTTACATATGATCTAGGAACGTTGGTCACATCTGCTTTCACTTCAGCTAGTTGTTGATTAAGAGATCAGGAGAAATAATATATTTTGGTGTAACTGAGATAATAATGGTATGCACCTGTATGTTGTATATTAATTTCTCTGTCACCAGCAAAAGGTATCAAGAAAGTCCTTGAGTTGGGCTCAGTGAATTTGGTCATCTCTTGTACGTATGTGCATGTAAACTACAGTGAGTTGGGGCTGGTAGTCTCCAGTAAGACTCCATGCTTTTCAACCTTAATTGAACTATTAATGCTATCCACTGTTGCCCTAAGACAACTGCTTAAAAAAACAAAATGGGCTCCAGATAGTCTATATATCAAAAAGAACAAACACTAAAAAAACACCAAACAAACAAACAAAAAACTAACAAAAAAGCCTCCCAGCCCTCAAAGTGAACGGTATAATTGTTTGCACTTATAGAGATAGGCTGCTAATCCTTGATAAACTATTGTTCTTTAATCAGGAAATACTGAGAGGGTGGTAGCTGCCTCTGTGGCAGAGATAGGTGCTGTGAGCTCTGCGGCAGGAGAAATGGCCATACTACTGCTGAGGGTATTTGCTAATTCAAATTCCTCCTCTGCTGCAAAGAAAACCAGGCAGCATTTTTTTGTTCAGTGTGCAGCAAAATGCATGTGGATGGTGTACTTTTAGTTATGTTCTTAAAGAAATATGTTGTATATAAAGCATGTGTCTGACAGTCCCTTCACAGAAACTTCTGGGGCTTCTGTGCATTTTCCTGTAGGCTGGATGATCGTAGAAGCTCTGACAAACATTCTGATAGCAGGAGTATGGGGAGAGGGGAAAACCTCAGATGAAAGTGAATGGTGAGGCGAGGAAAGGAGCTCGGTTGCTACTTGTTAAGGTTGGTAACTGCCTGGCCACACCTTGTATGTATCCCACTGGCTAATTGGGGTGCAGGGAGGTGCAGAGTGACTGAAGCATGTGCTCCCTCTTACTGGCAACTGTATCAGGAGGGCAGATGAGTGAAGTTTGGAAGAAGATACAACTCTGTAGGAAACAAAGCATTGTGTCTTCTGGTGCTGTTACGAAACAGCTTATATTTCCCTTAGTAACTCAGAAAATGGCTCTTTATTTTATTTTATTTTTAGCAACACACATTGTACTGCAGTTTGTGGATGGGAAGAGCTGTAGTTCTGTGATGCTCTCGTGAATTTGTAATTCTTTTGAACTTAAATTGCACCAGAAATCTCTCTACTTTCTGATAAAAATGGCTGCAACAGTTCATCTTTAGAGTAAATATCACTTATTTTATTAGCAATAATAAAAGCATTGAATCTTTCACTAGGATCAGAAAACTGAACTCTTGCTACCCCAGAAATTTGAGCCTAGGGAGTTCAGTGGTTAGTATACGACTACTCTAGGGGAACAAAAGGTACCTTTCCAATTAAAGTTAATAGAGGGATAACTTCAGACACACAAAAGGCAAAAAAAGACACCTATAAGTCATGGTGAGTTCAAAAGGAAAGAATTAAGGTAGACACACAAAGCATCATGGGAAGTGCTATTCAAGCTACCATGTCAAAAAGGCTGATTAACAGCAGTTCCAAGTCTACCTGATCACCAGGGAGTCTTACTGATAAAAATTATTTCCCCTCCAGAGAGAAGAATCTCCCTGAACTGAACAAATGTGTCACTTTTGAATAAGGATTCATGAAAAGGCAGAAAAGGAGAAGAAAAAAGAATAAAGGTAGGCATTCACCAAAAGATCTGAAATTCCTAACTTGTGACTGTTTATCAGTCTTTAAGTTCTGAATGAAACTGCAAGTCATATGCCAGTGAACAGGATTCAGATCATTAGCTCTGCATTTCTTTTTTTAATTAAAGTTGCCTAGTTGCAGATAAAATTTGCTGGTGTTGGCTGTAATTGCAGTCAGGAAAGCCACGTGGCTTTGTTTGATGTGTTGCCTAGACCTTCCAGGCTGTAAGACTGTTCTGATGTCCTTTAAAGATACCGATTAAATTCTGGATATTTTGATTTTTCTTCCCCCCTATTTTGTTTACAACTGTTGTTCTTAAGCCCTTTGATCTGTATGGGAGAAAGGAGATGTGGAAGCATAAGGTACTGAAATGTCTTTTTGTGAGCACATAATACAAATGCAGGCTTACACAGAATTTCTTCCATTTGACCTTAATGTATTATTTATTTGACCTTTTATAGTTCTCATACATTTCTACATGGTGTTTTGGAGAGAATTTTCTTTGAACTTCCTTTTTACGTTTATATAGCTGTCAGTCTTCTACATACCTATGGCTTGTTCCTCCATTTTGGGTGATGAGAAATAGGTTAGAGAAGAGGATTGCACAGGTTGGACAGAATCCAACAAGAAAGCGCAGGCATGTGAGATAGACTGGACAGGGCAGTGTTTGGAAGAGTTAAGTTGAACTGCAGGCTACCACAGTAGTGTGTAGGAATGTCCCATTCTTTGACCTTAACTGGTGATATTTAGGAAAAGTTTTCCAGTGGACTGCAGCAGATACAAAAGAAGCAGAAACAGTGGGTTCCATGGCTGCAGCTGAGCAGCAGAGGGTGAGACAGTCCAGGCTGTTCTATGTGGGCAGAGGTGGGATGTCTCCATAGATTTCAGCCAGTTGTGAGGAGCTGCATACTGAGTGAGAAGGGAATTCATGCTGCTGACCTGCAAAATGGAGGCAGAATGGGACTTCAAATAACATACAGTAAGCTGCTATTGAACAGTATTCTTCCTCATAAGGTGAAATTAAGATTTTGCTTATATGATTGTATATTCTAGACGAAATGCTGCCTTCTGAGAAATGACTGAGAGCTTTTCATCGGTTTTCCTCAGCAATTTGAAAACCAGAAGGTAGTGAGTTTCACACTACGGGTAATGATATTTCATGAAACACGTGGTCTATAATTGTACATTTTGTTTTATATATATATTTTTATAAATGAGTTATTACTTAGGTTATATTTCTTTTTACTTTGAGTTTTTAATATTATGTGCTGCTGTTACTAGCATTTAAATGTTAAAGTAGACTTTCTGTTAGCTCACTTCCTGACTCTGTTGTTATTGGCACCTTGGGGAGCTGCAGAGTATGAACTTCGTTTGGTTGTTTAGGATCTCATCGTGCATTCATAATGACATTAGAAAAACACAGAGTGGTCTAAATGTTGTACAAATTTTTCCTAAAATGTATGTTTCTGTGTATAGAAATGTGTGCACCTGTATAAAAGATTAAATTTAATAACATTTATATATTATGATACACTACACATTGTATTATACAGAAAATTTCATTAAATGAAATGAATATTTCTGTATAGAATTAGAATGTATGTTATTGTCTTAAAAAAATACACATTGAATGCAATTTTCTGATACAGATACAGATATATACATATATATATGTGTGTGCTTCATCACTAGCAAGTACAGCTGGTGTTCTATCCAGATGAGTGAGTTTAGCATTTAATAATGGAAAAGGAAGGTTGTTGTGATTTTCTTTATTTGACTCTAGAGCGCTACCAGTTGGAAAACAATTCATAAGCATTAAGTTGTAATCACTGGACTGATAACTCAAAAGTGATCTGCTTCAGTGCATTTACAGTCCTAGTATCAGGTTTCTTTGAAGGGAAATGGGTTGTTCTTTGAGAAGAGGATTGTCTCTGCATTAGTGTGAGTACATCACGGCAGCCTCTACCATGCCAAGAGCTTGGATACGTTTCTGAGCTCTTTAGCGTTCAGCAAGTTGACCGGGTTTCCACAGCAGTCAAAGGTTATCTGTTACTTGTTTAAGAAAGTGTGGTAGGCCTATAGTGTTGCTGGCTTTCATACAAAAGCTTCTATTGTAGGTGTAGTAAGCAGTCATAAAATGCAAGTGTGTTTTGCGGATTCCATTTGAAAGAAAATCTTAGAATCATAGAACTGCTCACATTAGAAAAGACCTTCAAGATCATGAAGTCCAACCACAACCAAACCATACTACCCTTACTCTTAACAACCCTCTAATAAATCATGTCCCTGAACATCACATCCAAATGGATCAAATGGATTTTAAACACATTCAAGGATGGTGACTCAGCCAACTCCCTGGGGAGCGCATTCCAGCTCTTAACAACCCTTTCTGTAAAGAAGTTATTTGTGATATCCAGCCCAAACCTCCCCTACCACCACTTGAGGCCATTTCCCCTGATCCTGTCTCCTGTCACCAGTGAGAAGGGATCAATCCTGCTTTCACTGCAATCACCTTTCAAGTATTCGAAGAGAGCAATAAGGTCTCCCCTCAGCTCCTCTTCTCCAGACTAAACAGCCTCAGTTCCTTCAGTCAGTCCTCATAGGGCATATTCTCCAAGCCCTTTGCAAGCCTTGTTGCCCTTCTTTGGACCTGCTCTAGCACTTCAATGTCCTTTCTGTACTGAGGTACCCCAAACTGAATGCGGTATTCAAGGTGAGGCCTCACCAGTGCTGAGTACAAGGGCAGGATTACTTCCCTAGTCCTGCTGACCACACCATTCCTGATAAAAGCCAGGATGCCACTGACCTTCCTGGCCACCTGGCCACACTGCTGGTTCATATGATTGTCCATCAGTACACTAAGGTCCCTTTCCATCAGGCAGCTTTCCAGCCACTCCTCTCCAAGCCTGTAGGGCTGTTGGGGGTTGTTGTGACCAAAATGCAGGTCAGCACTCCCTCACAACTAGGGCAAAAAAAAAAAAAAAGAACCAAACAAGTTTAGTAAATAAGAGTGAGTAGGTGAGCTGACAGCATGCCTCAAGAATAATCAATTAGTAGACAACATAACATTAGTAATCTTAACACATTTTGTTACAAATCTTTTTTTATATCATACCTGTCTTTCAGTTTCTCCTGTATTTCATGAGTATTTAGTTCAAACTCTCCCATCTTGTTTAACATCTTCACCTCTCCCTATTCTCCCTCCCTATTTTCTTGCCTTTGTCTATTTCCTTTATTCTTTTCGGTCTTTTTTGTTCAAACAATCAAATTCATTTGTTTTTTTGTTATCTTTTTGCAAAGTCATGGCCATATTACCATTCACACTGCTTCCTAAACACGTGGTATGGTAACCCTCCTGGAATTTATGGACAAGTCATGGCTTGCTATATATGACTAACTTAGAACATACGGTTTGAATGACGGTCTCCTAAACAGCAGCATGCTTCTTCTATTGCTCCACTGCTGGTCTTGGCAGAAGTTATGTTCTAAGTTAGTCATATAGTTAACATAGTCACGTTCACCTCCACCACCTTGCTTTTGGGAAAAACTGCAGTTGGTTTCCTGTTAAAGGAGTAATGAGACTGTGCTGGTTGTACGCTCTGATTATGTTAATTGTATGCTCTGTGTCTCCTCCCAGCTTGACTTTACACATCTGTCTTTTTCACTGTTTGGAGCAGAGACATGCTTTCTTCTGGATTTGAAAATTGCTTAGGGCAGGTTGTGCCTGATGCTCAGAATAAGTATTAATTTGTTAATTATGTTCTAAGGAGTTCACCCTGGGGAAGTGCTTCTGCCTAATTCTGTAATCAAGGACACATACTGATGACAGGGAGGTGGGACTAGTTATCAGCATGAAGGGATCTGGGACTGTGCCCAGGAAGAGTGAGACAGATAATGCTGAGGACTACAAATGGGACTCCGCATAAGCGCAGAAGGTGTTATTATGTATTTGTGAACTTTTGCTGAAACCTGCTGCGCTAAGCTAGGAAGTTAATGGTTGGAAACCACTGGAAAACATGAGAACTACTCATTTGTAAGCTAACTCTAAGTTGTGAAAGTGCAAAGGAGATAAATGCAGTCTTAGAATACCTCAGGAAAAGTATCTCCAGAGGGGCCTCTTTAAGGTGAAAATAATACAAAGATGGTAAAAATACAAGAAGGATGGTGATAAACATCCAGAAAGTTACCTACAGGAAAAACTCACCAGTAAAAAGCCTTCAGTCTGGCTAGAAAACACTAATGCAGTCTCCAAGAGATACTGCCTTAGTGGTGGTCAGCCCTTAAATGAAGTCTAGAAGAGGTGGAGTCAAGCTCCATCCACCCCTTTCGGGAGCACAGCTGAATTACCCTCAACTGTGCTCCCACAGCTGACCCAACACTTGCCTCAGCTGATTAATCAGAGGTTAATTTAGCATGGGAACACCTGAGAGTATATATGTGTGAGTTTGTGTATTTTTATTTTTTTTTTTTAATTATTATTATTATTTTTTTTTTTTTAGGCTGCAGAATAGACAGCTGTGAACTGGTTAGGAATACATTTAGGTTGGAGTTAATAAACAAGTTTCTGACCGTGAGAGCACTAAAACCCTAAACAGACAGCCTGTGGGATCTGTAAGGGTGTAAGAAGTGAAGATGAAACTCAGTAAGTTCATAGAAGAGATTATCCATAGCCAAGGCTGCTCCTGAGGGTGGGGTGATCAGCTGAGTTTTATGGCCTTTAGGGCTTATAGATGTTGTTGTTGTTTTTGTGTGTGTGTGTGTTTGTTTTTTTTTTTAATAATCTTCTTTGAACACTTTTAAAAATATTCTAAGAAGTATATATCAGAACATAAGCATAGCTATTCTTCAGTGTTTAGTGTCACTTAAAATAGAGTTCTGTGGGTGTTTTTTATTAATAGGAAAGTAGGGTCATATTCAGTGAAAACTGGGATATCAGCTCTGATTTGCTTCATTGTTTTGCAAAAAAAGGACATCTTTTGGAGAAATACTTTTTTTTTTTTTTTCTTTCTCTTTCCTTTCCTTCAGAGACGCTATTTGCATTTGAATCTTTGTTTCAAATACAGGAGCCACTTGCAGATAGCAGGTTGTGTTTGTAACTGGTTATCTTCCAACAGCAAACACATTTTCAGTCATTATCTTGATGTGGGTTTTGGAACAACTACATTTAAAAACCATTAGTTCAGCTCAGCTGCTTGACTGAAGCTCCTCTTTTCTACAGTTTCAGCCATATATGCTAAAGTGTTTGTACTCCCTGTAAGCTAATTCAGTCATTTGAACTGATTTGGTTAAATAACGCAGGTTTTTTTTATTACTTACATTTTCAGTCCTTTGAATATCATCCACCATTTAATATGAGCTAAATAAAAACTACTGAAAAAATCTGTGTTGAACAACAAACAGTTGTTCCTATTGACTTGCGAAATCAAACTCTATAATCCAGAGATTTGTTATAAAGCAGGTATGTTTATTCCAGCGTTGCGCAGCGCCGGGTGCAAGGGGGATAGCTCCTCCAAACTTGCACACCAACTTGTAAAATCGTGACACAGATATAGGTACATTTAATGCATAGTCAATGATTTCTTGGACTTCTAATACATAGTCAGTGATTTTTCGAACTTCTAATACATAGTCAATAGTTCTCGGAATTCTGATACATATTCAATAGCTCTTTAGCATACAGACCCCCTCTTGTCTTTAGCATGCAGACCCCCTCTTGTCTTATCAGGGGGAATGCAACTCCTCTTCTGGTATTTACTCCTCCTTGCCTGATGATGTCTGTGAGGTCTCACTCCTTATCTGCATCCTCCCTGCTCTCCTCGGCCCCTTGTTTCTTTTACTTGTTACTTTTAAGTTTCCTTTACTTATTTCTATAAACTACCTTTAAGTTTCCTTTACTCATTTCTATAAACTACATTTAACTATCCTCCTTTTAGCCCCCCTTTATTAGGAATTCTAGCAGAGCACCTGTTTTCCTGCTTCACTGTTCACTATGATTTATAGATTTGTCTAACAAACTGCTGGGTTTATCTATATAAGGCTTTAACTCCTCTTAAATAAAGGATGAATATTGTTGACTTCACTGTTGGACTGATCTTTGCAATTTAAAGGAGTTTGGGAGGCAATGCAATTTCCAGTTACTTCTATCAGAGGACCTAGTGAAAGAAGAAAACCATAATAAGAGGCATAAAAATATTCTCTCCCTGTGTGCTCCAAAAGGACAAGTTTGGCATTTGGTAGGATCCCAGCAAGTGCTGCAAGTGTTGACTGCTGTTCTTTAAATCCTTATAAAGAAGCAAATCTAACAAAAGACACTACAGACAATATTGCAGCAACCAATGTTTCTTGGATGTCAAACACTCTCAAGCCCACAGCACTTTGATCTCAGGAACAATCCATAAAGAACAAATAGAGTAATATTTCTTATGTGCTAACATGTAACCATGAGGTTGATAAACTTCTGGAAAACTAGTATAATTGGCATGCCTTTTCCATTTGTTAAATTGTTTTGACAGGGGCATGTTTCATGTGAAGAGGCTGTTATCTATTCCTTCCCTTTTCGGTCTCTGAAATTAAAAAAAAAAAAAAAAAAAGACAAACTAATATAGAACTTCACAGTACGTATCAGCTCACCTTCCAAATGAGCCAAGTGGAAAAAGACATCACTTAGATGGTCTTTTTTTGGGTGGGGGAAGACGAGGAAATGAGAGAGGAGTGAGTAGGCAGTGAAGCTGGGTATCTGTGAGTTTTGGCTCAGTCAACTTTTTCGTTGAAAGCCTGTTTCCATTAAACAAGCCAAAGAAAATGTATGAAATATATTAATGCAGGCTGTATGTATTTGGGATGGAATCAGTGACTTAGAGACTGTCAGAACTCCTCTAATATGCTCTGAATGTATCAGCAGACTCTAACCATGCCTGGTTAGCATTTATTGTCCACAGAAGAGGTGCTGCCTTTACACTCTGCCCTTTCATATTTCATTAGGAATTGTAACCCCCCAAGGTGGAATGGGTTCCCTCCTGTGTTGCTAGTCCATCTCCCACAGAGTCTTCGTAGACTCTAAATATGCATTTTCCCAAGAGCAGTTAAACATGCTTGAATGATATGTGTGAAGTCTTGACTTATTGAAGTTAGAAGTTCAACCTTTGACTATTAAGAGATGTTGATCCAGTTATTGGTAGAAAAACATAGGTCTAGTCTGCTGTATCTGAGTGGGTACTTGTCTCTGGGTTTACTGCACCACTTAAATTCTTTCAGCTATTTGCAGTGTAATGTCTGTGTCGCAATAGGGCTGTGAGAGACCCTGTCCAGATAGACCCTACCTCTTGCCTGAAAGATCACATCGTCTCCATGTTACACAGAGAAATTCATCAAATTTCTTCTCCTTATAAGTTTAATTTTCAGAGGAGACAATGATCAGAACCATTGCTGAGATGTGACCATATTCCTTTTCCTTGGCAGAAACCCCCCAACAATGGCAAAAATTCTAGTGGATCCTTGCATTTGATTGGAAGTTCTTATTCATCTATGCTCTGCTGCATGATAAAAATGAAGCTCACAATACCTAATACCAGGCTTCTTGGATTCTCTCTTGACCATTTGCAGAAGGAGGACTATTTATATTATCTAACTTTAGGCATCTGACATAGGCTGAGCACTGCTTTGTCTTTGGATCAGTTTGTGCTGCTGGAAAGGATTACTGTCTGTGGCTGGATGTTACTCATGTAAGATTACATCTCATTCAGATCTGTGAGCAGAACTGCAATCCGTTTCTATGAAAGCTAGATGTTCTGCAAAGATTTTCTTCTTACAAGGTATAACTAGCAATAACCAGCTGGGCATAGCTTTTTACTTTTGTTATAAAACTTAATTACAAGTCTTTGAATGTTTGCTGTTGTATGTTTGCAGTTGCATGTTTTGGTGCAAGTGTTTTAGCACTCCTTACTTGTTCTGCCTAGAGGAGGTGATGGCTGACATAGGAAAAATGATGGTTCTGCTGCAGGCAGACCTTCTCAAATGACTATCTTTTCTGACTTCTGAAACTACTTTCTGTCTCATGGCAGATAATCTCAATAGAGCACAACATCTGCACATAAACCTCTTACCTTCCATTTCTCAGGCAAACAGAATACTGAAATGACTGGTTAGGAATAAAGTACTAAAAATATCCATAGTTAATTTCCTTCTAAGCTTTGATTTGACGTAGCTTTTGGGCAAGTAAAGACAAATCATGCACAACTTGATAAATTTCTTGATGTTTTTTTAGAAGAAAAAAGAAAAGTGACTGGAATAGTTTCTGGAAATCACTTAATGCTTCCAAAGTTACATCAATTGAAATCTTGTCACATTCAGCCAAGGGACCTAACCTCTATCAGAAAATCAATTTTGCTTAAAGATTTATCCTGTGGCTTCTTTCCAATGGGAAGCGTTTTATGGCTCTTCAGGATTTTCCAGTGTGGTTCTTTAATGGACGTAAAAGCAATCTAAACCTTGTGAAACTTTACCTCAGTCATGTTGCCGTGAAACAGGTATAGGCTTGACATACCTTTAGGCACAGAAGGAGGGAACAGTCACAGGTAGTAAGCAAAAGGTGCAGATGCTCTGTGAAAGCTTTCTGAGAAACAACCACAATTTGGCATGGTACCCAATCCCACTCCAGATGAATTGGAGCAACACCTCCATCTGGGAAGCTGTGATGCTTTTACCTTCACCTCTCATGACCACTTTAATATCATAGTATTGTGCGAGTTGGAAGGGACCTTAGAGATCATCGAGTCCAACTCCCAGGATTCGAGCCCTCTAGTGTAGCAGAGCGGCACTTCTACCACTTGCGCCACAGGGGATATTCGAACCCGGGCCTCCAGTGTTGCAAGCGGCAATTCTACCGCTGCGCCACCGGGGCACACAATAATAGATAAGAACTTGGCTGGATGGTCACTCTCAGAGTTGCTGTCAGTGGCTTGATATCCAAGAGTAGGCTGATGACAAGTAGTGCTCCTCAGGAGTTGTCACTGGGACTGGTACTATTTATTTAATATATTTGTAGGTGACATGACAGTTGGGATTGAGTGTGCTGTCAGCATGTTTGTGGATGACACGAAACTGTGGTGCGGTTGACAGAGGGATCTGAACAGGCTTGAAAAGTGGGCCTGTGCAAATATCCTGGAGTTCAACAAGGCCACGTGCAAGCTCCTGCACTTGGGTTAGGGTATGTGTACAGATGTACCACTCTGTACAGCTACAGTAATTTGCCACTACATTATTAATCTGTTTCAGCTAATGGTACTGATTTGGTCACTAATGTTATAATTAGCAGCTAACAAAAACTTAATAGCAAAAAGTAATTCATTTCTGAGTATGTCAGAATGCCCCATAGGATGTGCTGTTGAACACCTTGGTGAAAGATCTGTGAGAATCTTTCAGTTTCTTCAGCTTATGGTTATTTAGATATGATGTTGGGACAGCACTTGGGCAGCACAAGGATTTACTGTGTTACTGCCTAGTGAGAGAGCAGGGCAGCTTCAGCCATCTCTGCTGAAGTGAATCTTATCAGTCCCTTATGCAAAATATTCCTTTGGTAAAAATCTCTGGGTATGTAAACATGGAGAGAGAATTCTCATTCTGTAGGCAAAACTACCCCTGCTGCTGAGGCTAAGGATAGCTGCTATCTCTGTGTGGTGTTTGACTAGCTAGTGAATGAGATGTTCATGTCATCCTGAGCCCAAACATCACTTTCAGAATCACCAGGATGCAAATATCCTCTTAAGTACAAAAGTGTACATTTCTTTTTCTTCATATGCATGGCATCATGCATTGTTTCTGTTTGCTAAGATGTTCTTATAAGTCCATGAAAAACTATTATTTCATGTTCACAACTGAGATTCAAGTCTCTGAAAGAACTCCTGAGTTTACTAACCCTATCTTGGATGGGAAACATAAAACTAGGTTCAAAGTTGTGCAAAACCTTGGGCTTATGCTGTGTTTCTAGAGGTTTCTGGAGTTTGCTTGATCAGATTGAAATACTTTTTCAGCAGGGAGCTATAGCTTGTCATTTTGAACTTGTCATATAGCTTGTTCCAGAGTGTTAAGTTCATTGGTGTGCTTCTGTAATGGCCTGTCTCCATATCATGAGAGTAGGATAAGTATTGTTATTTATGCTTGTGGTACTTTCTGGGTTAAGAATGAAAGTGATAGATGCATTCTGTGCTTCATGCAAGCTCTGTTTGCAGAGGAGTAAACTAAAAGGGGGGGGCTAAATAATGTTTTTCAACATTGATCAAGAAGTCTTTAATAAAGTAAAGAGCAAGTCTTACTTTGTGACTTGAAACTGTGCTTTTTCCATAGAATTACTTTGCCTTTTTAGCTAGCCAAAATAGCAGATGAAAGTGAAAGGAAGAAGAATGAGAAAATTATATGTAATTTTGAGCAAAACCATAGCAAAATCTCCAAGTGTCCATTTGGCAGGCAGACCTGGTGGGTATTATTTGCCAGAGTGTATGAGTTGCGGTTTTTCTCCTAGACAAGAAGGTAATTTATTGGTGTCATCAGCCACAGTCAGCTTTGCAGAGGCATCGCCTTGATGGCTTCACAAGGGGACTGCCTGCTTCCTTGGGGAGACAGCATCAAGACCTGTGCTCAGCTCTGTTTTAGGGAGGCTTAGGTCAAGTCTGCAGTCTGCCTTCCTTTATTTCTTGCAGTGTGAATTGTTCTTGTCTTCTGCATTTTGTCTCTTTTCTTTGTGACTGCAGATACCTCAGGATTAGATTCTGTTTGTGAGTTATGCCACTGAAGGGTTTCTAGTTGCTCCTGTATGACAGACAGTAACAGTGTAGATCATGCAGAGTGACAATGATTACATAGAAAAGTGATGCTAAAAATAAATAAAATAAAAGCCAAACTCTTGACGTACATGGTTGAATTTTGGCATGCTCCAGGAAAGTGTCAAAAAAGATGCATTTGCTCTGCTTCTGATAATACTGTTGTGAGAAGAGCTTTCTTGTGAAAAGGTTTGGCACCTTCCTTGCCCCGTATAAATCTACATCAGCCTCACTTTGTATCTTGCCCCTTGATTTTGAAAGACAAGTCTGCCACATCCTGTTGCAAGTGATGGTTTCTGCTCACTGGTGGGACTGTGAGCACCACAGCCTTGGAAGTGCTGTCTTACTCACTGCTGGAGCACCTGGGTCTGGGAGGGAACCCTTGAAGAGGCAAACAACACAGTGCCCCGACAGAGTGCCACAGCGGGCTGAGCACAGCTTTCTGTGTCAGGGAGAGAGAGCAAGAAAAATGCATGAGACATTCTTATAAAAAGCCCCAAGTGCAGTGAAGATTCATTTTTCTTGGAAAGAATTTTAAGTACTTTTTTTTTGTTGTTGTTACTTTTTTTTTTTCTTTTTTTCCCCTTGCCTGCATTATCAGCTCCTTACCCGCTGTGTCTGTCTCTCTTTCTGTCTCTTACTTTCAATACGCATTGCAACTTCTGTCTTGTCCTTTGTTCAAGTTAGCAGGATGGGTCTTTCTAGACAAAGGAAAGGGGACCTTTTGCTGGCCTACATATCAAATAATTTCTCACCCTGTGAATAGTGGAGGAGGTGGTTCAAATCCCTTAGCTCTGAATTATTCCTTTCTCGTGGCTTGTGCTTGGAAGCAGGGCTATGGTGCTGCTGATTTCCTACTATGTGTTGTTTGATAAATGGAGACAAATCCAGGAAATGATCTGAATCCTGTATGACTTTTTATCCCCTAAGGATCTTCCTGCAACGGAAACAATTAGGATGGGTTTTGTTGCATTTGGGTGAAGGAGATGCTGCTGTCGTATTTTTATTTTTGCAGGCACTGGAGAACCCAGTCCTCTGAGATGTCACATTCTGAGTTAATTGTGAAGAAAGCTGAACTGGTCAGACTTATCTGGGGGATGAGATTCACCATCAAGAGGCCAAAGTTTGGCCTAGAGTGCTTACATCAGGCTTGCTGTAGCACTGGAGGAACCTGTACAACCCTCATGGGCATTTGCTTTCTGCAGCTGTAGAAGTTAGAAGTGTAAGATCTTTACTTCTGCAGGGGAAGCTTCCTGACTTGTTTCAGAGCTGCAGTTCTCTATGCTGTTCTTAAATTTGAAAATCAGATTGGGCAGAGGGACAGAGAACATCAGGAAAAGCTGGGGTTACAGGTTGACTGCCAACAGTTTGCCCAGGAGGCCAAGAAAGCTGAAAGCATCCTGGCCTGCATCAGAATTTGTGTCACCAGCACAACCAGGGAAGGGATTATCACTTTGTATGTGGTACTGGTGGGACCACACCTTGAGTACTATGTTCAGTTTCAGGCCCCTTGCTACAAGAAAGATGTTGAGGCCCTGGTGCATGTCCAAAGAAGGGCAATGAAGCTGGTGAGAGATCTGGAGCACAAGTCTTATGAGGAGCAGCTGAGGGAACTGAGATTGTTTAGTCTGGAGAGAAAGAGGTTAGGTTCAGATAGGTTCAGATCAGTACCAGCTCTATTCAAATAAATTCAGGCACTATTAGCATGCATTACTACAGAACGATTGATACAAATGTCTGGAAAACTGTGTCTAGACCTTAAAAGCTAGTGAACAGTAAAGTTTTTAGGAAGCAGTAATATGACATGAAGTCATATTGAATTGTCCAGACCCAAAAACTTGTCAAGTAAACTTTACTTTTGTGTTCTACTCACCATACAGGCTTCCTGCTCTTGAAGCATGTAGCTGACCATCCGTGTGCCTGATGCTGAGAGCTCTTCCTGAACTGGGAAGTACAAATCTGACATTTTTGCCACTTTAAAGTCCATCTGAGCCTGAGGGAGGTTAAACCTCACCACACATGTGCGTGGCTCCTGTTCAGCAGAGCTGAGGCCCAGGTGTTTGAAATGCCCATACGGTTTAACCAGCATGGTTGAATTAGTTTATCTGCTCTGTAAAATTGATCAGCGCATTTTCTGGCTTTCCTTCTTCAGTCCTCGAGCTTTCTTTGAAAACTGAGCCAGTGGAAAGAGCTGACCACGGTGAGGAAAACCTTAATGGGTAAATTCCAGGGAAGGATGAGATGGACTGTAATGCTTCTTGCGTAAAAGGAGAGAAAAGAAAATAACTGCCTCAAAAACCCCACAGAACTCTCAAAACTAAACCACTTACTTTCAGAATTAAAATGTCATGAAACATTCTTCTCTTAGACTTACCCTCAATGATTTCCTCACATTTGTGGAACAATCAGTTCTTCACTTTAAATCTAACCTAATCTCCAGAGTGGTAGATGGTTATTTGCAGTTTGTAAATACTAGTGGAGAATTTGCAGAATTTTTATTGCTGAATTTATGTTTTCATTTAAAATGGCCTTGTGGAGTGAAAAGAGAGGTTTTTGACAGAAAATTTTCATTAGTTTTAAGGCTTTTTATTGAGAAAAGAATTGGCATGTGAAAACTTGTTAATAAGATGTTGGTTTTAAAAGGTGGGTATTTTTGTCTCTTTTTCTTCCTTAAACAAAACTAAAAACAGTTATATAAAATTAGAACATTTTCCTTTTTTGGGAGTCTGTTTAGAAATAACAGCACAACACATTAATGCTTGGGTGGTAAATACTTTTATTTTTTAATATTTAAATGAAACATTTCACTTTAAAAAGATGGCTTCTTTTCTCTCCTTTTTTCTCTTGAAACATTTTCAGATATTTCAAAGACAAGGACCTTAAATATGTATATTGAAGAAAGAAAACCCATTATCCTGGCTGTTGCTGTGCTGTTGGGGTCAGTTCCAAAACCTGCACTGACTTCAGAAGTCCAATTCTGTGATGGGGGAGACAAATTCATGCATTAAGGAGAGTGCTTAACTGCTTGTGCTATATAGTTTCCTTAAACAAGTTTGTAAAGGAAAATGGTGTTTGGCAGCCTTTCTTTCTGTCTTAAATAGTTTTATGTATTGTTATGGGCAAAAAAACTCCAACAGGATAAACTGTTGCAAGCAGATATCCTTCAGATTTAAATGTATTTATTCTCCATGAGCACCATAGAATTTTAATTTATGTCTATTCACCCAGCTGAGCATCTGACTGTGAGCCACAGCTCACAGAGAGGGTTGAAAGAAGCAAGACACACAAAGCATAAATAATACCTGTATCAGAACTTTGGTGCAGGAGGCAGTTCTGTGCTGTCCAACCATGCCTGGCTGTTTTAGGGCTTGTCAGTATAAGAAATGAGAAATTTTCCTCTGAAATGAGAACTTGATTTCTTTTCTGATATGGGTATCTAATGAGGGATTCTTTACAGAAGAAACAACTACTTCCAGAAATCTAATACCTTCTGCTCAAGAAGGCATTCTAAAAACTGAGAATCTGCCTGAGGTTTATTTTTTATGCCTCATTTATAAAATTACGACAATAAGACGTCCCTGTTTGTGATGACAAAAGTAATAACGTGGACCTGTATGATTTAGAAACTCACTAACGTTACAGTGACCATGATACTATGTAATTGAGGGGTGCTGTAAGTAACTTTGAACCATCTAAAATGTTGAATTAAACTAGGGGAAAATGTGATTCATTCAAAATACAGAATAAGAGGATATGTTTTCCTAAGTGTGTGGGGGTATTTGTTGTGCTTAGGTGTTGCTGATTTCATCATGAGTAAGAGCAAGTTTTGGGGAAGAATAATTTTCCAGTTGGTGAAGGCACACCAGAAGCACTAGTGTCACCAGTATAAAGGATGGGAGCTTGTGCTTGTGCAGGG
This sequence comes from Excalfactoria chinensis, assembly GCF_039878825.1. Taxonomy (NCBI): domain Eukaryota; kingdom Metazoa; phylum Chordata; class Aves; order Galliformes; family Phasianidae; genus Excalfactoria; species Excalfactoria chinensis. The sequence goes on from NC_092826.1 coordinate 93,010,721, forward strand.
CCTGCATGGCCCTTTCTGTGGGGGAATAAACAGGAGTCTGGAGATTAAGGAAGCCTTTGAGGAACTCAGGTTTGAGTTGAAATTTATCTTCTGTCATAGGAGCTGAGTCCTTCAGATATTTTCCTGCCTACACAGAGACAAATTTGTCTAAAGGGAGAATGTTGTACCTTACCTCTTAATATTTTTAGCCTGTTCTCATCCAGTAGATATTTTGATCTTGTAATTTAAAATAAGACATGAAATAAGTGTTTTTGCAATTATTTTCCTCAAAGAAAAATGACAGTTACTTTTCAAGGAAATACTTAGCTTTTCTTTGATATGGCTCAATTGACTGTAGTTATTACAGGGAAGTCAAACCAGATGCTGTTGGAGCTCTCATCTGCTTCCACTAAGGCTGACATGGACTTAATGTTGGAGTATGGCTTTGATGACAATTTGAATGGGACTTTGAGACTATTTCAGGGATCGAAGGCTTCAGTACTGATGGGGCCTTAAACTAGGTGGTTTTGTAATTTGAGATTTGAATTGTTCTCTAGAGCTGCATGAGACCAGTAATGTTCTCTAAGTAAAATGAATTTAGCTGACAGATATGCAACATGTGAAATATATTTTTATTATTTCTTTACAAAGGTAAAGCCAAATGCTGAAATCGTTATTCATTTCTGTCTCTGTCCTTACCCAGACAAAACTCCCATTGGCTTTAACCTGTCTCTGATTCATTGAAATCAGTGGGAATTTATAAAGATTTTGGGATACAGACCGCCTTGTCTCAGCTGTGCAAGCAAGCTTGTTCAGATTTCCAACATAGTGCTGTCATGGAGATGTGATGGCTTCATAAGCCATGAGGCAGTCTGGGAAGTATGTTTACCCTATTCTGTTAGCTCCCACAGTATTGTCCCTGTTCTAGCAGCTTCTGTCACTGATCTGTGCTGCAGCTATTATATGAATATATGAATATATATATATACACACACACACACGTATCTACACACACATATATATATTTGAAATGGTTTCTGTGGGTTTCTTTTTTTTTTTTTTTTTTTTTTTTTTTTTTAGTGGTTCTCTGAATCATAAGGAGATGAAATAACTTGCTTATGTGTTTTACTCAATCTCAGTCACTTATGAGTAATTTCTGTGTTTCACAGTAAATGTTTCGAGTGTCTTGTTACATCAGTCCCAGGATGTGGAAGCAGTGTTTGATATGCACATACTGTTTATTCTTTGACAGTCTTGTATATCTTTGTTTTCACTTGTGAGTGAATTTTTCAGTAATAATCCTAGGACAGTGAAATGCAAACAGACATCTTGAAAGATTCATTGTTTTCAAATATCAAATAGAACTTACCTTTCATATCTGCCACAGCATCCTATGTTGTAATGACTGACCAGTGATTCCAAGCACTAGTTGTCTAATGAAGCAGAACTTCTCCCTCTGTTTCCTCCAGTTGGATGCTGCAGTTGAACCATAATACCATCCAACTGTTCATGTGAATGTATTTTTCATCTCTCATGGCCTTGTGAGATCATTGGTTGTGGTGGGATTCTTGCTTGTTTTCACTGTATTTTTTCAAGTATAAGATTTGGATCTTGATGTGAAAAGACATATATACATATATATATATATTATTTATATTATATTTTATATATGTTTTTAGTATGACTAAATTAGAATTTGACTGCTTTCATTAAGGATGATCAAACAGAGCTGCAAACACAGTTTTCAGGTTCATCCATTGCAGCATGAAGTATTCAGTGTCAGGATTTGCCAAGAGCTGTCCAGAACCTAATTATTTATAATTAAACTGCAGCTGAAGACACAAAACCAGACTAGAGGTCTGCTGTACATGCACGTAATACGACAGAGGGCTGGATCTACAGGAGACTTGGGTCCTGCTTCCTCCTCTTCATGCTTCACGCCCAGCAGTTAGAACATGTCAAGGGCCAGTGGGGAAGGGCCTCAAACTGCTTTTGGTCACCTTATGCTCCTTCAGGCTGCAGTTGGGCTCCCACTTCTGTGTCCTTAGGTCCATCACTCAGGGAAGAGGGCACCGCTCTTCTGTGGATGTTCCGTTACAAATGCCAGCATTGCAAAGGGCCTGTCAGGACAAGTGGTTTAAAGGGAGTAAGGAGCAGCACAGCTGCCTTAAGATTCAAGAGTGCAGAAGTGAGATGTTAAGTGCCAAGAGGTTTTTTAGTGTTTACATTTCAGGAATACTCTGGTGACAGGGGGTGCGTGGGCAGCCTGGGAGCGGTCTTGGTGCACTAGTTTACATTTGGACAGATATCTGCACAACAAAAAGAGCTCATAACTTTTCTGCTTGTCTTTTAAGAGGGGCTGAGCACCTGTGAACTAGACATGATAAATGAGAGCTTGGAAAATGCAGCAACTCTGAAAAGCAGACCTTCATCAATTCCAGTTTTCCACTAGTAAAAAAGAAAATATGTACAAACTGATGCCTCCGCTACTTGACCTGACCCAAGGACAGAATGCCACTTCCCATTTTAGTCCACCACTTGCATATTTTACTGGAAATGATCTTTTATGATATGAAACATGAAAACATGTTCAGCTTTTCTTCCTTTCAAGGATGGTATGTGATGAGCACAAAATAAGCATAAAAATTAGAACACAAATACTCCATAAAATCACATTCAGTAAACCTTTAAACTAATCTTTGTTTAAAAATGTAATGCCTGGAGCTAAACCAATTGTCTTTAAAACAATGAGACGGACCTGTAGTATCAACTTTTATCAAGATGTTGAGCTTATCCTTGCTTACTGTTTGCTTTCTCTTCCCTTTAGAACCTTAATCTTTAGTGAAAACTGTGAAGTAGGGCCAAGTAACACAAATGCACAGCTACAAAAATGAAGTCAGTAGCAGAAGGAAAAATCTCCAAGATAAACTGTTCAGCTCCTCTGCTGGATGGTGATGGTTCCTGCTGTTATTACGGGAGTAGTAGGTTGCAAAATTTCACATCTCCATTTTTTTTTCTGTCGCGGCATTAAAGACTCAAATTCAACCGTTTCTTTCTTCTGTCATCTTTTCTTTTTGATGGAGCAGGAGAACATACGAACTCTGTCACCTTTCTATATCCTCCACTTTCTTTCTTTAGAGTATTGTATTGCCTTTTTCAGAATTATCTTCTTCTCTTTAAATCTTAAAAGTTTGATTATAACAGCCCAACAAAATTTCTCAGCCAGCAGACTTGGGGGTAGAGACCTTTATGACCTCTTCATTTCAAAAGTGTCAATATCTTCAGAATCCAAAAAGGCTTTCAACTGCTCTTTCCTCCTTTTTTTTTTTTTTTTTTTTTTTTTTTTTTTTTTTTCTTTTTTTTTTTTTTCCCTCTCTTTTTATTTAATAACATGGATTCAATAAAAGATCCAGAAAATTCTCCCATCATCTCTTCTGCCAAGTATACATAGGTAACTTCTGTGACTGTGAATTTTCAACTGCATTGGAATCCTCTTGAAATGTATGCAATTTGCTGTTTAGAAATGAAATTACAGTAAAAATGGGTCTGAAATGCTGCTTTCAGCATGAGATACTTTCACCAAAATTACCATATGATGACTGAAGTGCATATGCTCTAGGATTCATCAGAGAAACATAGATGATATAAATACCTTACCTTATTTTGTTTCAACTCAATTAGCACATACATAAAATTCACTTAGGGTGGGATTGAGTACTTCT